>NC_137837.1:61462598-61935275 GCF_948465745.1 Chenopodium album | reverse complement strand
ATAATAATAATAATAATAATAATAATAATAATAATAATAATAATAATAATAATAATAATAATAATAATAATAATAATAATAATAATAATAATAATAATAATAATAATAATAATAATAATAATAATATAATAATAATAATAATAATAATAATAATAATAATAATAATAATAATAATAATAATAATAATAATAATAATAATAATAATAATAATAATAATAATAATAATAATAATAATATAATAATAATAATAATAATAATAATAATAATAATAATAATAATAATAATAATAATAATAATAATAATAATAATAATAATAATAATAATAATAATATAATAATAATAATAATAATAATAATAATAATAATAATAATAATAATAATAATAATAATAATAATAATAATAATAATAATAATAATAATAATAATAATAATAATAATAATAATAATAATAATAATAATAATAATAATAATAATAATAATAATAATAATAATAATAATAATAATAATAATAATAATAATAATAATAATAATAATAATAATAATAATAATAATAATAATAATAATAATAATAATAATAATAATAATAATAATAATAATAATAATAATAATAATAATAATAATAATAATAATAATAATAATAATAATAATAATAATAATAATAATAATAATAATAATAATAATAATAATAATAATAATAATAATAATAATAATAATAGATGTCTACACATTGTGCAATTACCACTGGATACATTCAAGGGAAATTATCACTGATACACCCCATGTTTGGGCTTTTATCAATGATACACCTTTTAAAGTTTTAATTATCAACGGTACACCTGTACTTTCATCTAATTAACTTATGTAAGCAATTTATTAATTAAACGTTAGTAATAGGTTAATGACTTGCAATCTTGACCAATTTCAACTCCCTCCATTTTTTTCCCCTCCTTAGTTTTCCTCCTATAGTTAAAGTAACTCACCCACCTTTGTCATTATATAAACGAAGCCCCCTCATTTGCTCTGATTTATGAAGCTTCTTCTTCATTTGGCAAATTTAAGTACCAAATAAAGAAGGAGCTGCATAAATAAGAGCAAATGAGGGGGCTTCATTTATATAATGACAAAGGTGGGTGGGTTACTTTAAATATAGGAGGAATATTAAAAAGGGAGTTAAAATGGGTTAAAATTGCAAGTCATTAACCTATTACTAACGTTCAATTAACCGAATGCTTAATTGCTTATTGTAGTTAATTAGTTGAAAGTATAGGTGTACCACTAATAATTATAACTTAAGGAGGTATATCATTGATAAAAGCCCAAACTTGGGGTGTACCAATGATAATTTCCCTTGTTTAATATCTTGCTCATATGGAGCATTAATTTACTGAGGAATGGCTTTGGCAGAAGTGTGTAGCAAGTCTATTCCAAGGAAAATGATAACCTCAACTATCAAAACTTCATTGTCTAATCTTTCTCAGATTTTTAGAAAAACATAAAATCAGTGCAACAGTCTGAAAGATTATGCACAAAACTCAATTTTGTGTGATACTACCTTCTAAAGAACTTATTAGAACCTAACAAGGATATAGACATAAGCCTAAATAAAAAGCAACTCTCCTGTTATAAATCTAAAAAAATAACTTTGGTAACCTCAAAAGTTCACTCTTAAATGCACAACATATTCAAATGGCAAGATAGTATATTTCAGAATATCATACTCGAGTTAGGTTCAGTTGAAAAGATGCACGTCCCCGCAATAGTTTGCTGGGTTTATCATCAGATGGAAATTCAAGTCCATTGCAAGTTGTCAAAAGGGGAGCTTCACCATCTTTTGATTTCTCAATAGGGGCCCGATTATCAGCATAGATAAGCGATGCAACAACCTGAAAAGATTATAATATGTAAATGCCAAGTCACAATATGCAAAATGGAGCTTTTCTAATTGTACATTGAAAAGGGGCTAATATAACATAGAAGAAAGAAAATATCGGAGTCATATATTAAGTGGGCCTCTTATTTGCATATACACATTGATGTAAATAGACTAGCAAAGATTTTCTTTTGTTTCTATGTAAGTTGTTAACTAAATACATTATATAAAAAATGCAGAGAACCACGCACAAAGATTTTTTCTATTTCTATGTAAGGTGTTAAATTGTTAACTAAATACATTATATCAAAAACGCAGAGAGCCACGCACCTCCAAATCCTTGTCCACAAGCTCACCAAAGGCATCTAATAGTACGACATTTGATGAAAACATTTTGCGACAAGAACCCTGCCATAACACATGATAGATATTAAAAGTTGGATAAAATTTTGGAAACAAAATAAAAAGCGATGTGATCACTAAATCATTCAATTTAAGAGTCATCTCGTTTCCACTCTCTTTCTCCTTGTCCCTGTCCTCATACCACACTCTCTCTGACATAGGAACCTTAAATCAATGCCACCATGATACAGATTTGACATACGATAAGGTAAGGGAGCACAGAGCCACAGAATGCTACCTCAGACCAATTAGGAGGCTGGGTCCTACACAGACAAATAATCATGTACATGTACATGTATGAGATAGTATAGACATACATGCATATAAACAAACATGCTGGGATCAAAAAGCGTCGCTTTTAGCGCTTGGTGCTTTGAAAAAATGCGCAGCAAAAGCACTGAATTGCATGCTTCTTGGACCCCCCGGCACGTTTTGCTGGCGCTTCGCTTCGCGTAGCGCTTCAAGCGCGCCTAGGCACGCTTTGTAAAACTAAGCAAACATGTGTGCATACATATGTATATTTACATACAAGTATAAGTACAACATGCATGAATGCGTGTGTGCTTGCTGATAAATGATTAAATGAATGTCTATTATTTCTAGTCATCTTAAAATAGACTACAAAACACTAGTCCTTTGTATAAATTATAACGCGTGTCCGTCCTCCCCACCCCCCCCCCCCCCCCCACAAAAAAAATGTCATTTAAAATTGTAAAACCTGCTGCTAGATTCGGTTATATGCTTATATTTAATATACGAAATCTGAGTACTATACTTCAATTAATGCATTAGTATGTAGACATAGCATTTCCCAACTGATCGTTCCTACTATCCATATATTTTGGTGTTTCTAATACAAAGATTTATCAAGGTAGTGTAGACAAAGGACGGAAGGACATGAGCAATATGGTGCTGGGTTTCCCTGACAAAATTGTGCCCCCAACATAACCCAGGTCAAGAAAAAACTGTGACTTGGAACATGTAAACTAGTTGATAATACAAGAAGCCAAGCCACAAGCAAGGTAACATTGTGTTACACTCTATAGGACTTTACGATGGTGAAATCTAGAAGATCCAGAACAACAGACAGACAGTTTCATCGATTAAGGACAGGATGACAAAGTACTGCATGCAAATAATCTCATCATGTCAAGCCTCTTTTTAGTTATTAGTTATTGCTAACTGCCAAGATGTCAAGTGATGAAGCTATCCTGCACAAAAATAAGAAACAAGCTTGCTTCTTTGGATCAAAAATATGGCTTATATAGAAGATATTATCAATGAAAATTACTCCATGTAAGAGGAGAGGGAAAAAAAGACCTTTCTTGGTTTACTGGAGCTATATACTCTTTTACTTATTTGTCTACTTTACACACACTAATATAGCAACATGATTTTCTTTTTTTTTTGTCTCCGTAAATGATTCTATTTATTATAAGCGTCCTCAATTTCATTTTACATTTTACTATTTGAATTTGCAATTGCAAGTCCAAGCGTGTGCACTCTACACTTGCATACATTAGAATGATCACGTTCTATTAAAAACAAACTCTTTTCATTACATAAGTAATTTAGTGCACACAAACATCACCACTTACAACCTTATGTAGGTTTTACAACATTGCAAAGAACATTATCTTTGTTTTCATGTGCAAGGAATAGGGGACTAACAAGTAACGAAAGAACCCCATCTTACCACAACTTCCCAATCCCCGTCAAAAGCAAAAATAAAAAATAACGCAGAGTCATAGAGAATAAACTCAAATGAGTACAATAACCAAAAGAGGAAATCGAGAAGGATGTTAGTCAACCTTGCCGCCAAATATTTTCCATATGCCGTCACCTTCCAATTCGACATCAGAAACAGATGAACTATCAATACATAGACACAAAGGAGGATCCTGCAGCATGTAAACTTGATAAATAAGTTTTACATAGGTCTTGGACCCATAATAAATGCAAAATTAAAGATACAAACCTTAGCATGATGGTCCTCAATAGAATTTGTAGAAGGCAAAACAACTGCATTGTATACATAGCCATCAAGATCCTTAAATCCTTTGCGCACACCAGATAGAGTCACCTTCTTGAAACTCTGAAGATCAGCCTGCCTGGCCATTAATGAATCTAAAGGCCTTTCACCCACTACCTTTCCTTGAAGATAAATGCGTATAATGCTGCTATACACCTAAGATTGGAGACAAAGAAGACAAGAATATTAGCTGGAACACATATCATATTAAGTGGACAAACACAAAGAAGACATAAAACAAATCCAAATCAATGTGACTATTGGATACGAATGAGTAATAAAAGGAAACCCGATCTATTAACCAAACTATCAAACTATGTACATAAACCAAACGGCCAAACAAACTGCCAAATCACCAGAATATAGGCAAGGAATATTAAATTGTCTCAAGAATTTAGATCTTCTAAAAGCTAGACATCATATGTATAAATCTCAACCAGAGAGAAATCTGCATCAAACAAAAAGTCGAAGCTAAATTTAAGTAACTTCTCCCCTTACCTGCAGCAATTGCCTGACATTATCAAAACATTTTACACAGGAGAGCTCAAGCAGCTCTTTATAGTCTAACAACAAGATCAGGAGATATGAAGAAATAGTATAGGCAACAGCATTAAACTGAAAAAAAAAACTTGGTTTACACATTAGCAGTTTACTAGTAGGTAATTTATGATTTGTCACATACCTGGCATCCAATATGTACCCATTGTCCTAGAGGAAGCTCCACGTTAGAAATAGCAACTTCAGTGGATGATGCAGTTTCCCCTGACTCGGAAGATTCTTTTCGCAACAAAAGTGAAGGCGAGAGTATTAACCTTTTGTCTTCACTCAAAGAAAGAAAAGGAATTTCAGAGTGCGACTGCACATAAAAAGCAAATTGCTTCAGTCAGTGTTATCGTCTACTACAACTCCATTGAAGACAAGACATGAACAGAAGCACCGTGAAATCTTTAACATTGGAATAACCAGCACTTTAAAGTTCTAACCTAGTTGTGGAGAAACCTTTTGTACTTAGAGAGTGATATCCTTCTTTCTCAGGAAGCATGAACTCATAAAACTAACTCTTGTTCTACTCAGTTTAATAATTGATTTACTCGATAAGAATCAGTTTTTACAGCCCAAATTAGTTTTGGTAAGTTAAAATAAGTAATTGCATAGAGAAAAAACACAGATAAATCAGCTGTATTAATTATAAATCAGTTTCAACTAGTAAGAATGAGCAGGTTCATACAACAAAAGCACTAAAAAATAACTCAAAATAGATTACTGAGTAGTTCATTAAAAAAAAAGTGAATATAACAGTACGTAAAAACTTATGAACGACTTAATGAACTATCTCAACCGTCAAATTTTCAGTTTCAAACTATCCTCATTAGGGTCGTACAATATAGAACCTCTTCTTATTGGTGTAGAAAATATTACAAAATATTAGTAATTGAACTCTCAAAACTATGTCGCATTTATAAATCCAAATTCAATTTAATATTTTCACATTATCTATCACAGTTCAACACATTATCGCTTGTCATTTTAAACTACCTATGCAACTATTATGTGTGCATTACTGTAATTAAAAACACGTTAAAGAATAAACGAATAATTTTTTTTTTCCAAAGGGAAGAACTCTGCAAAGAAGCCAAAAAAAGAAAAAGAAAAGAAAAAAAATTGACACAGAGGACCAGCAATTTTGATAGTGCAAAATGACATCAAGGATAATAGAAAGTAAAAATAAGGCATGCTCATGAACAAATGCAAAGCGATCAAAATAAGTACAGATTCGAATGTACACATGCATGTATCACCAAAAAGTTTCACCGCCTCCATGGCATATCTCAGCCAAGGTGTCAACCTTTCATCCCGATGTTTGCATGCATAAGCATAACCCTCCCTAATGTAGAATGGAAATTGTACTATGTATAAACTAAGCCTATGCAAACATAATGATTTTCTCAATAAAGCAAGCAGCAAATAAATAAAGCTCTCAAGTAGTCAAGAACTCAAGATAACTAATAAAGACAAGACACGGTCAAAATAATTATATTGGACAACACATAACAGAAATCAACAAGCCAAAAATCACAATCAAGGCATCACAAAGTTGTCTTTAAAATTCCTCTAGTGATTATAATCAACAATGTGGAGTTGTGTCCATCAAACTATTCATCATTATTATAATCCAAAACACAAACAACTACTTTGATGACATTAAGTTGTGAAGAGAGCCCAAAAATGCACTAATGTAGCCGAGATCAACCCCGGGTCTTGGATACCACCTCGACTTTAACCAACTAAACTGATTCGCATTCATTTATTTAATCACAACAATAAAGTTAGAAATACCCACAAAATTAAACTATTAAAGAGTAAACTAAATTGTCCAATAACACCTAAAATGAGGATTATGCATATACATATAAAGGTTAATCATAAATATCGTTCACTATCATTTCAATCAAGAGCAAAATATAAACCAAAATGCCCCAAAAATAACAAGAATAGGCTACAAAAGTTACAGAATTTCACCTGGTAAAGAATTGTGGAAGGAAAAGGAGTAGAACTGTGAAGAAAAACCCAGAAACAGAGATTAAAACAAGTCTCATTTTCACCAATTTCAAAGCTTAGATCTTTCAACAACGAGTAACCCAGATTATCAACTGTTTCTATAGAACCCATCGGTTAATTTTGATTTTATTTTTTCCCTCTTTGTTTTTCAGTCGATCAGAATTCAAAACCCCAAAAAACTTAAATTTTTGAGGGTTTTACAAATTTGAAAAAGATACCCACAAAAATTGAAATCCCAAAGTTTAGAACTTTGGCAATTGGCCGGTGAAAGAAGGGAGCAAAACTGTTGGTTTCTCTCTCTTTGGGAGGCAGCTTCATTCAGGGCTGTTAAAAACGGTTGTTGGGTCCTTGTTTTTGTATTTTTTTTTTTGTTGTTGTTGGAAACTTGGCTTGGACTTGGAGCCCCCACTCCCCAGCTAACAAACTTTCAGTCTGTTTAGAGTGTTGTTATAAAAAATAAAAAAAAAAAAAAAAAATTTGTATAGAACTACCCTAAACATAAGGTCATTTGTGAACTACTACCCATTTTTTTTTAATTTGTTTAAAACTACCCGCAAGTTTGGAAAGTTTGGGTAGCACTATCCACTAACGTTTTTCGTCCAATTAAAACATTATTTTGGTCTAATTTTTCACTTTTTTCAATTACAATAGCCAATTAATACTAAAATAAGCAAAAACCCCAATTCAATTAAACCTCCAAACCTTAGAAATTAAAATCCCCAAATAATATATACTCATGAACCCTAAAATGAATTATGATTAAAACCCTAATTAGGTTAATTAAAGTATATTAAAACCTTTATACAAATTGGGAGAGTTAATTGGGTGGCAAAAGTGAAAAAAATGAGCTCCGATAACGTCTTAATTGGACGGAAATTGTTAATGGGTAGTGATACCCAAATATTTTCAAACTTGTGGGTAGTTCTAAACAAATAAAAAAAAATTGGTAGTTGTTCACAAATGACCCTATCTTTAAGGTAGTTCTACACAAAATTTCAAAAAAAAAAAATATACCGAGCGGAGTACTACCACTCCCTCTGTTTTTAAATACATGCTCCACTTTTATTTTCAGTCGTTTTTAAATCTTTGTTTCCTTATTTGGAAAACTTTAACAATATTAAATGCATTCTCCTAATTAGTCGACCCAACATAAATCATATTTTATTAATTTCACATTCTCTCTTCTCCAATTCTCTTATTGTTTTTTACAATTTTTTATTTGTCCACTTACCCAACTACCTTCATATTCCCTCCGTCCCATAATACTTGGGATGTTAGGTTGTGTAGTGTAAGAAAACCACATATGGGTCTATTTAAAATATTTGTTTATTGTATAAAATATACTCTTTTGTATTTTTATATTATAAGAAAACAACAAGTAGGATGGGAGTGGGGTAGGTGAGGATTAGCGATCTCATTCCATAATTAGTAACGTGTCAAGTATTGTGGGACGGACGAAAATGAGAACTGTGTCAAGTATTATGGGACGTAGGAAGTATTTTATTATTTTCTTCAATTTCTCCTAAAACTCCGCGTATGGAAAAATGAAGCAGGTATTTAAAAACGGAGGGAGTACATTCCGCAAACAATGTGAAACAGCGAAAGTAAATATTTTTTAAGGTAAGATGAAAGACCCTATAGAATCGGCCTAATTTATGGTCAACATTTGAGAGTAGAGGAGCAAGGATCGAAAGGTGTAAATCCTCTATTCGGTTTCAGTGGCGGATCCAGGATTTCCGAGGTGATGAGTCACCAACAATTATTGATCACTTGTGAAAAGTACAAATTCTTTTTCCAGATCTTGTTCATAATAAATTTCAATTCAAAATTTATACTATGTATAAAAAAAATTATATTTCGCCAAATTGATTTCAATCCAAAAATAGGACACAAAAATCTATATTACAACCAAATAGTACTTAAAAGTTCAATCTTACAAGTCGTATTACAAATAACATGTTACAAACAAATAGTACTATAAAATTATTACATTAACTTTATGATTTTTTTCCTTATTGATAAGTTTTGGGGGAAAATATTAAAATTAGTTGCACACATATAGGATATAAATATAAGCAAAATTATTAATTAAAAAATTAAGATAAATTAAGAGACTGGTTATTAAATATAACCACTCTCTAAAATTATAAAATATCTTTGTAAAAAAAAAAAAAACTTATTAAATATCATGAAAATGCAATGGTATTTTTTTTTTTTTAAAAAAAACAATAATATTGACATCATTAAAGGTCTTGATAGCATCAAAGAGACATGTTATTTTAATAACGAGTCTCTTTATTTAATTAAAAAAAATGAATATCAATTTTATTTAATTTTTTTTTTTTTTACTGGTGAGTCACGTGCACCACTGTGCACATGAATAAGTCCTCCCGTGCTCGGCTACTCTAAGCAAATGTAGTTGGTGGGGCTCGAACTTGTGACCTCAAAGTCACAAAATGATTTCCCCACCAACTCCACCAAGCTTGCTTGGTACGTACTCAAATACTAACTTTGACCAATACTTTTTAAAAATGTATAAAAACAAATTTTATAATGAACTATTTTGTTAAATATTTTCTCCGTTCCAGATTAGATTTTAATACGATTCAAAAACTCTACTTTGACTAACTTTTGGGATTTATAAATAAGAAGAAAAAAAACATAATTATATGAGATTTTGTTGGAATCCTCTTTATATGTATTTTCAAAATATCAACTTTTTTTCATTTTAATTGATTTATACGGTTGAATTCATGCATTGACAAATGTGATTAAAGAAACGAGCCATCTAAATTGGAAGTAGGTATTAATATAAAATTTTATAATATCAATTGGAGTAAGTATGTATTAATATAAAATTTCATAATATCAATTTTCTTAATTTTTTTTTATGAATATTTAATCATATATATCTAAGGTCAAACTAGTGTATTGACATGTGTGTCAAGTTTGACTGTGTCAATTATTCAGGAACGGATGGAGTGCATGTATCTTTTGTTTTTTGTATTTTCTTACAAAAAAATTGGTTGATTTCCTTTCAATAATCCCAACTTTGGATTATTATATTTATTACGGAACAAATGCGTCACGTTTGATTGTGTCAATTATCTAGGAACGAAGGGAGTGCATCCTTTGTTTCTTTATTTTCTTAGTAAAGAGATTGGTTGATTTTCTTTTTATAAACCTAACTTTAGATTAAAATAATCCCAACTTTAGGGGTTCTTATATTTATTATTAAAACCTCAATTTTGACTTTGTTTGAATAAGAGCTCATGTGGTTTTTATAACTTTTTAGATTCATGTTTAGAATAGGGCCGACTTATGTTGGCCAAGTTTAGTGTTTGATTACAAAATATAAATTTGAAATCAAACCCATTTGATTGAGCATACTTTATTGATGAGTTGGTTTGCTTTAACAATTTTAGAGAACAGGGTTTTAAAGTGGGCACTTCAGATTAATCCAATATAGATGCAATGGTCAAGACTTGCAAGTAGAGTCTAGAGAAAGAGAGATACGTGAAAGGATTATTTAACATGAATAATCCAGCCTTTCATCCATTCTCCCAAAATAATCCAACCTTTTGATTAACCCTGAATAATCTCACCTTTGCATATTATTCTCCCATACCAAACCTATTTGACCAGCAACTTATTCAACCGGTAATTTTTCTTTTTTTTAATAATTACATATATATTAAATTAACATAAAAAAAATAATAAATAAAAAAACCTCAAATCTCCTTCCCCTTCCTGCTTCCTTCTTCCCTTTCCTACCTCCTTCCTTCTTCCTCTTCCTTCTTCCTTCTCCATCTCTCTTATTGTTTTTATGGTTAAATTTGATAAAAAATTTCATAATTGAAGATTTAATTTGTGGGTCATGGTTCAAATTTTTCGTGGTGGTGGCGGGAGAGTGGCTGATTGTGTGGTGGGTGAAAGTGGTATGGGTGGGGGGTTTTAGTGATGGTGGTGGTGATTCGTGATGGGTTAGGGTGGTGTGAGTACGTGGTGGGTGAGGGTGGTATGGGTGGGGTATTAGTTATGGTGGTGGTGATTTGTGGTGTGTTTGGGGTTTCGAAGAGGAGGCAAGGGTGGTGATTTTGGGGTGGTGGTAGTACGGTGGCTAAGCAGGGGAAAGAGAAAGAAATACGGGAAGGAGGAAGAGGAGAAACAAAGCAGGGTATGTGGTGGGTTGACTAGGTGGTCGTGGAGTCGGCGGCTGGGTAGACAGTGGTTATGGCGGCGGAGCCGCGGTGGTTGTTGTGTCTAGGCGAAGAAGGAAAGGAAAATAAAATGGGTGTGGGTATGTGGTGGGTGTGGGTGGTAGTGCTACGTGGTGGCTGAAGGTTTGTGCTGGTGGCTGGAGATTTGTGATTGGTGGATGATGGTGATAATGGAGGAAGTCAAGGTAGGGGAGGTGGCTGTCATAAATTGAAGGATTTTTTTAAAATATATTTTTTATGAAGTTTTTTTTTATTTTTGAAAAAAAAAAACCAATAAAAAAGGTTGGGTGACTTGCTAGGGGCAGTGTGGGAGAATAATATGCAAAGTTGGGATTATTCAGGGTTAATCAAAAGGTTGGATTATTTTGGGAGAATGGGTAAAAGGTTAGATTATTCCTGTTAAATTTTCCTACGTGAATTGCTTAATTACTAGGAAATTTTGTCAAGAATAACACCACCTTTCAGCCATCTCCAAAATAGAACCACCTTTAGGACATCTCAAAATAACACAACTTTTGACATAAATCTTCTTTAAATGGAACAAAAAAATTGGTAACCTATTTTATAGGTTACATTGGCCAAGTGTCACATAGTGGTTGGTTAATAATTTTTCTTTCAATTTTAGCATTTTAATTTCTTAAATAATAATGATTTTATTTTTTTTTTAGAATAAACTTAATTTTTTTTAATTAAAATCCCCTGCTCCCTTGTTGCTCTTTCAAACTAGCCACCAACTCTAACCATCAACCGCTTAGCCTGCTGTCACCACCGTCATTATCTCCTCTAACAGTGGCGCCAGACCACCGCAGCACTCGCAAGCAGCTGCCACAACAGTCCTGCTCGTACCACGATCAACAGCAGAACCGTATCAATCTCCCCCTCCTAATCACTGCCCTTCCACAAGACTACACCATCACCAAGGCTGTGAACTACCGCAACCACCTCTCCACCAATTCTCATACCGACAACCATCACCAAGGCTGTGAACTACCGCAACCACCTCTCCACCAATTCTCATACCGACAACCACCACCAATTTGAGCGTCCACACACAACATTATCCACCAATTCAGCCCCAAATTGAATACCCTTCAAAGCGGGCGCTTAATATCTCGAACTAGTTGGGCCGCGCGAATAGAAAGTCTGAGCGCATTTTTTAAGGAATCGAGGGAGATGATGAGATTAAATGCGAGTTTTTTTTTATAGACGACGGAAGGGGGGTAAGAGATGATTTCTTCGACGGAGGTTTTCGCGAGCAGGATATCCATTGTTATTGATGATGGTATGACAATGAGTGAGGTAGTTATGGAAGAGTCATTGAAATTAATGTAGAAGCATTGCTAGGTGGGGACTAGAGAGTGCTAAAATCTGGTATGGATAAAGGAGGGGTGGTTGAGATCGGGGAGGGGAGGTGGGGGCAGGGAAGGGATGGGTGTCGGAAACAGGGACGGTGGTCGGACGTTGGTGGTTTATGGTGGGGGAGGGTGGTCTGGGTATAGGCATTTATTTAAGGTTTTTTTTATTATTAATTAAGTTTTTTAAAGGATTTTTTTTTATTTTTTTTTTTAAAAATAATTGTATAAAAAGTTGACCTATTATATTGTGATGCGTGTCATAGGTAACCTATTAAACAGGTTGCCAACAGGCCGTCACGTTCCATTTACAAATTATTAGTGTAAAAGGTTGTGCTATTTTTAGATAAATCAAAGGTGGTTCCATTATTAGAAGACAACGCAAAAGTGGTATTATTCTTGGCAAATTTTCCTAATTACTATTACATCATTTGCATAAATGCTCTTTGGCGACGACATCAATGGCAGATTGAAAAAACCCTAGCGGACTAAAAAGATCGAGAGTTGAAGATTAATAAGGTTTCAGACTCGATTCTTCTATGGTGGTTGTTGAGGTTAGAGCTCTTCATAATTGGAGAGAATTACCATTGTTCTAAGATTTTGAGGAGAGAGCGAGAGAGAGCAATTCTTGGTTTTTTATTTTTTGTGAAGAACATGAAAAGAAAAAAAGGAACAATGATAAAAGGGGTACTAAGCCTATAAGGGCTTGATCGGAGTATAATAAGGCGTTCAAAATTTTTGGGAAAAAAATTAGAGGGAAGCAGTGAATTTTCAACGTGTTATTATTTTTTTGTTGCGTCGTTACATTAGCCAATTTACCCGTGGCATTAGCTGATCTAATGTAACGGTTCTTAACAGCCGATGTATTATTAGCTCTTCCCATTGAAGTTTAAAAGAAGGATCTATCACATTAGCCTAATCTATTGCGACGGAGATAAAAATGGTGTATGTTGCATTAGCCTGTCATTGACTATTACATTTGATAAAAAATGTAGAAGTGATGATGACAATTCTAGGCTTAAGAAAAAGACGAAGTCTAACACCCTAGAAATTTTTTCCTTTTGAAATACATGTTTTGCGCTTTTAACAATACGAATAGGAAAAAACTAAGACATTACTTTCACCGTAATAACGGCTAAGACATTTTATCAAAGACACACAACCGAAGACTTTTCAAAACCTTAGCTTTCAAACCAAGTCAAAGTCCATGTAAAAATAAACACAAAGTCCAATTAAGTCAAACCAAGTAAAGTAAAGTCAAACCAAAAGTGAAACAAAGTCAAACCTACAACTTGAATCCATTGCAGGCCCTTTTAAAACCAAACCAATTTTGAAACAACAATGTTAGTCCCAATAATAAGCAATACTTATTCAATAACTGAAGATAAATCACGTGTACAAGTAGACAAGATAAACATGATTCTCTCTTCGCTCAATCCCCAACATGAATATGATGCATCTTCTCTTTAAATTGTCCCTACTACTCATTGTAGGGCCAAGATAAAGACAAGACCAAACACATACACATTACGAAATTAGCAAAGTTTAGTACATAAATGTAAAGGAAACACACTAGCATTAATACATCATATCATCATCAAAAATTACCTTTAGCCCCTGAGCTCAACACACATTCAATAGCCACAACGACATAACAATTTATTTATTTTGGTTATGCATCGAACGAGTTCCTTTGCTCAACTGCCCTATAAAAGGGGACTAGCAACTAGTGGCGGAGCCACGTTGGAACACGGGGGGATAGCTGTACTGTCCCCCTATTTTTTTTTTTTAAAAAAAAATCGATTTACTCTAACTTAAACTGATGTGATGCAGTAAATAAGAAAAAAAAATAGTACATATACAACAGGTATCACAAAGGTAAAATATGGTCTAGTGGTTGGTGGGCCTTAAATTTAGGCTTGCTTCCATATTAGCTCCCAGGTTCGATTCTTTACCCATACAAACTCTTTTTTAGTTCTTCTTTTTTTTTTTTTTTTTTTTTTTTTTTTTTTTTTCTTTTTTGGACATTACTTTTATTTCATTTTATAGTTTATATACAAAGTGCTCCCATTTAACTTTTTTTTTTTTAATTTTTTAATTATTTTGTCTTATTTTTTTTATTTTTTATTATTTTGTCCTTTTGTCTTTTTTTTTTTTTTTTTTTTTTTTAAACCTTTTTTGGATTTCATTTTATAGTATATAATTTATATATACAAAGTATTATAAGCTTCAAACTTCTAACTACTCTCATTTAACTATTTAATCAAGTACCTCCTTGTTTACAGTGATTACTAATGTGTTATTCAACTATTTTAATGAATACACATCTCCGTATTTTTTTTAATCTCTTTAATGATGTGTGCCTACATTCTATATTTTTTTAATTGTTTGGAACTAAGTTTCAAATATTATTTTTACTAAATACATTGTAATAATTTCATTAGTCAAAGAAAGTTGTGTTTATTTTTTTTTTCAAATGTAACCCAAATCCCTTTGCATTTATAATCAATTTGTTTAAATTCTTAGTATTTGGTGAATCCTAGTGTTTGATTATTGGGGATTACATAACTTAAAATTGGGGTTTTTCGACAACAATTTCTTTTTTCAGTTGATAATTTTTTTTTAAGTCAAGATTGGCGTCAAAACTCTAAACTATGGCTTGGGTGCACCCAGCACCCTGTGCTTTATTTAGTAGTCAAAACACCACAAACTAATGACTTGGATGCAAAGCGCACCTTTAGCATAGTGAGTTTTTTTGGCTACCATTCTTGCCAGAGCCGGTGAATTTTTTCGATTTGCGTGCCGAAAAATATCCTGTAAAGGTTTCGGGGGTCAATTGACTCTTAAGAGTCCAAATTGAGCTCGAAACAAGCAAAAAAATTGCATAAATGTCTCAATTTGGTTTAAAAAACAATGACACGCTTTTATAACACGCTAAACAAATCATGTATGCTATTTTTTTTGCTTGTTTCGAGCTCAATTTAGGTCCCTTAGGGTCAAATGACCCCCAAAACCTTTACAGGACATTTTTCGGCATGCAAATCAAAAAAACTCACCCGCTCAAGCATAAAAGGTGGCCGGAAAACTCACTAAAGGTGCACTTTGCACCCAAGTTATTGGTTCGTGGTGTTTTGGCCACTAAGTAAAGTACAGGGTGGTGGGAGCACCCAAGCCATATTTCAGAGTGTTGATGCCAATTTAGCCTTTTTTTAATATGCAATGAAAGTTTTAAGAACTCCTCTTTTACCATATTAGAATAATTATCATATCTCATATGCGATTTCAAATATATAAATTAAACAATTTATTTTTCTTAAAATTTTTGTCGATTTACTAAACATCTGAAATTTGTCCCCCCGACTTACATATCCTGGCTTCGCACTGCTAGCAACGGGAGCTAGTCGTGCTAGTATCAAGCTAACCAATTATAATTAAAGTCACGGATGTCCCTACCCATAATAAAAAGGAAAGTACAGTGTTTTGAACCCCTAGTAGAAGACATTGTCAAATATAAAACCCTATAACTCTTCCCATATGTTCATACTCCTATCTCGATCTCCTGGTGTATACGTACAGTCCAAGAGTTTTGGTGTGTAACCTCTTACACTTTACGTGATTTACATTTTAGACTTGGTAATGACTCTCATACAACAAAATAACCAATCAATACAATAATCGTCCAATTCAAGCATTCAACAATTTTGAGTTAATTCTTGAATTATTAGTGATTAGGCCTGTACACAGTTTTGTTCGGACCGTAACCAAACCGTATTTTAGCGGTTTGGTTTGGTTTACGGTTTATAAAATTATGGTTTGGTTACGATTTTTTTGTAAATATGGTTTATGGTTTGGTTTTGCAAAAATTATTAACCAAACCAAACCGTAAACCAATAAAACGTATTTTAATATTTATATAATTTTTAAATTAAAAAAATTTAATTAATATATATTAAAAATAAATAAATAAATAAAAAAACATGAAAAATAGATAAAAACTATACGGTGAATACTACTCCATTATTAATGATTATAATGTAGTACTCCATATGAATATTTTTTTTTTTACAAATGTATTATGAATTCATGATTGTTTTGTACAGATATTATTTTTATTATTTGTTAGCACTTGATTAGTTTATTGTTATTTTTATTGTAACTTTGTAGTACAATTTAATTAGTTTGGGCTAATTATTTAAACTTTATTATAAATAATGAAGTATTTGACATTTTTTAGAACAAAAAATGTAATCTTATCATAAACCGCAAACCAAACCGCACCAAACCGTATTATTACGGTTTGGTTTGGTTTCAATACTAATATGGTTTGGTTTGAAAAATTGACCAAACCGTATTTTACGGTTTGGTTTGACCTCAAACCGCACCAAACCAAACCATGTTCACCCTTATTAGTGATCATCAATATTTAATGTTGAACCCATTTAAAGGTACCTCGGTGTACAAACACCTTGTGTTTATAAAACACTCAATATCCTAACATCGTGTCGGAGGTACTTAAATAAAATAGCTCAATAATTGTGCATAAGCACTCTCTTCAATTTAGCTCAATCCCTCATGCATAGATGCACTAATAAATATCATATGAACCATGCTACAATTCTTTTTCTACAAACCCAATTAAACAATTAGTTTTATTAAACATGCTCATAATCATGCTAATAATAATGTCATGTTTCAATAAATTAATAGTTAAGTACCAAATGTAATAAGAAGATCAATCCAACAAATCATGCTTGAAACAACATTCACAACTACACCAAAATTTACAGTAAAATCTCCTATCACAATCCATTCCTAGCTTGATACTTAACTTGATATCTAGGGATGGCAATCTAAACCGGATTCGATTCAAGTCCGAAGGAAAAAGTTCGATTCAAATCCTAAATAGAAAAAAATCGAGTTTGTAGGGAATATTTCAAGCATTATGATCCCAAACTTGAACCCCACTGTGATCATACACTAAAGCATGGTGGCGTTCCAAAGGGAAGAAAGCTAGAGCAAAAGAGTCGCCAACAAGTTTTAGGAACTTGTAAACCCAAAAACGATCCAAGGGACCGTCAACTCCATAAGGTCTTGAACCAAATAGGGTTCGGGGATGAGGGTACGAATCCAATCTATAAAAGAAAGGACCCGCCCTATAAAATAGGCCTCTACTTTGTTCTGCTCGTATTCATGTGCGCTTTCTGACTAACATGCAAACATTAGATTAACCCTAAACCTGTTTATTCTATGTTGGTTTAATATTAATGCACAAATAGATCTATTATTGGCGATCACTTGAATTAAAATCATATTAGCCTAAACCAAATTATTAATTATCTTATTAAGCGTGATTTCAAGTACGAATTCCCTTTAACAAGCATAAAAGGTGTGATCAAGCAATAACAATAAAATAAATATCAAGCAACATAATAATAAACAATAATCATAATCATGATAATAATAAAGCTTAAATATAATAGCAAGATCCTAGGCATGATACTAACAAGATTAATAACAAACCCTAGCATGTCACTAAGCAATAAAGATCAAAGCTTTAAACCTAACATGATAACATGATATTAGAAAGAATAAGAGGCATCCCTAAACATGATACTAGAAAGCATTAAATAACATCCTAACATGATACTAGGAAGCATTAAAACAATAATAAACATGCTTTCTACATTGTGAAAATAATAAGGAGTAAGCTAATCTACTTACTTTGAAGCCTTGTACCTCTTTCTAATAACAAAATACACGAGTTAGTAAACTTCAATGAAAATAATAAATAATAATTAAAGAATTAAATTGAAATCAAATTAAATAAAGTTTTGACTAGATTTGGACCAAACCCTCAGGAAATATTAAACCTTTCACATCTAGGGCGAAGACAACTTCGAACTTGGCTAGATGATTCTAAGTCTTGTGAGTGCGGAATTGTGTTTGATAAAAGGCTAGTTTAGAAAGAGAGAGAAAGAAAGCATATATTGCTTAAGAGAGAATAGAGAGAATTGGGTGATTCTGAATGAATAAAAACGGAGTTTTGGGACCCTATTTATAAGGAAAATAATCCGGAAAAATATAGAATTTGATTAGGAATAAAACTACACGCTGTCGCCAGAAATTCACGCTGTCGCGAGGCGACAAGGTCTGTCGCCACGCGACAGACTTGTCGTTTGGCGACAGTCTGACTTGGACGCGTTTTTCCACGCGGAATCCGATCTTTATTCAACTTGATCTACGGAATCCGTACAGAAGATAAAAACGTATTTTCAAATATAATAATAATAATAAAAATAATAATATTTTATTCCAAATAAAAATCCATCTTAAAATAATTATTAAATCTAATAATATTAGAATTAAAAGGAACCTTCTAGAAACTTCTAGAAATTTATAATTAATCCTAATAATTTTAGGAATAATAATTAACATTGGGCCCTCCTCTAGATCATTGGGTCGTATGTAAATAATTAAGCGGGCCCAGTTTAGTATTTTGGCCATAACTTCCTCAATATTCATCGGAATTGGGCTTATAATATATCGTTGGAAAGGTCTCTTCGAGCCCCATTTAACTACACTACTATTGAACCTTAATTATGGACCAAACTAAACTGGTTTGGCTATTTTTAATAAATAGAGTTATTTTCAAAAACAGAGAGAAGAGAATTTTAAATAAAACTAAACCGCAACACTTGACTTTTCCACACTTTCACCTCATTCGATTATGGTTCGACGTGAAAGACATTCATCACTGGGTTTGGTTTTGGGGAGACGCAAATGGGTGTCTACAGAAGCCCCCACTTTGACTGGGTTTGGAGAAACGAAGGTTTTGAAAACAAAAGTCAAAGTAGCGATAGGGACGGAGAATGATTCAGAACGTTCTGCGATCCTAAATCATTCTTATAACGCCGATATCTGCAAACTAGCGTTAGTTAAAACAGATTAAGAGTTAAGAAACGCGTATCTTGCACCGTCGAGCACACGTCTATTTAGGTAACCGTTTGTTGTTGCATTTTGTTTTGATGACCTTCTACAAGCTAGAGAACGCCATCTTTGAAGGTAACATTACGTCGTCATCTTCAACACTTCTTGGTGACAATCCTCCACAGTATTTCGGGAACATCGTCGAAAATAACTGTACGTCGTTATCTTTAGGGTTGTGGCTGTACGTCGCCACGGCAGTGCGTCGCCGCTATAGACAATCTCTTCTTTACCTTGAGGGACTGTCAAAGGTGACCATATCTCGTCATCTTCAAAATTTGTGACATTACCTCGCGACGGCAGTATTTCGCCACTAGACAACTCCTCTCTATGTTGGGATATCGTCGAAGATCACTCTATGTATTGATCTTTAATATACCATTACTTTTGTACCAATACTTCGGTGCTCCTACTTTTTTTTTTTGTGAACCATTACGTCGGTGCTACTATTGAACCATTATTTTGGTGCCTTATTATGAGCCAATATGTAGGCGCTTTAAGCTAAGTGAGACGATCTTTCATCAGGTCGATCACTTAATGCAATTGCAATCGAACCGATTACTTAAATAATGTCAATTTGCTTAGAGGGGCTAACTGGCGTACCAAGGAACCCAAACCGCTGCGATAGGTCCACAGAGTCATAATGTGGGGCCCATCGTTCTGTCGCCGCTCTAGCGCCAGCCGGAACAGCTGTCGCCAGCATCCGCGTCTGTCGCCTCGCGACAATCCTGTCGTTTGGCGACAGAATCGGGTTTTTAAATACCCGTTCTTTCTTCTTCATTTCGCTGCTGCTACTCTGCTTCGTGCGTTTTATAAAAACTTCGAATTGCTCGTTCTCACTCATTTCTCAACCAAATTCGCTCAAACTTGTTGCAAATCGAAGCTTAATTCATCTATTTTCCCGATCTATGTAAGTTTTGCTCAAACTCTACTCGGTTTTTGACGAATTGGCCGTTCTTGTTCACGAATTTTCGAAAAATTCGAAACTTGCTTTGCTTAATTTGCTTCGTTTGTTGAATTTTATGCCTTGAATTTGTTTGATTATGTTTGTATATTGCCTTGGGAGTATTTTGAGACTTGTTTGACTCAATTTGGTGAAGAAACGAACAATTCACCATTGTTGGACCTCATAAGGTCGTGAAGAACAATGTAGTCTGTTCTTCGCATTTTTGCTACTTTTTCTTGTACAATTTGTCACAATATTCATCATATATTTGCAATAAATTGTTTGTTTGTTTGAAAATGCTAATCATGCTTAGTTGAATTTTTGCTCTGTTTTAGTACTACGTACTCTGTTTTTGTGAACATAGTATCATGCGGCTTAGGCGAACCTTAGATACTATAGAGCCTTGAAATTAATTACTTTTACATAATTTAGCATGGCTAGACGACGTGGTTCCGGCTCTCGATCGAGAGACTCGCGCCGAGATCGAGGACGAGCCTACTAGCGAGGGCGAGGACGTTCCATCTATGTCCAGGCTTGGTCTCATGCCAGATTGGGATGAGCGTACTCTGTTTCACGCGCCTGTTCATCATCTGTCGGAGCGAGTCCGACGCGGTCTTGCAGGTGGGAGGACCTGTAGCCACGACTCGGGTAATTCCACCATCGGTTCACTCTACGACACCTTCAGCAGCAGAGATGAGGGTTTACGTCGGCTTTGGGAGTCATGTGGGTTGACTCCTCTTCTTCTGGCCACCCGGGCCATGCTTTCATACGACGGGGGTAACCTCGTCGCCCGAGCTTTGGTGGAGTTCTTTTGGGACACCACCAACACTTTTCACTTTCCTTGGGGTGAGATGACAGTCACCCTAGCCGATTTCAGGCTCATCACGGGGCTAGAGTTCCAGTCTACTCCTTTGCCTTTCGACAGCGACATCACAGTTTACTCACCAGAGGTTCAGGAGTTGTTGGGTCCGATTGCTATTCGGGCCCAAGCTGAGGCTTAGTCGGGATAGATGAGTTCCCGATGTATTCGGCGCTGCACATTGGTTGCAGCTTTCGAGGATGATGCCACCACTCGTGAGCAGCGGGTGCGCATCTTTGTGCTGATTCTGCTATCAGGGACGTTTTCCCCTGATCGAGGTAGTAGAGTACTTCTTTACTACCCATCCGCCATTCGCGACCTTCACCTGGTCAGGACATATGACTGGGCCAGTATGGCCTATGTGAACTTTCTACTAGGCCTGCGACGCTCTTGCCGTCACAGGGCCTTGTCTGGAGAGGTGGCACTTTCCAGCTTCTGGAGGGTCGTAGAGGTATATCTCTTTTTCTCTTTTGAGATTTAGCTCTAGATTAGATGCAAAACGCTTACTGACTTTTACATTTCATGTAGATTTGGTTCTACGAGTACTTTCCCTCACTCGCGCCCGCGAGGCCTTCTCCTCGCGTGCTCCCCGTTGCTGCCAGTTGGGGAGGCCGCCGAGGTCCACCTGTGGTGCTTCGTCTTCGAGAGATGATTCTCTCGGTAGGTTTTTGTAAACACTACTTTTTTCTTTATCATTTTTTGGTATTAGTCCTTACATGATAATTTTGTAGGAGCCCAGCCCGGTCTATCGACCTTGGGCTATCTTTCCTATTCCTGCGTTAGCGGCGCAGTACACTGCTGAGCGTCGGTATTTTCTAGGGACATACGACGCGGTGGTCTACCTAGAGGAGAGGGTAACCATTCAGCATTCCTCAGACGTTTTTGTTGTCCCTGCTCCTCCACCCCGGCACATGTTCCACGATGCCTTGCAGCGGGATCGAGCTAGTGGATCATCTCGGGGTATTCCTTGGAGATCCTACATTCTCCTCGAGCAGAGTTACGAGGAGGATCTACTACCATTGCTAGCGCCGGCTCCTGTCCTTTCAGAGGAGGCAGCGGTATGCTTCTATTTATTTGACTTGTCTTCTATTAGGTATCCCCCAAGTGTTTTCTAACCTTTTGTTTTTTATCAGGCCGGTCCTAAGGAGTTCATTCCCCCGAGGATGTCCATACGCTACCAGGGCATGTACGGGCCGATCGAGGAGCTGATTCCGCCAGCTCCAGAGGGGGAGCGGTTCGTGGAGCGCTCCATTCCCCGTCACCAGACTCGGGTAAGTAACTTTGTACATCTTGTTTTTTTTATTTATTTTTTTATTTTTTTATTTTTTTATTTTTGACTATAAACTGTTACTGACTTAGTTATTTTGGCAGTTCTCTCGCGAGGTGGTGACAGCTATGGCGAGGTGCATAGACGCCTTTCGCAGCCAGCTCGTGAGGTTGCGGAACCGTGCTACCTGTCGTAGCAACGACGCTGAGGAGGTATTACTTCTTGCTTTAGCATCTTTATCTTGCTTTTTTACTTATTTTCTCTAATTTTGATTTACTCTTGCAGGGACAGCCTATTCCTTCTCCACGCACTCGGTCGAGACCCGAGCCTAGGAGGGAGACTACTAGGTCCGACTCGAGGCGTCGCCGGACTACTTCAGGCGGTCGGGGTGGTCGTTCTGAGGCCGCCCCTGTAGAGGACTCGACGTCATGTCCTGAGGATGCTCCGACTGGGCCGACCAGTCGAGGTGGGATTGGTGGCGGGACGTACGAGGTTGGCTCGTCGTCGCAGCAGCCCTTGCAGCCTCAACCTCTCTCTATCGGATATCAGGGTGAAACGGGTTGGCCTGGCCCTGAGTTGCAGTTTTCGCCGACTGGCGGTTCGGGAGATGGTGAGGGACACACTCCACGGAGTAGGACCTTCTTTGATACTTTCGGCGTCCCCCATCATTTGCGGCCTCCTGCACCGTAGTTGTACCTGTATTTTTATTTATTTGACTTTGTAGGACTTTGTCTAATTTTTTATTTATATGACTCATGTATTAGACACTTTGTATATACGCAATTATTACTTATCTTGTATTTTATTTTTTCATTTTATTTTATGTGCGTGTGAGTGTGTGAGAAAGTGTGATTTTTGCGCAAAATTTCCGTCATTTTTAATATTAATGGAGGGTACCGACTCTCTCCACCAAAAAAAAGAAAAATGAAAAAAATAAAATGAAGTGAAAAAAGTGTAATTACTAAAAATAAGCCTAAAATTCATTAAGCTTAATTTAAGTAAAAAATGAAAAAGTAATAAGGGTGAAACAAAATGGGTTTGAATAAGTCAAATCAAAGTCGAATTCGAGTAAGTAAAAACACGGTTTTCAACGCGTATTGACTGTCGCTGCTGAAAAAATACTGGCGCCGCGTAATCATACCTGTCGCCACGCGACAGAGTCTGTCGCCACACGACAGATGTTGTCGTCACGCGACAGACTTGTCGCTTGGCGACAGAGTTGATTATCCCAATTCTTACAGGAATTGAATTCTACTACGAAAAAAAAACCTTATAAATAGCCCCCAGAACTGACGTTTTCTGCATAATTTGACCAGATTATTAATTAAATAAATTAACTATTAATCATGTCTTTAGCTAAGAAAACCTTTTGCGAATATACACGTAAGTGGTGTCGTTTGTTAACGGCTAAAGAGAGAAAAGAACTAGACTTTTTCCATATGGGGGGTATTTATGGTGTAAAGGGGGTAGATCTTGACATAGACTTTATTCATACCGCCTTAGAATATTGGGATACTAATTCTCACTGTTTTAGATTATTTTATGATGAAATTTGCCCTTTACCGGAAGAATTTGGGGCCATTCTAGGCTTTAATTCCTTAGATCTTGCGGTAATGCCTAGAGTGAGTGAGTATTATTACAAAGATTATGAGCGTTTCTTTTATCTAAGGGGTACGGACCTAAAAAATATAGTTCATGGTAATATAATTGACTTGAAAGAATTTGCACGTTATTATTTTGACAAACCTAATTCTGGATTTTCACATGTTTATAAAAGAAGAGCTTTCCTCTTTTGCATGTTTAGCCAATATCTCCTTATTAGTGGTAAAGATAACGAAGGCCAAGCAATAATTATATCTGTTATAGAACAAATTGAGTCAGGAAGAAACCCAATGCCACTGATTGTTGGAGAGACTATGCTGTGTCTAGATGCATTGAAAAAGAATCCAAAAGCACCTCTTCGAGGTTCTCCAATTTTATTACAGGTATAAAATAATAATATTCTTAATTACAAAAAAAAATAAAAAATATTCTTATATTGCAATACTAATCAAGTGCATTTTTACAGATATGGCTGATGGAGAGGCTAGGATTAATTAGTCCTCCCGATGATATTGACAAGTACACTCCCAACTGCTTAGTTCGGCGAAAGAAGCGTTTTTCTTTAAAGATGGGTCGCCGTGAGTGGGGCAAGGTGTTTTCTGCTGGTGATTTTACCCTGAACTAGGTTGTCCCTTGGTGGAAGATTGAGAAGATGGTTGGTTGTAATAACCAAGCATACTGCTGTCTCCCTAGCTTATCAAAATTAACCTTTTATTACCCTTGTAGAGTCAAGAGACAATATGGGCTTGCACAAACCATCCCTACAGGAGATCTCTGCCGTCCTTATGAATTCCCCGTTTCGCAAGAAGTTGAGCGCTTTGACAAGTATTGGTGTGCTAGGCCCTTATGGGAAGTGATTACCCACAAGGTTCCACCTTCTTTGTCTAATAGTGTAAAGCAATGGCTTGATGGAAGACCTCAGAGAACCCAAGTCAAGGTTGAGAAGACCAATGTGAAGACTCGTCTGGGTGACAAGAAAGCTCCTGCTAAAGAGCGCCTAGGTGAAAGAAGTGAATTTAAGACTCCTGTTATGCCGAAAAAGAAGAGCTCTAAAAAAGACAAAGGAAAAAGAAAAGTTGACTCTACAGAAAAGAAGGTTTGGGTGGAAAAGAAGCATGGATTTTTAGCGGAGGGAGAGACTATTTACACTAAAATAGAATGCAGATCTTCTAATGGATGTCTCCTAGCAAAGGTGATGGATGAAGAAGAAGAAAATGCGGACAAGAATTGGAAAAGAATTAAGAAAGAAAAGAAAGATTAGAGCATTGCTTTTCCTTTGATTTATTAGACAATTTCAAATTGTTTTTAGTTAATTTTAAGCTTTATTTTATCAATAATGTAATTTCTTTATTAATCAATAAAATTTCAGCTTTTATTTAAATTAACTTTACATTTAAAGCAATGAAAACAATTAAAATATTTATTTTTGGGAGATTTCTTCGAGTACGGAAGTCGAACAAATTTCCAGAATATACAAAATCTGCCCAGACGCTCGCAGAAACTTAGCGCCACTGGTAAAATGTTTGTCGCCGATGTTTTCCCTCTATCGCCTGGCGACAGAGTCCTTTTTCTGGCGCCAGTCTTGTATTTTTGCAGTCATGAAATTCTTAACTCTGGGATGCGAGATTTTGAAAAATTAAAGTGGCCGCACCCTTTTAAGGGTTGCCTACGTATCCTTTCCTTAAGGAATCAGGCCAAACATAGCTCTCTTGAGTGTTTTACTCAAATAATTATGGGTAGTACTTCTTAAGTTGGTCAAGATTTGTCATATTTGAAATTCATTGCCATCCATGTCAGTTAGTTTAGCCGCGCCTCCTGACAAGATTGTTTTGACAATGTATGGTCCGGGCCAATTTGGCCTAAATTTGCCTCTTGGGTCCAAAACATTTTTCCTTAGTGCTTTTAATACCAAGTCCCAACCTTGATATTTCTAGTCTTGACCTTCTTATTGAAGTGTCTAGCCATACGAGTTTGATAGCATTGGGTATGATGTAGAGCTTCTAGTCGTTTTTCGTCGAGTAGAATTAGTTCTTCATACCGTGCTCTAGTCCATTCGACTTCATCGAGTTTACTTTCTAACGCAATGCGTAGAGAAGGTATTTCTAATTCTACAGGTTGTACAACATCCATTCCATATACTAGGTTGAAAGGCGTATTTCCCGTTGATGTTCGGATTGATGTGCGATAGCCCCACAGTGCGAAGTGGAGCTTGTCAGGCCAATCTTTGTAATTTTCAGTCATTTTCTCGATGATAGTCTTTAGGTTCTTATTAGCGGCCTCAACTGCTCCATTTGCTTGAGGTCTATAAGGGGAAGAATGGTGATGTTGAATACCATACTTTTGTAGCAATTCTTCACATTCAGCTTGAAAGTGAGTTCCATTGTCACTTATCATTTCATGTGGGACTCCATATTGACAAATTATGTTCCTTTCGATAAAGAGTGCTACATGATTTGCGGTGAGTTTAGCATATGATTGTGCTTCTACCCACTTTGTGAAGTAATCTATTGCGACTAGGATGTATTCATGACCTCCTGTCCCAGGAGGCGTGATTTTTCCAATTATGTCGATTCCCCATGTAGAGAAAGGCCATGGTGAAGTGTATGTGTAGAGGAGAGATGGTGGAACATGTTGTAAATTTGCATAAATTTGGCATTTGGGACATCTTTTTACATATTGATGACAATCCCTATTCATGGTAGTCCAATAATACCCTTCTCGCATTATCTTTTGGACTAGCATTTTGCCATTAACATGTGTTCCACATATTCCTTCATGGACTACTCTCATAGCTCTTTGAGCATCTTTTTTACCTACACATAATAAAGCTCGACCTTTAGGTACCCTTTTGTGTAACTCATCTCCTATGAGCACAAACTAGGAAGCCAAAAGTCTTAGGGCTTTTTTTGCCCTTTTGTTAGCATGAGGAGGATATTCTCCTTTGGTGACATAATTTAGTATGTCCGTAAACCATGGTTCTTCTTCTTGTTCTTCTTCTTGGATCACTTCATCGTCTTCTATAGCTTGAATTTATGCCGGTTTATGCCTCTTTTCTATAGTCAAAGGCATTTGCTCGATTTCCTTAGGAATTCTAACCATTGAGGCTAGTCTTGCCAAGGCATCGGCGAATTGGTTTTCCTCTCTAGGTAGATAGGTGTATTCCACTTTTTCCAACTGATCAGTGAGGGTTTCCAGATATGTTTGGTAGGGAGCTAAGCTTTCACTCCTAACCTTCCATCTCTTTGAGATTTGATTAATGATCAACGAGGAATCTCCGAAAATCCGGAGTTTCTTTACTCCTAAGGCTAAAGCAGTTTTGAGGCCTACCACGCATGCTTCATATTCGGCTGCGTTGTTGGTAACGTCAAAATCTAACTTTATAGATATGGGAACATGTTCCTCTTTGGGTGATACTAGTAAGACTCCTACGCCACATCCCTTTTGGTTTGAGGCTCCATCAAAGTATAAGGTCCATGTATCATCCTCTGTCATCATTAAATTTTCATCTGGAAATTCGTCCTCTTCTAATGGTGTCGAATCTTCTATTGGGAAATCTGCTAGAAAATCCAATACCACTGATCCTTTGATTGCCTTTTGAGGCATGAATCTTATATCAAATTGGGCTAAGTTAACTATCCACCTTGAGATGCGCCCGTTAAGTGTAGATCTCTCAAATAAATACTTGAGGGAATCCATTCGTGATACTACATAAACTGTATGTACAAGCATGTAATGCCTTAATTTAGTCGTGGCCCACACCAATGCGAGGCACAACTTTTCTAATGGCGTATAGCGTGTCTCACACTCGAGCATTTTCTTACTTAGGTAGTAGATGGCATTTCTTTATTTTCTACCTCTTGCGCAAGCATAGCTCCCATTGTTTCTTTTGTAACCGTTAAGTATAACCTTAAAGGAATTCCTGGGAGTGCTGGAGCTAATACAGGAGGATTTGAGAGATAGGCTTTGATCTTCTCAAAGGCTTTTTGACACTCATCGTCCCATATAACTGGCACATTTTTCTTGAGTTTCTTGAATATTGGTTCACATATTGTGGTCAGCTTGGATATGAACCTACTTATGTATTGCAACCGGCCAATGAATCCCCGAATTTGCTTTTTGGTTTTGGGCGGTGGCATGGACATGATTGCTTTAATCTTGGTTGGGTCTATCTCTATTCCTCTAGAGCTTATGACATATCCCAAGAGTTTTCCTGAGGTTACACCGAAAGCACATTTAGAGGGGTTTAACCTCATGTTGTATTTTCTTAACCTTTCGAAGAAATTTCTTAAGGCTATTGGGTGTCCTGGACGGTCTTTAGACTTTATAATCATATCATCTACATAAACCTCCACTTCTTTGTGCATCATGTCGTGGAGTAAGGCAGTCGCTGCTCGTTGGTAAGTAGCACCCGCTTTTTTCAACCCGAATGGCATTACCGTGTAACAGTAAGTACCCCAAGGTGTTATGAATGTAGTTTTTTCCATATCTTCTTCAGCCATGAGAATTTGGTTGTACCCTGCGTATCCATCCATAAATGAGAGAAGTGCGTGATTTGCTGTATTATCTACTAAAATATCGATGTGTGGTAAAGGGAAGTCGTCCTTTGGACTTGCCTTATTTAGATCTCGATAGTCGACACACATTCGAACTCTACCATCTTTTTTCGGAACTGGGACGACATTGGCGACCCATTCGGGGTATTTAGATACCCTAATAAAACCTGCAGTTATTTGTTTTTGTACTTCTTCTTTTATTTTAAGAGCTACGTCGGGTTTCATTCGACGTAACTTTTGTTTTACAGGTTTCATTCCTGGAATTAATGGTATTGTGTGTTGAGCTATCTCCCTATTAATGCCTGGCATATCTTCATATAACCAAGCGAATACATCAATAAATTCTTTAAGTAGATTAATTAAATCGGTTCTTTCATCTTTACTTAATGTAAGTCCGATTTTAACTTCTCTTTTAATGGTTGGATCTTTTGAGATGTCAACCGTTTCTGTATCCTCAATTATTGGCGTTTTATTTTCAAGTGTTTCCATTGCTTTAATTATTTATTTGTCATTTTCATCATTAGTTAAGCAATGCTCGTCATCTTTAGTTAAAGAAAAACAAGAGGAATAAGGGGAAGAAGACATATTATTGAATTCAGAAATCATTACATCAAATAAAGAAATGTCCGTTGGGACTTGATTACTAACTATCCTAGGAGTAGAAATAGAAGATGGAGGTGCTAGAACTAAAGGCTTGGAAGACTCGATAGGGGAAGACTCTGACTCGGACTCTGACTCTGACTCAGACGATTCTTCGAACATTGGCCCTTGTCCCGTGGTTACTGAAATCTTCCTTCCATTTGTACTGGTCACATAAACCGTTTTGTGCCATCCTCGCTCTTGGTCTTTTATTAGAGTGATGAATTTTGATGGATCGAAGTTTTCACTTTGAAGGACTGTTTGAATGAGTGAAGAATTGTCTTCCGCATATCTTGGCTCATTCTTTTCTCTTCCAAAGAAGAGTCCCATGGCATTAAAGTCAAAACAAGGGGGTGCTTTCTCCCTATGAATTGGAGTTGGGATCTCATCTAGGAAACAACAATCCAGAAATATCTCGAACCCTGGTTGTCTTAGGCCATTTACAACGAAAGGTTCAGGAAATTCGTAACAGGGGTAATCCTCTCCTTCTCTTATAAATTGTCCATTTAGAGTGAGAGGATATTGATCCATGGGTATTTCTTTCTTTTGTGTACGAGCATTCCTACGTGCTCTCGACTTTTCCTGGGCTCGCTTAAGATCTTCGCGAGTTGGTTCAAAACCAAGTCCGAAAGTATCCAGCTTAGGGAGGCCAGGTAATCCCATATGCTTAGCTATCCCTTTCTTCTTTCCTAGAGTCATTCCAGGAAAATGTCCTTGTTTTCTTAGGACAGCATTAGTTACCATGTTTGAGTGGAGATCGTAGTGAAGAAGGGTCCTCTCATCTTCCTCTATCAAGGAGACCTCTTCGTTAAAGCCCACAAATCTTCATCATTTTCATCATGTTCTACATTGATTAGTGGGTTCTCTACTGTTTTGATCCTCATAGGTGAAGCATCAATGGTGATTGGTATTCCCCCAACTATGGCTTTCACTTGTTGGTGAAGAGATGAAGGGACGACCTTTAGATCATGAAGCCAAGGGCGTCCCAATAGTAAGTTGAAGGATGCTTTAATGTCTACTACTTGGAATGTAGTGGCATGTTCAATCGCCCCCGTCGTTATGTTCATGGTAATTGTTCCTAATGCTTGACGGCGTGAGTTATCATAGGATCTTATTCCTTGAGTTGATGGGGATAAATCCTCATCTCTTATGCCTAACATTCTTGCAGTCCTAAGTGGGCAAACGTTGATTGCTGATCCATTATCCACAAGGGTCATAGGAACATTCATCCTCTTACATATTACCGTAAGGTTAAGAGCCTTGTTGTGCTTGTCACCTTCCGGTGGTAAGTCCTTATCCGAAAAAGTGACCAAGTTAATTGGACTTGGGAGATCACTCGTGAGGAAATTAGCTAATCCCTCAGGAGTAGTGTCCGAATCTATGCCTACCTTAGCCAAGGCATCCATAACTGCAACCCTATGCTCTCGGGATGTGGCTAAGAGTTTCCATACATTCATTTCGACCTTAGTCTTTTTTAGCTGTTTGACAACATCGTTGTCTTCTATGATTGGTATGGGAACTTGTTGAATGGTGGGCATAGGTTGTGTTGTAATGGGAGGTTGCATTCTCCCAGATCTGGTGAGGACATCTATGGGTGAATCTTCTTCGTCCCAAATGTCGCTTACTGGGTATATTGTTGACAAAGGAGTCTCTTCGATATTTTTGAGGTAGACATCCTCGTCATCACTGTCCCATACTCCATTGATTGTGGAATCTTGTGGGAGTTGGACTAGTTTCTTGTCATCAATCAGTCGTTGAACTAACTCTTTGAACTTAAAGCAGTTCTCTATTGTATGTCCCCCTGATTGATGGTATGAACAGTAATACCTGTCTGTCCTTTTGAGTGACTCAAATGGTCTCGGTTCGAGAGGTTGGATCTTACCATTCTCGGAGAGCATTTTGAACATGTTAGCATATGACATCTCAATTGGAGTATAAGGTTTATTACTCTTCTTGGGAGTGTCAATACTTGAAGAGAGAAGGGTTTCTTCTCCTTGGGTGGAGGTCTACTCTTACGCAACTCGTTTTGTTCTCTTAGAATCTCCTTGGTCTGAAACAGTAATTTATGTACTTCAGCCATAAGTAGTGTTAATGCATATATGTCCTGTCTAGTCCCAGGCTCTTGGTCATCGGAGTCAATGGCATCTTCGAAGATCTCTTCTTCAATGGTCTCAATAGGTTCTATGAGACTAGATGGGTCCACTTGATTTTCTTCATCAGAAATGGCCAAGGAATCCGACAGTGGTGCGGTGTTGATGCTTGGCTTCTTACTTGCAGGGGGCAATGGAAGTTTGTTACTATCAATTAAATCTTGGATGACTTCCTTTAGCCTCCAACAATTTTCCGTAGGATGGCCCTTGCCTTGATGATACTTACAGTGTGCATTTGGGTTCCAGCTGGCCGTTCTCCTTTCGACAGGTGGGTCCCCAAATGGTCCAATAAGAGTTATAAGACCTTTTGCGTGTAGGCGGTCAAATGCAGTGTCATAACTCATACCAATAGGAGTATAGTTCTTCCTAAATGGTTTCTTTTGTCCTTGGTTGTTGTTCATAGCTAGGACTTCATTTAAATTAAAGGTGCCAACATTATTTGAGTGGGTGGATTTAGAAGAAGAAGGATTGTCGTTCTTCTTACCCTTCCAGCCACTGTTGGAGTTATTGTTAGCAGCTTTTTGTTTGGCTAGGTCGTCTTCAATATTGATACCAATATCATAGACAGCCTTAAAGGTGTGCAAATTACTTTGGTACTTAAGATGTTTAGAGTATTTTTCTTGGAGGTTCTTAATGAACATCCTTACAGACTCTTTCTCACTAGGTACCTCAACCATCTTTGCAGTAGTCTCCCTCCATTTGTTAAAGAAGGAAGTAAAGCCTTCATTTTCTTTTTGCTATAGAATTTCAAGTTCCCTATGATCAGTTTCAACTTGAATATTACATTTATATCTTTCAATAAAAGCACTTACAATGGATTTCCAACTAGAGGTTTTTTCTTTATCAAGTGAAAAGTACCACTGTTGACATACAGTTTCTAAAGACAAAGAAAATACAGAATGAAAGGCTTTCTTGTCTATCCCCTTAATGTTCATTATAGTTTCAAAAGCTCTTAAATGAAAATAAGGGTTATCCATAGGTTTGAATTTCGGGATGTCGTTGGCATTGAACTTCTGTAAGAGAAGGTCCTTATCCACCGAGACCCCTTGTGAGCTAATCCCTTGGAATCTAAAGTCATTGGACAGTTTGCCCAAGCTTTCCTGGATTAGGTCCATTTGCTGTTGTTTCACAGGGTCATTGATTTGCAGGGTTAAACCTTTCAATATCTCAACCAAGTTAGCTACCTCTCCCTTAACTTCATTAAGTTCTTCTTGACTAGCCATTATCCTCTTAGCTTTCCTTTTCCTACTAACCGGTTTGTCAAAAAGTGCTACTTGAACGAAAGTGTTGTCCTTGATTAGACGCCCTTCCTTTCTTGCCCACGCGCTGTAAGTTAAACCATATTTGTTTTAATAACCCGACTCTAAATTGACTTTGATTTTATGGTTTAGAAATTAAAAATAAAGAGAAAAAAGCAAAAATAATAGGGTGCATATTTTAGGGATAGGTTCAATGAATTGGTTAATTGGAGGATTAATATCCGACTTACCCCCCTAAAAAAAATGACGGAAAACACGCATTCAAGACTCCCTAGACATGGTCATAGTGTGATAAACATGTTATGTGTGTGCATTATAAATGTGTGTGAGTGACATGCTTTGACTCTAGTGTATGACCATGGGACTTAAGTGCCTAGACTCAATTAAAGACTTGGACATGGTTTGAACCATTAATAAACTAATAAACTGATTAGTATACTGTTTAATTAGACTCGTCGTGATGACTCAAGCAAGAAACTGGACTGTCGCTAAAACGACAGAACTGTCGCCACTGTTTAAAGCCTGTCGCCAGACGACAGAACTGTCGCCAAGCGACAGACACTAAACAAAGGCGCCACAACCCAGATTTCTGCGCCATTGCTGGAACATTAATCTGGACTGTTTCCAGTAATTTTACTCTAAATGGACATGCCTAAAGTCGTATTAAGTCAAGTTAATTAATTTATTAGCCTTTAATTAATTCTAAATTAATTAATTGATTAATTAGACAAAGTCCTTTTAGTCATTAGTCAATTTATTTAGTTTTGAACACAAGTCAAACAAATGGTTAGCACATATATAGTATGCACAAACAAGGATGCACAAGTAGTTCACATAGTCACAATATGATGCAATGAGTTTGCAACCTAACCATGGCTCTAGTTCTCTAAAGTTCGAGGATATGGGTTAAGTCAAAGAGGGTCCATGGTTATGAGTCCGGATGCATCGCGCGGAAGCCTAACCGTGAAGGGTTGGCGCGTATGGATGGGACCCCGCAAGTTAAAAACTTGCTTCCATGGTTTGGTGGATTCACAAACTTGCATGTACCCGTCGTTGCCAGGAGCGTTCGTTTGGGTTGATGAAGCGTGAACCCCCAGAGGGTTATGTCCATATGTAGAACACATATGGGTTTCAGAAAAGTGAGAAAAGAACTCAATCAGGAAGTAGAATCGAGCCAACAGTACTAGAAATGGTCAAAACAAGAAGGCAGAGTTCTGGCTCGGTATTGAAAGAACTTGGCGCCAGACTACAGGGACTGTCGCCGCAAAAGAACCCCTGTCGCCAAGCGACAGAACTGTCGCCAGGCGACAGAAGCTCTTTACAGGCGACAAGCCCTGTTTTCTAGACGCTAGTTCCTATATGCCTCAGCAGGTATCTGTGTTCTTAGAATTTTCCAAATTTCGCAGCATTATTTCGATTCTAGTTGTGAAAGAAATTTCTCAAATTTCCTACGTGTAAAAATCCTATGTTTTTTACTCATTGGTCTATCCAATGAGAACCTTTTTATGCATATGACAATAATGTTAATCAAATTACGCACATGAAATACTTAGAATTTTTCGAGTCTCATCCGCTCATTCTAAATAATTGCCAAAATAAATTTCAGGAATATAAATAGAAATCCTCCCCAGTGGAGTCGCCAAAAATTGTAGGGAATATTTCAAGCATTATGATCCCAAACTTGAACCCCACTGTGATCATACACTAAAGCATGGTGGCGTTCCAAAGGGAAGAAAGCTAGAGCAAAAGAGTCGCCAACAAGTTTTAGGAACTTGTAAACCCAAAAATGATCCAAGGGACCGTCAACTCCATAAGGTCTTGAACCAAATAGGGTTCGGGGATGAGGGTACGAATCCAATCTACAAAAGAAAGGACCCGCCCTATAAAATAGGCCTCTACTTTGTTCTGCTCGTATTCATGTGCGCTTTCTGACTAACATGCAAACATTAGATTAACCCTAAACCTGTTTATTCTATGTTGGTTTAATATTAATGCACAAATAGATCTATTATTGGCGATCACTTGAATTAAAATCATATTAGCCTAAACCAAATTATTAATTATCTTATTAAGCGTGATTTCAAGTACAAATTCCCTTTAACAAGCATAAAAGGCGTGATCAAGCAATAACAATAAAATAAATATCAAGCAACATAATAATAAACAATAATCATAATCATGATAATAATAAAGCTTAAATATAATAGCAAGATCCTAGGCATGATACTAACAAGATTAATAACAAACCCTAGCATGTCACTAAGCAATAAAGATCAAAGCTTTAAACCTAACATGATAACATGATATTAGAAAGAATAAGAGGCATCCCTAAACATGATACTATAAAGCATTAAATAACATCCTAACATGATACTAGGAAGCATTAAAACAATAATAAACATGCTTTCTACATGGTGAAAATAATAGGGAGTAAGCTAATCTACTTACTTTGAAGCCTCGTACCTCTTTCTAATAACAAAATACACGAGTTAGTAAACTTCAATGAAAATAATAAATAATAATTAAAGAATTAAATTGAAATCAAATTAAATAAAGTTTTGACTAGATTTGGACCAAACCCTCAGGAAATATTAAACCTTTCACGTCTAGGGCGAAGGCAACTTCGAACTTGGCTAGATGATTCTAAGTCTTGTGAGTGCGGAATTGTGTTTGATAAAAGGCTAGTTTAGAAAGAGAGAGAAAGAAAGCATATATTGCTCAAGAGAGAATAGAGAGAATTGGGTGATTCTGAATGAATAAAAAGGAGTTTTGGGACCCTATTTATAAGGAAAATAATCCGGAAAAATATAGAATTTGATTAGGAATAAAACTACACGCTGTCGCGAGGCGACAAGGTCTGTCGCCACGCGACAAGGTCTGTCGCCACGCGACAAGGTCTGTCGCCACGCGACAGACTTGTCGTTTGGCGACAGTCTGACTTGGACGCGTTTTTCCACGCGGAATCCGATCTTTAATCAACTTGATCTACGGAATCCGTACAGAAGATAAAAACGTATTTTCAAATATAATAATAATAATAAAAATAATAATATTTTATTCCAAATAAAAATCCATCTTAAAATAATTATTAAATCTAATAATATTAGAATTAAAAGGAACCTTCTAGAAACTTCTAGAAAGTTATAATTAATCCTAATAATTTTAGGAATAATAATTAACATTGGGGCCTCCTCTAGATCATTGGGCCGTATGTAAATAATTAACCGGATCCAGTTTAGTATTTTGGTCATAACTTCCTCAATATTCATCGGAATTGGGCTTATAATATATCGTTGGAAAGGTCTCTTCGAGCCCCATCCAACTACACTATTATTGAACCTTAATTATGGACCAAACAAAACTGGTTTGGCTATTTTTAATGAATAGAGTTATTTTCAAAAACAGAGAGAAGAGAATTTTAAATAAAACTAAACCGCAACACTTGACTTTTCCACACTTTCACCTCATTTGATTATGGTTCGATGTGAAAGACATTCATCACTGGGTTTGGTTTTGGGGAGACAAAAATGGGTGTCTACAGAGTTCGAAACCAATTAAAAAGTCCGAGTCCTAATAAGAGTCGGAGCGGATTCGGACCTGTGTAGAGTCCGATCCGAGTCCGGATAAATAAGTAAAAAGCCCAAATAAAATATATCTGATATAAAAGCCCAAGTAAAAACCCTAATTCTCAAAATGCCGCCACATTCCTCTTTTTTTTTTTTATTTATTTTTTTTCTCTCTCTTAAACTTACACCATCTCTTTCTCTCTCCTTAATTTTCCATGAAACAGATTTACTCATTCTTCCATAACATGATTAACTCCCCTCATTTCTCGTGAATAAAATTCCAACAAATGGGCTTCTACTCTTTGATTTACTCACCCACACATGCATTACCAGTCATACAATTAGAATCAATATATGAAGTATTCACCAGAGATACCAAAGACTTAAATATCAAAGCCTGCACTTAGTCTCGATCTAGATTTTTATGTAAATAGTTTGTACTTCAAATATGAATTTCGTATGTATTCTTTTTTTTTTTTTTTGAATCACATATGTGATATATATAAATTTAACAAATTGAATTACAAGTTATTTCAGGCTCTTTTCAGTTTACCTTTATTTTTCATGTTTATTTAAGCACGATTTTCTTTTACTGGATTAAACCTTCAGAGGTACTGGGAAAAAATCGCCAAATCGGATAATGTAATTGAAATTTGTCGGATTCAAATCCGGATTCAGAGGTCCAAGACTACGATTGGAGTGGATTCGGATGTGGTTAGTTCGGGTTCGGAGGCGGACTCGGAGCTCACTATAGGGTCCAATCATCAATCGGGTCGAATTCGGACCTTGTAAGATCCGACCCGAAACCGACCCGTTGCCATTCCTATCGATATCTACCAAATAAAACCTAGCACACTTCCACACGCTTAAATTATTTCTTGTACGCGTACGTACCTCGAATATGAACACAAGGTCGCCACTACTGCATGAGATTAATCACTTCATTCGTACTTTCTTACAACTAATAAATACTGAAGCGCAATAATTCCCATTCTTAAACAATTTGCGGCAATATAAACTTGTTTAAAAAAACCTTTAAATCCCTTTAAAGATGCTGTAAATTAGTTTAGAACCCTTAGTTATACACCCAATTAATGTGTGATTAAAATTCCTTCTTTAAAACAAAAAAATTAGCTTATACAATAAATTTCCCGCATAAATAAAAAAATTTGTTGTAGTTTGTTATAAAATCATTAATTTAGTAATCTAAACCAACAATGTTAATTTTCCATCATTACTCGATCATCAATTTCACAAACTAGGGTTTCATAGTTTGAGGTTTTTTACTCTAAAATAAAATCTGAAAAGCATAATCTATCATAAATTCATAAAGAAATATATTTTTTTTGACACAATGCAAATAAAGAAATGTATTAAACATCCTAAAATTAATAATCCTAAAGTTGAAGTCAAATTTAAGAACATAGAATTTTTTTTATAATCGACACAACACGCACGTAAGAAGAGGGGAGTGGAAAGGATGTCCAGCCGAGGCTGTGCTACAGGTGGTGGTCGGCCACTCGTGCGGGTGTGCGTGTGTGAGGTGAGTGAAAGGGAGGGGAAAAATGAGAGAGAAATTGAGAGGAGGAGATCAAGAGATAGTTTACCTTGGATTTGATTCACCTTTGACAAAGTTTGATTTTTGTCTTTAGGTGGGTACTAGGTTATAAACCCATGCAATGCATAGTTCTTAAATATTTTTTACAATAATATTACAAAATACTACATAAAGTAGCTAGTAACCAAAAGATATATATTAAAAAATATTTCATTTGGGTATATATGTAATATGATTGTCAAACTGGAAAGAAAATATCATAACGTATAATAGTTTAATTTACTTATAGATTTTGTCAAAAGAAAATATAAGTGAAAAAGGTGGGAAATTTTTTCACAAGATAATGACAAGTGTCATGGAAGGATTCGCTTTTATTATAGGTTAATAGAAGATTTATACCTCTTCACCCTAAACCCTTCATCCCACTCTTTCCTAATTTAACCTTAATGACTCCTCACCATACTCAAATTAGAATTGTTGACTTTCAAAGTAGCTTTATTGAATTGCATTGACTTTAAATTGCTTTTTAATTAATTAAAGCTGCCTTAAAAATTTAGTTATTAAATCAAAATGTTCCAAAGTTACTTATAAAAAATAATTGATGGGAAATGATGCATAACTACCTTTATAATAATAATTAACCATGAATGTCTCAAACTTAGCTTTACAATTTATTTAATTAATTTATAAAACGTTTAAATATACATGGATTACAAGAAGTCTATGAAAAAGGCAAAAATAATCAGAAAGATTCTTGGTAGTCAAGTTCATGCGATGTAAGTTTAGTTGGACGAAGAAGTATTATAGGGGGGAGGGGAGTGTTGAAAACCATTCCTTCATGGTTTTGCAACTAGAAGATGATCTTCGAGTTGAACTATCAGTAGGGGTGCATCATCTAGTGATCTACCTAGCAATAATATTCAAATCGTGTGATAATATAGGAGTTTTTGAAGCTAGGTGATTCTAGAAGAACATAACTTAGAGAAAAATAGGAAAGAAAACTCAAGCAATGATTCCATGTCGACCGATCAATCGCCACGAGTCATCGCCAGGTCTTGAGCCAGTAGACTAAGATCTGGAGGGGTTGGATTTGGAAGTGTCAAAGTCATACCTCATTCTTTTAGAAAATTATTCTAAAGAAGAGTGTGAAATAGAGTGTCATGTCATTACTATTCTTCGACTAGAGTTTAAAGATCAAGTGGTAAACCCTGGAACCAGCTCGTGGTATGTGAGGTAAATTAATTAGGATGAAGCCAAAGGTAAGTATAAGCTCTCTACTATATCAACGGAGTAGTTGAAAAAAGAAATAACTAGTTCACCTACTAAAGAAATAGTACCTCATGATCAAGAGCAATTAGTCCTACAACATTTGCTAATTTACCACTACAAGAAAAATCACTTTTCGTAGCGATTATTTCGTAGCGATTGTACATTCGCTACAATATGCAAGTATGTTTGTGAAATAACTAAGGATGTCATATCATTTTTACAATCGCCATGGTTTTCCCATATAAAATCGATACGGAAAACATAATAATACATATCCACACTATTTTTACACATTTATATAATTTTGAGAAATCGTATCATTTACAATCGCCACTAAATCCTAAAAATCGATACGAAAAGCCTTTTCAACACTAGATATATAAATATTGTTTGACAAAGAGTACATAAAATATGTCATAGCTTATTGGTGAAACGTTTAATATAAGAGTTTGAGGTTGCATGTTCGAATCTTGTAAAGATCATACGCATGTTTTTTTTTTTTTTGAAGAAAATGAGTTAAACATTTATAGCGATTGTAATCGCTACAATAATCACCACGATTGGATGTAGTTTTTCGTATCGATTATTGAGGCCAACCCCAATGATATTGAAAACCACTACTAAAGGCTAAGGCAACGGGGGATATTGTATCGAATGAGCATTCGTTGGGAAAGCTTTTTGTTGCAATTACAATCAATACTAAAGGTTAAAATTATTGCTACGAAAAGGTTATTTTCTTGTAGTGTATATACAATGTTATTAATGCACATAATAACAAGCTTTTGTTTAACACAATAAATTTTGAAGGAGTTAAACAGGGTTGTCTCTGGTAATTTAGACACCCTGTACTAACTACAAAAATTAGGCCCTAAAAATTTGTAAAGGACAATTATAAGACTGTAAAAAAAATTGTTAATTTTTAGCTCCCCTTTGAGATTTCAACCCTTGTATTCTCTTTCTCTTTTTCCTTTTAACGTTTTTCATAACCAGAATTGACAATTTTATTTTAAAAATCAACAATTTTAGATTAAAACAAATAAAAAAGAGAAATACAACCTCCTCTTGTATCACCTTTTTCTTCGCTTTATCTTTCATACGAATAGTCATAACAAATAGCCGATGTTGGGTGGCCACACTCTCCCTTGGGATGACCTTGCAGCTTATGTAACTTTTCCTATCTGTGCTCTTTGTGAGTAGGATGTCTTATTGTGTTGCATTTGCTCCACTCCGGAAAGTTATCAAGTGGAAATCCCGCTTCTTAAACCAAGCCAAAATTAAGTCATATGACTGGGCAAAATCCATATTAGGGTCTCACCACCTGCGTCTCTCTTCCCATACCCAAAGCCTCCATGGACAGATTGGACACTCTCGAAGCCATCTCGACTTACCCCAACATACCCATTTAAATCACCTCCAATATATTTAATTTCTTTGTGTAGGGTACACCTTGTACCACCTCATCCAAGTCCTCCCAAAATTGTCAAAATTGTCGTTTTTCTTCTGCATCCAAACCAACTTGAGGAGTATAAGCAGGGTCGTCTTGAACAATTTTGATGCCCTGTTCTAGTCTGAAAAATGGGGCCCTAATACTCATATAAAAAAAATTTATTTATATTGTATTAAAAAAAACAACGTAAATATATATATATATATATATATATATATATATATATATATATATATCAATCAAACTCTTTTATTAAACAAACTTATTAAAGTATTTAAACTCCTTTACTAAACTACTACATCTTAGTATCAGACTACTACATCTTAGTATCAAACTACTACTTAAAAAGAGCCATCCTTCTAACACTCTTTGAAGCAAATTCATCCACCAAATCTTCATATTGTATAGTCTCCAAAATATCATTTTCAATTGCTATCATTGCTAATCCATTAAGTCTCTCTTGTAACATCGTAGACCGCAAGTAGGATTTCAACAACTTCAATTTCGAAAAACTTCGTTCTGCAGAAGCAACGGTCACGGGAATAGTTAATAAAATTCTATATGCAATATTTGTATTAGTAATATAATCAAAATCTTTCAGAAACATTAATATATCAATTGCTCCCATTCTTCTATTCGGAAGAACATCTCTTAGTAGCTTCAATTCCACAAATAATTCATGCTCATCAATATCAGATTTCTCATTATGTTTCAATGCATTTTCAAAATGACTACAACAAGACTTTAAGCATGCATCATCTAAAGATTACAACTTATCACAATTGAACAGAAAACCAAAAATACGTTCATATTCTTGATATTGCTCAAATCTCTTATTAAGAGAAATAATGACTTTATCAACAAGGTAAAGAAAATAATTGATTCTAAATGATTCTTCCTCAGATAACACAACTGATGGGGTACTAGAATTCTCATCAAACTGTCTTTTCCTTTTAATTATACGCCTTTGGGGGAAATATTGGATCAATATCCATTTCAATAGCAATTTCCTTGGCTTTATTCAACGCATTAGAAAAACCAGATTCTCTATAACTCTCAAAAAAGGAAATCAGCCCCTTTATTTTTTCCATAGCAACATCAATAAGCATATCTTATGATTGTAAAATCTTACTAACCAAATTAATTGCAGATAATATTTCAAACCAAATAATAATTGCAATTAAAAACTCAAAATCACAAAGCTCGTTTGTTGCTAACGATTTAGCTTCATTTCTTATATTTGATTTAAATTCATTATTGTCCGACACTTCAAGTAGAGCTTCTCTAAAATAAGACATTTGAAATCTTATAGCTTTGACACTATCCACACGACTCTCCCAACGAGTAGATGACAATGATTTTGGAGTCAAACCTTTTACATTATCTTTCAAGATTTGCCATTTTTTGTAGATTTGGAAAAAATTGTATAAATGCGTTGAATAACTCCAAAAAAATCTCTAGCTTTACTACATGATTCAGCCATATCACACAATGCCAAATTAAGACTATTTACATCTTAAAATTTCTTTTGCACACCTTGATGTTTTCCTTTCATATTTGACCCATTATCATAACCTTGTCCACGCACATTAAATATGTCAAGGTCAAGATTTTTTAATTCCTTTTGTAGTACATCAAAAAGTCCTTGGCAGTTTTCAAAAATCCTAAAAAATATTCTTCGATACTAACTGTATTTGAAGAAACATCCACATATCTTATAATCAAGGACATTTGCTCTTGATGACTAACGTTGGGAGTACAATAAAGTATCACAGAGAAATACTTTGCTAACTTTATTTTTTTTTAATAATTTCAGTTTTAATTGCAGAAGCAAGCATAAGTATTAGCTCATTTTGGATGTTATGTCCAAGATAATGAACGTGAATATCATAATTTGTTATACGTCTAACATGTTCTTGGACAATAGGATCAAACTCTGCTAACATATTAATTAAGCCCAAAAAATTGCCATTGCTATTTTGATACAATTTTTCATTAGAACCACGAAAGGCCAAATTATGTTTAGCAAGAAATTTCACAATTAAAATAATTCTTAGTAAAACCTTTTTCCAATGATCTTTTTCTTTCTCAATCATTCTTTGGGTCGTTTTGTCAATAGTTTCATTCTTTTGGAGCCTTAGACGGAATTCATACCAAGTGGTCATATTCTTAACATGTTCCATACCCGTCTCATGCTCTCTAAGTCTTTCACCAATATGTGCCCAATCACTATAGCCCTCATTTGTTAATAAACCTCTACCAACCCCTTTTCTATTATCTTTATAACAATAACAAAATACTCTATCACACTCTTTTGAATAAACAAGCCAATCTCTATCACATTTCTCTCCATTCGATAAAACTCTAGTATACAAATTAGCGGTAAATCGTCTAGAGGATTTATCTTTGGGACCGGTAACAATGGAACAATCTCTTTTAGGACCTTTTGTGACTAAAAAATCAATCATTTTTGAATCAAGAGCATCCCAATTCCTTGGATCAAATATATCAAACGAATGCACAAATGGGGTAGTTTGTTCAGTATTGCCATTATCATCAATATCATCTTCATTTTCAAGTGAATTATTCAAATTATCATCATTGCCATTTTTAGTGTCAACATTTTAATAATTCACATTTTCATTATGCACATTATCAAACTCCTTGTTTTCAACATCAACATCTCTATTCTCAATACTAACATTCTGAGGAATTTCAACATCATCATTAAAAGCCATATTCTCAGAAATTTCAACATCATCAACTTTAATAGGCACATTCTCAGCAGGAATTTGAACATCATCAACATCATCATTAACAGACACATTCTCAGTAATTTCAACATCATTATTATCAACATTATGATTTTCAACAGAAACTTGGGGTTCTTTGATAATAAATTTATCAAGAGATCCTAGTTGGGATTGAATTAGCTCTTCAATTTTCTTTTTTTCTTTTTTCTTTTTTTTTTTAATTACGCTTAGCATATCCAGACTCTTGTTTTCTTTTAATAGGCATAATTTAACAATTAAAAGTCAATGGTATGCTATGATTTAATAAACAACAAGGCAAGAAACAACCTGGTTTTTGGCTAATTGAATCTTCAAACTAAAATTCAGAAATCAGAAGATCTCAACCTTTAATTTCCCAATTGAAGGTTGTAGACACCCATTTGCGTCTCCCCAAAACCAAAACCAGTGATGAATACCTTTCACGTCGAACCATAATCGAATGAAGTGAAAATGTGAAAAGTCTAGTGTTGCGGTTAGTTTTTATTAAAAATCTTTCTTTCTGTTTTCGAAAACCAATTCTATTTTATAACAACGTCCAATCCAGTTTAGTTTGGTCCATGATAAGGGTCCAATAATGGTGTAGTTGGATGGGGTTTGAAAAGACCTTTCCAACGATATATTATAAGCCCAATTCCAATGAATAATGAGGAAGTTATGGCCAAAATACTAAACCGGGCCCAAACCGGATTTTACCTACGACCCAATGATCATGTGTAGGGTCCAAAGGTTTAATCCTATTCCTAAACTAATTATGATTAATCAGAAGCTTCTATAAGTTTCTAAAACATCTTAATTATCCTTTTTTGAAAAGATAAGATCATAGAGTTTTTTTTTTGAACTAGCAATATGTATATGTATTCTTCACTTAATTCCTGGATAATGTGGGTCACTTTTTTTTTTTTTTTTGAAATAACCAAAACTAGGCTTATATTAAAGAAAGTTTGTACATAAGTACATACGGATTCACTTCCGGGGGGCAAGAACAATCCCACAATTGTTCAAGTCCGAAAGGAACAAGCCTAGCTAAGTGATGCGCAACAAAGTTGCCATCCCTTTTTACATGAGACCATCTAACCATATTAAAAGAGCAACAAGAAGATAATATTTCTCCTAAAATAGTATCTAATTCAGACATAAACAGAGCTCCTCTATTAAGTCGGTTTGTGATGGTCAAGCAATCGGTTTCCAAGATTACATTTCCGAAGCCATAACTCTTCCCCAATCTGGCAGCAAACACAACAGCTTTAGCCTCAGCCACTTCAACACTCCAATTGGCACGAACACGTCTGGATGCAATAAAGAGGACATCCCCATTGTGGTCACGAGTAACGATACCAAGCCCAACCCAGCCATCATCTGTAATCGCAGCATCTGCATTTATTTTGATGGAGTCAGTTGGGGGGGGGGGTTGCCAGATTTTCGGGCTGCTCTTCTCCTTCAAAGGTGGACCTCTATAGATGCTATTAGCATATTTCCCTTGCTCATCAATATACCTCATGACTCTGCCCAAAATAACAGAGTTAGGGGTAATTTTATCTTCGAAAACCTTTCGGTTTCTTTCCCCCCCAGATACACCAGGCAAGAAAAACCCCCTTCTGCCTAGTCTTCAAATCCACTTTGCTCCAACTTGCAACAAGGTCATACATTGAGTCCACACTACTCAAGTTCGTCATGCCTGTACAGCCACACTCCACCCATAGATCTCTGACTCTGGGGCACTCAAAAATTGCGTGAGCAGCAGATTCAGGTTCAGTACTACACCAGGGGCAACAATCTACATTAATCATATGGCGCTTGTGAAGAAATTCACGCACAGGAAGGGTGTTAGTGCACAGCCTCCACAAGAAATGTCGAGCTTTGGGGCTCACATCAAGCTTCCAAATGTCCACAAAAGCATGATGAAAAGCATCAAGGTTACATCCCTTACCAACCATGTAAGTTGTTTTGACAGTGTATTCACCTGTTTTTGTGAAAGCCCAGGTTAAATCATTAGATTGATCGCAACTTCCAAGAGGAGTAGCAAGGATGCAATTTCTATCTCTCTCGTTAAAAACCTCATCAATCAAGTCATATCTCCACTCCATTCTGTCAAAATCAATCAAGTCTTGTACAACCTTAACACTGTCACACTAATTGCTCAAGATAAAACGCCCATGCTCATCAGCCACCCAAGGGTCGTGCCATATTCTGATTTGCGAGCCATTTCCAATGCGCCACAAAGTGCCATCGCTAACCAAGTCCTTAGCCCCCCATACACTACTCCACGAATAACTGGAATTTTGGCTCAAGTTCGATTCAAGGAAGGAGCAATTTGGAAAATATTTAGCCTTCAATACCCTTCGCAACAAAGAGTCAGGAAACCGAATTAAACGCCAAGCTTGGCGACCAAGAAGCGAGGTATTGAAAACATCAAGGTCTTTGAACCCCATTCCACCCAAACATTTCGGTGTGCACATATGCGCCCAACTCTTCCAGTGCACTTTCCTTCTATTACTTTTCTGGCCCCACCAAAACCTAGCCATAGCCGAGTGAATGCTTTGTGTAACAGAAGCTGGGAACTTATAGACCCCCATTAAATACGTAGGAATGGCTTGAATAACAGACTTGAGTAAAATTTCCTTCCCTGCCCGAGAGAGAAATTTCTCCTTCCACCCTTGAAGTTTTTTCCAAATTCTGTCAAGAAGTGCTCCGAAAACTGCCTTTTTCGATCTCCCCACAATGGTCGGGATGCCAAGATACTTCTCATGCCGATCAAATTGCCTCATATTTAGGACCTCCATAAGCTCATTCCTTCTTTCTTCACTTACTCCTGAACTGAACGAGACCTCCGATTTGTCATAATTAATTTTCTGCCCGGAAGCTGCTTCATAGTGGTTGAGAATATCAACGATAATTTAGCATTCCTGTCGGTTAGCCCGTGTGAAGAGGAGACTATCGTCTGCAAAAAGAAGATGAGAAACTTCTGGCCCATTTCTGCTAGCTCTGGCACCATGGAGATGGACATCCCGTATTTTATTCTGAATCATCCTAGAAAAATCATCAGAGACAAGGATGAAGAGATACGGTGAGAGGGGGTCCCCTTGACGAAGACCTCTAGAAGGCTTAACCTCACCCCGAACTCCTCCGTTAAGCACAAAAGAGTAAGAAACAGTATCAACACAGCTCATGATCAAATTTACCCATCTGCCATCAAAACCCATGGTAAGGAGAAGCTTTCAAAGAAAGCCCCATTCAACCCTGTCATACGCCTTGATCATGTCAAGTTTCATAGCAATGAGCCCTTTCTTGCTTCGGTTTCTCTTCTTCATAGTATGAAAAATTTCAAGAGCAATGAGTGCATTGTCCGTTATCAGCCTACCCGGCACAAAAGCACTCTGATTTTCCGAGACAATGTCAGGAAGCACACTCTTTAATCTCATAACAATGGCCTTCGACACAAGCTTGTAAATGACATTACACAATGCAATAGGACGAAACTCAGTCATGTTAGTCGGGGAGTCGAATTTCGGAATAAGCACAATATTGGTATTATTCACGCAACTCGGGGACAAATTACCATGTAAAATACTACTCACAAAATTAAACACATCATCTCCAACAATATGCCAAAAACGTTGGTAAAAGATAGCATGCATACCATCCGGGCCCGGAGCCTTGCGGGGGTGCATTTGTTTTAAAGCCGAAAAAATCTCATCCTTCGTGAAGGGTCTACGAAGCTCGGAATTAATGTCAGCCGCAATACATGGCTCAACCAATCGAAGGACCTCCTGTATATTAGTATCAGAAGGCAAGCAAGAGGAAAAAAGATTGCTGTAAAAGTCAGTGATGATTTTCTCCAACTCCTTCTCATCCTCCTTCCAACCCCCTTGAGAATCATACAAACCCTCGATTCAATTCTTTTTCTTTCTCTGAGAAGCCTTATGGTGGAAATATTGAGTGTTTTTGTCTCCATCTCGAACTTCTGAAACTCTAGACTGGATGTACCAATAAGCCTCCTTTTTATCATTTAATTCATCCAACCTTTTCTCGAGGTTCAAACACTCAGCGTAACTGCTTCTCGAAATAGGCTTACTCTGTGCGGTTTTCAGCTTGTCTTCGACTTCATTAATTTACTTACTCAGGTTATTGAGGCTATTTCCACTCCATTGGATGAGCCCACGTCCCATTGCAGCAAGCTTTTCAAACATAGGAAGACCATCAGCCTCATCCCACACCTTCCTTACAACTGCCTCGCAATTTTCATCAAGGAGCCAGCTAGTTTCGAATTTGAAACTACACTTCCCCTTCCTCTTTCGCTTCACAGGAGCTTTATGGCGCAACAAAATTGCTGTATGGTCCGATTTATACCTCACCAAATGCTCGACAAAAGCATTCGGGAATAGATCAACCCACGAATTAGAAGCCAAGTATCGATCAAGCCTCTCCCAGACTCTAGTTTCGACCGTATCACCACGCTCCCAAGTGAACCATGAGCCTTTAAAACCCATATCCCGGAGTCTGCACTCATCAACAATGTCTCAAAAATTTTCCATCTCTCTTCTAACTCTATCAGCTCCTCCCTCCTTCTCCTCATACCCCAATATTTCGTTGAAGTCCCCACCAAAAATAATAGGCACCTCCACCCCATCACAAAGGCGCTTGATCAAGCTCCAAGTTTTATGTCTCTCCTCCTCTTTCGGCCATCCATAGATGCCCACAAAACACCAAACAACTGTCCCACCTCGCTTCACATTCCCACATATATGATTTTGGGAGTATGAAACAAGTTCAAAATCAACTCCTTCTCTCCAAAAAAGACTAAGACCACCAGCCTTTCCTACGCTCGCAACACCAAAAGCATTCGAGCAATTAAATCTATCCTTCAAATTCTCAACCTCATTCTTTTTTATCATTGTTTCCGACAAAAAGATCATGTCGGGAGCAAATTGGTTACTCCATTTACGGAGTTGACGAACTGACCGAGGATTGCCCATTCCTCGGCAGTTCCAGCATAGGAGATTCATAATTCCCGGCGGGGTTGGGTTCCACCGACCACCGCCGATTCATTAGATGAGCTCGAATCAACTTTAGCACGTTTAGCACCCTCACAACCTTCCTTCTCAACGTCATCACCTAAGCTACGCTTCACAGGAATAATATTAGCCTCCTCCATACTGACATTTTCTTGCACTCTAGCAAGTTTCTTCCAACCTCCACCTTTTTTCACCTTCTCCCCTGCTTTGAACATAAAGACAGGGGCTTGATTGTCAGACAGAGAATTGGCAGCAATGAGCTGAACACCATCAGTCATCGATGCAGTAACAGGTTGCTCAAAAACTTCATCTCCCGTGATCATATTACAGTTCACATTAAGGTTCTCAGGTCCTTTTTTTTTCCTTCACCATTATCCAGCAGTAACCGGTAGTTATCCTCTGCCCTTTTATCAATAGAGCAGTCAGCATCAGGCTTATTCTCCTTGGTAACAAAGAGAACTTTTTTGCTTTCAAGCAAACTTTCGACTTCTTCTACTTCCTTCGCCCTTCCCTTACGAGGTGTGGCCTTAAGAGCAGTCCCCCACCCCAGTTTCTTTTGTTTGTCTTCCTTGTCAACCACAAGACAATCTTTTTCGGAATGCCCCATAACCCCACAAGAAAAACAGAAGAAGGGCAATCGTTCATAGGCAAAATCAACCTTCAAATCCCTCCCCTTTTTATCCTTAATTTTCTGAAAACGGCGCAGAGGCATTGCATTATCAAGCATAATCTTCACCCTCCTATACCTCCCAATTCCCAGAACATCTTTTTCAATCTCCATTATTTCCCCCATATCACGAACTAAGGCTTTCACATAGACATCCGAGCGACAGTTAAAAGGTAGATTCTTGATTCTAACCCAAAAAGGGGAATGAGTTAACTTCACCTCTTCAGGTTGCTCATCTCCTTCAATTTCTTTTAAGAGAATAAGCATATTATCAAAGCACCATGGCCTTCCTTCCAAGACTTTCTCCTTATCCCTCCAATGAAAAAATTGTATAGCAAAAAGATTAGGGCTTAGGGATCTGATTGCCATACATTGCGAAGGAGCCCATATGTTTGTCATTGTGCGTTTGAATGCTTCAAAATTGTATGATCGATTGGTCAGAATTTGCCCCATGAGCATTAGGGCAAGGTTGGAGTCATCCTCGTTAGGGTTTAAAGCCCCTAAGTCAATAGCTTCCCTTGATTCATCAAGGGATAAGTTCGCACATTGATTAACAATCTCCTCAGCCATCGAGAAAACTAGGAAAAGATCGATCCCAGAGGGTAGAAGTTCTGGTTGAATAACCAGTAGGTCGCTATTTGAGATAGAGGAAACCCTTTCTTTCAAGGGAGTTGTGTATACTCCTTTGATGTGGGTCACTTAATCTGAATATGAATAAAACTTTCCTTTTTTAAAGTCCTAATTCTATTTGGATTTAAACATGTCCAAAGACAGTCAGATTTTATTTTCGTGCCTCATATTTTTATCCAAAATTTATATGGTTGGATAGATGTTGAAATTATATTTTCAATGATATATTATAATATTAATTCCAAGCTATAACAAAAAAGATATGAAAGAAATACGAAACTCTATCCAAAACTTACACCCTTCCACTGTTTCGGCCATATCTTTTTATCTAAAAAATATTTTAATCTGATTATAATTTCATTGGAAAGTAGACTTCAAGAGATTTCCAAAGACATATTATATGCCTTATTTGGACTTCTGGATCAAAAGATATGATAAAAACAAAATCCGCAAAAACTGTGTTTGTCGCCAAATGACAGGCTTGTCGCCACGCGACAAGGCTTGTCGCGTGGCGACAGATGGCGACAAGGTCGGTTTGTTGGCGACAACATGGAGTTTTATTCCTTATCAAATTCTACCTATTTTCGGACTATTTTTCTTATCAATAGGGTCCTGAACCTCTGTTTTTATTCATCAACAATCAATTCACAATCACCCAATTCTCTCTATTCTCTCTTGAGCAATATATGCTTTCTTTCTCTCTCTTTCTAAACTAGCTTTTTACAAACACAATTCCTCATACATAAGATCTAGAAACACCTAGCCAAGTTCGAAGTTGCTTTCGCCCTAGACGTGAAAGGTTGATAATTTCTGAGGGTTTGGTCCCAAATCCAGTCTAAACTTTTTAACTCTTTCCTACAATTATTTAATTTAATTATTTGATTTATTAGTTTCATTGAAGTTTACTAACGCGTGTATTTTGTTATTAGAAAGAGGTACGAGGCATCAAAGTATGTAATCTTATTGCTCTATTCTTGTAGAAAGCATGTTTATTATTTATTAATTCCTAGTATCATGTTAGGATGTTATTATTGCTTTCTAGTATCATGTTTAGGGTGCCTTTTGTTCTTTCTAATATCATGTTAGTACCATGTTAGGTTAAAAGCTTTGATCTTTAATGTTTAATAAGTGACATGTTATGATTTGTTATTAATCTTGTTAGTATCATGCTTAGGATCTTGCTATTATTATTAGGCTTTAATTTTAATATGATGATTAACATGATTTTGATTATTGTTGTTATGATTATTTTTATGTCTTGATATTATTTATATTATTATTATTGCTTGATCACGCCTTTTATGCTTGTTTAAAGGGAATTTGTATTTGAAATCACGCTTAATAAGATAATTAATAATTTTGTTTAGGCTAATATGATTTTAATTCAAGTGATCGCCAATAATAGATTTGTTTGTGCATTAATATTCAACCAACATAGATTAAACAGGTTTAGGGTTAATATATTGTTTGCATGTTAGTCAAAAAGGGCACATGAATACGAGTAGAATAAAGTAGAGGCCTATTTTATAGGACGGGTCCTTTCTTTTGTAGATTGGATTCGTACCCTTATCCCCGAACCCTATTTGGTTCAAGACCTTTTGGAGTTGACGATCTCATGGATCGTTAAGGGGTGTAACCTTCACCTCGTGAACGGTTTACAAGTTCCTAAAACTTGTTGGCGACTCTTTTGCTCTCTTTTCTTTCCCTTTGGATGCCACCATGCTTAAGTGTATGATCACAGTGGGGTTCAAGCTTGGGGTTATGATGCTTGAAATATTCCCTACAAAAGTCATTTATCTACTGTAAAAAATCTGCAATACAAAAAATGTCACTGATTAGCGAAAAATTACTTATTTCAAATTAAAAAAAAAAAAAAGAAAAAAACTGATTTATTAATTTAGAAAAAAAAACGCATACCCATTTTCCAGATTTCGAGCAATTGAACAATGAAGATGAAAGCTTCCATTAATCCTCTTCAAGACTCCAACAATAAAATTGTATCAATATTTCGGACAATTGTAAAACTTTGCCGATTTCTAAGGCCAAATCAATCTAACTTTTTTTCCCTTAAGAACAAAATTAATCAATAATTTTTTATGAAAAGATAAAAATTTGGTAGGAGTATATATTGGATTGAAAATTTTAAACGTTGAAATGAAAATTAAATGAGGCAAAAATCGATATAATTGCTCCATTATCAATTACAGAGTATAATTGCAGAAATTAAAATGAAGAATATGGAAGGTTTGATATTTTTGTGGGAATTGCAAGAAAAGAGAGTAATTAGAGGGTTTTTTTTTGAATAAATGGAAAAATTAAAGGAAGGTAAATATTTGTACATGGAAAATTGGATCTTTTTGTAAAAACTAGGAAGCTGATTGACGGAATAAACTAGGAGTAATTGTTGAATGTTGACCCATTAAAGATAGCTATGAAGAAGAAGAAGATTCCAGATTTTATTTTAATACTTTGTAAAAAAATTGGGCCCTTTGTTTTTGGGGCCCTTTGCAGTAGGTCTGGTTACACAGGCCCAAAACCGGCCCTGAGTATAAGCAATAATAACATTCAGAATTTCTTGCCACATAACAACTTCACCCTTATCAACCTATAACTCTTCTAATAGACCGCGATTACTTCTTTCAATAACCTCTCATCAAGAATCACACCAACCCCATTTATAAGTCTACCATTCCTAGTCATGTGGCTCAATTCCTGTCCAACGTACCACACTTTGTACCCTAAAACCAAGCCTCAAGCTTCTTCTCTTATCTACTTTGTCTCTTGGAGACACATGACGTCATCACGTCACACGTCTTCTGTTCATCACTTCTACCACCTCAGTTGATTTCCCCGTAAGAGACCCCACATTCCAAGAACCAATTCCTAAACTACTCCCTCATCTCACGCTCACTCGTACTACGCTCACTCGTACCACGTCCCTCGTACTACACTACCTAATTCCACACTATCTTGTGCCCCCAACTACAAGGCCTTGATCAATTGACACTACACTCGGGCATTGTGGTGCGTCGCTTTTGGGCGACAACCTATCAACCCTTGCAAACTTATCACTACACTTGGGTCTAGGAAGTGCAACGCGTCACTCAAATGGGAATTCCCAATGGCTAGCCCTTGTTCATTTGACACCCCACTCGGGCAATGTGCCGCGTCACTTCTGGGCGACGACCTAGCAATCTTTGCATACCTATCACTACTCCTGGGTTTGGGAAGTACAGTGCGTCGCTGAGTAGAGAACGCCCCCTTGAAAATATCATTTTGGTCATGTCCTGGGATGCGACAAAGTTAAAATATCATAACCATCCTCCTTTGTATAGGATTGAGACTGTCAGCAAGAAGCCCACTAATAGAGTTACTTTAGGGGTTTATAATGTCCCAAAATTCATATAACACTCAGTTCAAATATAATTTCAACTAATATATAATATTTACAATAAAAAATTCCGTAAATTCATTTAATTAAACTAAAAACCATAGCTATAATTGCATACAACAACAAAAAGCAGGCAGCAAATATACAAGTCCATAAGTCACTCTAAAAGAAGAATTAGGGCACATTCATACACTTACTAAGCAAAATATAAACTCAATATAGACTTAAAATTTAAGTCCAACATGGTCCAATAAAATCAATTGGACAGCAACCCATACACACTTACAGCAGGACCAAAGATACTAAAACACCCTTAAACTCGCCTGATTTATGTATTTAGACTTAGCCCATTAACGTACAACCTCTAAAAACATAACAGGACCTAATAAGCATAACTTTAAGCATGAAAAGTAGGCAAAACGTATAAATAACTAGCTCTATTTACATCATACCTGAACTAACATGTAAGCAGCGCATAAGTGTAATTAGATCACTTAAAAAGCAACCAAAACTCATAATTTAACATAGCCCATTATTATACAATACCATAAAACATAATAGGACATAATAGACACAAGTTTGACCATAGATTATTTACATTCACTTCCTAATATGCTATTTTCATAAAGCTTCCAAACCTGAATATACAACAACCCTCAAACTCAACTTTGTGCATGAAATCATACCAAAACTTGCCCCTTAGGAATATACTCAACATGATGATACATACTTTTAGGCACAAAATCAAACCAAAACATAGCTTACACACTCTCAACATTAGGAGCAATATACAACAATACCTATGGTGTATTTTGTGTCTTAAAATCATGTATAAACTCATTAAAATATCATACAAAGATCTCGTAACAATGTAACATCAAGGCTTTGATATCTATCAAGTTTGGGCACAAAAACATGGATTAAAATAACTAATTCCTGCTCTACAATACACCAATTACAATAAACATAAGGTGATAAAAAAAATCATGTACTAACCCACCCCTAGACATGTTTTCTACCCATACTTTAATCTATGCCTAAAACCTACCAGTTCTAACCTAATAGAAAAGAAATAGTGACCTTGATGTATAGGTAGGCCACCAAAAATCAGAAGAAGAGGAGGTTTTATTCTTTCTTACATCTATTTGTTTTCTCTCTCCTTTGTTTCGTTCTCAATTCAAAATTTTATTTCTCCTCTTTTATTCCTTCCTTATAAGTTAATTTTCTTTCTTACCTCACATTCCTTCGACTTTAACTTCTCTGTCCTTTGACTTTGGATGTTCTCAAATTTGTCACCATTGTTGCATTCTTCATTGTCGTCATGCATCTTTAATGCGATCGTGAATCTTAAGGTAATTTTGATCTTTTTTTTTTATTTTTGGATTATAATATGTGAATGTTATAAAATAGTTGACTTCTATCAATTTTGCATTGTGTGTGATTCCTTATATATCATGTTATAGATCGATAATTATTGCCTCTATGATAAACTAATATTAGATTTAAGGTGGATATTCAAATTTTAAGAGTAAAAATAATTACAATCGAACTTGTGTATAATTTCTGTAAAAATAAATGAATACGCATTACTTTGAAATTGAACATTTTTTACAAAACAAACATTTAGTACACTATAAAACGAATATTTAGTACATTAAAAACGAACATATTCTAACCACTTATTTTATCTTAATTTTTTGTTAATAATTATATACAATGAAGTTCTAACCAATATGAATACATGAAAATCATGTTCTTTTTTTAATATACTAAATGTTCATTATTTTTTTTTTTGACGTGTTCAGTTTTTACATGTTTATTTTTTTGTACTAAATTTTCATTTTATTTAATGTGTTCATATGTTTTGATGAAATGTTCTTTTTATAAAGTATGTTACAACTATGTCATGATTGTATGATAAATGCTCATTTTTAATATACTAAATGTTCATATTTTTTTTTGACATGTTAACTTTTTATTATTAAATGTTAATTTTTTTACGTGTTCATTATCTATTACTAGATGTTCAATTTTATTTTACGTGTTCATAAGTTCTTTTTTACTAAATGATCATTATAAAGTCGTGGTAGAGCAATTTAATGCATATATGACAATCATATTCATTTTTAATATACTAAATGATCATTTTTTTAAAACATGTTCAATTCTTAGTACTAAATGTTCTTATTTTACATTTTCATTCTAAATGTTCATTTTTTTAAAGTTAATGTTGTTCAAAATTTTCCACTAAATTTTCATTTTATAGGGCGTGGTGCATCTAGGATAGCTGGACTAGGGTGCAGCTAAGACTAATTGCCCTTTTGGGCTCACTTAGGATGTGTTTGTTAAACTTAAGAAGAGAGTGTATTAGGCCCTAATAGCTGCTCACTTACCCGCCTAAAGCTAGGTCCAAAAGCTACTTAAAAGCTCGAAATTAAACAACAAGTAATAGGCCCAAAACTATATTTGGGAAGAGAAGTATATATGAGAACCAATTAAGGCTAAAATAACCAAGGCTAAAATAAGAACTAGGATCTAATCTAGGCCCTCAGATCATGTTAATCGAATGGCTCACATGCTTCCCGTGTCATTAATGACATTTTTGTAATATTTTAACTTTATAAAGTAGTTTCTAGTTTCATTTCTCAACAGTAAATGAAAATTTAGTAAAAGTAAATGAAATCAGTCTTAAAGTTAAAAAAAACTGGAAAAAAGTTTGAAAATAGCGAAATTACGAGAATGCCATTAATGAGAGCGGGTGCAATATGAGCCATTAGATGGAGTGCGATCAATGGCTGAGATTAGTTCCTAGTTCCTATCATTCACCTTGGTTCTTACATGATCTCAATTATATATATATGTATATATATATATATATATATATATATATATATATATATATATATATATATATATATATATATATATATATATATATATATATATATATATATATATATGTCATGTTAATTGGTCATCTTGCTTCCCGTGTCATTAATGGCATTTTCGTAATATTTTAACTTTACAAACTAATTTCCAGTTTCATTTCTAAAAAGTAAATGAAAAGTTAGTAAAAGTAAGTAAAATCAATCATAAAATAAATGAATTTGCCTCAAAAGTTTTAAAACTGGAAAAAAATTTAAAAATTCACAAAATTATAAAAATGCCATTAATGAATGCAGGTGAGATGTGAGCCGTCGGATAGAGCACGATTTAAAGCTGAGATTGGTTCCTAGTTCCTAGTTCCTATTATTCACCTTGGTTCTCATGTATATATATATAAAGACGAATGCGAAACCAATAATATTATTCATTTCTAATGATCTAATTGACATTATAATGAGTTTTATAAATAGAAGAACTAAATTATTGTTATAAACAATATCAATTTGATAAACGAATTGTCGGAATCACCCTATATAACTTCACTTATCAATATTGATATGATTGAACGTAAAACGTCTTAAAAACCCTGAAATCATTTTATACTTATCAAATTGGCACTGTAGTCAAGGAATCACCCATGATGACTCGTATCAATCGCAATACGTTAAACATCAAAATTGCATATAATTTATGTGTAACACTTACTGAATTGACGCTTAAGGTTAAGGAATCACCCTTTAAGGCTATATCGATTCAAACATGTCCAATATAATGAATTGATTAAAACTCAAATTAAAAACCTTTTAAATATTAAATTTAAATTGTTTCGTCAAAATATTAAAATTAGGGTTTCGGGCTTGGGATGACACACAAATCAGAATAATGATTTTGATGATTTAATTAACATTAATTAGAATTTGAGATTTTAAATTAATAGTTAGGTTTAATATGTTAAAATTCACATAAAATAGTGGTTCGATAATACTAGGCATTACAGAGTATGTCGTGAATACTTGTAGAAGACTATTTTCTAACATGATAAAGCAATGACCTCACATATGCATCTCATGTAGTATCTTAATTGTCTATTGATTATTTCCCAATGAGAATCACATGCATGGATAATCAAGGTGACTACAATAGCTTAAATTAGTTGTCTTTTGATTATTTTCAGTTGATGGGATTCACATGGATAAGCAAGTGATTACACTATAGCTTAGCTGTCTATTGATTATTTCAAATTAATGAGACTCACATGGTACATTATCTTATTAGCTGTCTATTGATTATTTAATTTTCAATAAAGAGATTCACATGCATAAGTAAGTGATTACATACACTATCATATTTGTCTATTGGTTATTTCCAATTAATGAGATTAACATGAATAATAAAGGTTATTACACTAGCTTGTCTATTAATTATTTTCAATTAATGAGATTCACATGTAAAAGCAAGACACTAGCTTAGGTATCAATTGATTGTTTCCTATTAATGAGATTCACATGAATTATCAAGTGATTACACTATTTTAGTCGTCTGTTGATTATTTCTATTTAATGAGAATCACATGGATAAGAAAGTGATTACACTAGCTTAGGCCTTGTTCTTTTCACCTTAAAAAAATAATATTAAGTAAAAATAATTTCAGTTCAGTAAAAATAAGTTCAGTTCAGTAAAATTAATTTCAGTTCAGTAAAAATAATTTCAGTTCAGTAAAAATAATTTCAGTTCAGTAAAAATAAGTTCAGTTCAGTAAAATTCAATATTCTTAAAGAAGAATTATAATAGAAAATCAGTAAAAATAATTTCAGTTCAGTAAAAATAATTTAATTTCAGTAAAAATAATTTCAGTTCAGTAAAATTAAGTTCAGTTCACTAAAAATAAGTTCAGTTCAGTAAAAATAATTTCAGTTCAGCAAAATTAAGGTGAATCAAACAGGGCCTTAGCTGTTTATTGATGGTTTCCTATTAATGAAATTCACATGAATTATCAAGTAATCACACTATTGTAGCTGTCTATTGATTATTTCTATTTAATGAGATTCACATGGATAAGCAAGTGATTACACTAGCTTAGCTGTCTATTGATTGTTTCCTATTAATGAGATTTACATGAACTATCAAGTGATTACACTATTTTATCTGTCTATTGATTATTTCTATATAATGAGATTCACATGGATAAGCAAGTGATTACATTAGCTTAGCTGTCTATTGATTATTTAATTTTCATTTAATGAGATTCACATGTATAAGAAAGGTGATTACACTAGCACGGCTGTCTATTGATTATTTCTAATTAATGAGATTCACATGGATAAGAAAGGTGATTACACTAGCATAGCTGTCTATTGATTATTTCCAATTAATGAGATTCACATGGATAAGAAAGGTGATTAAATTAGCATAGTTGTCTATTGATTTTTTCCAATTAATGAAATTCACAAGGATAAACAAGTGATCACACTAGCTTATCTATTGATTATTTCCAATTAATGAGATTCACATGGATAATAAGTGATTACATTAGCTTAGCTCTCCAATTCATTTTATTCACATGGATAAGCAATCTGATTTTACCAATTTATTAGTTGTCTATTGATTATGTTAATAAATTAATGAGATTCACATGGATAAGCATTTTGATTAGCCCATGATTTCCTCATGCATTTGATTTACGAATGTTATATAATCATCAATTTTTATTAGATTTTTCATCAATTCTAAAATAATATAAGCCCCAAAGAAAACAAAAAAAATTCTCTTAAAGTTATTTCATCAAAGAAAGGTTTTAAAATCCAATGGATACCCAAAATGCCTTCAATGAAACACAAAGTAGTTATGATCGACTTAATGAACTTAAGGCATTCGATGAAGGAAAACTTGGGGTGAAAGGGCTTGTAGATGCAGGAATCCAAAAAATTCCCGGCATGTTTGTTAGACCGCTTGAGGATCGTTTAAAAGATTTTGGTACATGTTCCGATGATATAAGTGTGCCGGTAATAGATTTTGCACATTTTGGTGAAAATAAAGATCGCACTGCTGAGATCATCAAGGAAACTATTGTGGCATCAAAAGAATGGGGGGTTTTTTCAAGTGATAAACCATGGGATTCCTAAGGAGTTGTTAGAATTAATGATTGAAAGAAGTCGAATGTTTCATGAACAAGATGCCGAGACTAAAAAAATGTTCTATAGTCGCGATTTTCAGTCAAAGCCTGTGTACTTTTTTAGCAACCATGACTTGTATCAGTCAAAGGCTGCAAATTGGAGAGACACTTTGTATGTGAACGCTCGACTTACTAATGGTGAAGTTGATCCTCAAGAGTTGCCTCCTATATGCAGGTAAGTTAATTATTTGTCTCACACAATGCACACTTATTTATTTTCCAATATTGAGTTACAAAAATGTTGTTATCATACATAAGATATATACTCTCTTCATAACTAAAATAATTTCTAATTCACTCATAAACCTTGTATATAAACAAAAATCCATTTTACCTTTTTTCCGTTTACTTTCAAACAACCAAACCTTAATATCTGTTTATTTTTTCTTTTTCACTTTAAACTACAAACCTTGTTATATAAATATTTATCTTTAAAAAACCAATCTCCATAGTTTTTCTTTTTATTCTCCTTCTTCAAAACTTGTGGCAAAGGCAAACAAGATTTTTAGTTCGTGGCAAGGAGATATAATTTTCTATAAGTCTAAGCCTGTATATATGTATTGAATAGTCTGCTACAAAATAGTGCATTAAGCCTTAGTTCTTAAACAAATAAGTAGTATATATAGGGATGGAAATGGTTCTTTTATCCAATCCAAATAGGGTGAGTCTAGTTCCATTTTGTAAGATCTAAATCCTCTAGTTTTGGACTCAATAGATCCAAATTTGTTTCTGATAGGCATAATCTACTCTGTCTAGATCTGGTGGCCCACAAATCTTACTTTAAGCGTTTCTCATATAATTGATTTTATTTGAGAAACTTTATTTCTTTAATATATATGCCATCCGTTTCTTTTTAATTGATTTGAGCACTAAATACATAAATTACTTTGACTTATTTTTATGATTTATTCTTAATAAAAACATCAATATGAGAGGTCTTGTTTGATTTATCTCAGTCTCTTTTTTTTCAAACATTAATTGATATAAAATTTGAAGTTATGTATTGAAAATTGTGGATAAATGAAACGTGCCAACTAAAATGAAAAGGAGGAATTATTTTCAGTGATTTTATAACTTTAGTTTTTGTTATTTTGAATAAATGATGTATAAGCGCGGAATCAAATAAATAAACTTAAAAATAACACTGCACTTAGATTTTATAAAAAAAATATCTAAAATAATAACTTTTTATTGCAAAAAAAGCTCACATCGATTCGGTTGATATAGATCTAGATCCAAAAATTTTGGATCCACGAATTAGATTCATCTCTAGAGAATGAAGGTGGATCTGGATCCAATAGAATTTGATCCAAATTCAACTCGTTGTCATCCCTCAACATATAAATCAACTGATTATGAAACTAATGTATATGTTAGTCATTGGTTTTTTTCATATGAGGCAACCAAATAAAAGCACCAGTGCGTTTATCCTTAACAAATTCAGACAATCAATGCAAATTAAATTGCTTCACATGTGCATACACATAACTATACTATATATTTTTCAAATGGTTTGTTTTAAATATTGATTTTTATATAATGAATTCGTTTTTGCAGGGATGTGACATTGGAGTATGTTAACCATATCCATAAGCTTGCTGATCTCATACTTATGTCAATATCATTAGGTCTTGGACTTGAACCCGAATGTCTTGGAAATATGGCAAAATGTACAAAAAGCTGGGCCATAATTAACAGTTATTATCCAGCATGTCCAGAACCAGAATTGACCATTGGATTAGATGCTCAAGTTGATACTTCATTTATCACATTACTCTTACAAGACAATATTGGTGGCCTCCAGGTCCTTCATGAAAAAAAATGGGTTACTGTGGAGCCTATTTCTGGTGCTTTGATTGTTAACTTTGGAAAAATACTTCAGGTTTTATTTTTTTACCTCTAAAACTATATTATTAAATTTCTAATTCTTATATAAGTGTGTAATTTTTAAGCTTTTTATTGGTGTGTTATATATATTTATCTTATATCTTACAGATGATAACTAATGATATGATAAAAGGAGTTTGTCATAGAGTTATTGCGAAAACAATTGGACGAAGGATTTCCATTGCAATAAATTATAATGGAATTTACTCATCCGAGAAGATACATGGTCCAATAAAGGAATTAACATCAGAGGAAAATCCACCTATTTATAAGAAATTCTCAACTGAGGGCCTCATCAAAAGCTTTTTCTCGAAATCACTTGATGAGGTTGGAGCCAATCTTGATGATTTCAAACTTCAATATCATGGTGATGGCAACTAATTATCATGGGAATTCATGCTACAAATTTATGTTTACTTGCTACAGAATAAACAAACTTTTATGATCTTTTGTAGCAATTTATGTTTCCATTATAGTTCATGAAACACCTTTAATTACTATGTGCGTTTTTTAATCTTTATTATGCGCTTTGTAGCATGAATGCCTTTACACAAAATTAGAGTTTGTTTATCATGATTTGTTTTATCTTTATTATATAAGTATTATTTTCGTGCCGTATAAAAATTGTTGTGTTGTTAATAATAGTGTAATGTAGTTCAAGTTTCACATTTTAATATTGTACTGTACAGAAGCATGCATGTTCGTTCTTATAAGCATCAAATTATATAATTAAGATTAAAAATTAGTCGATAATTATTTGGGTTGATTATAAATGTGTTTGAGCTCATATCAACTTAGGGAAGCCTAAGCTCGAATGTATAACTAAGTATCAAATACGTTAGTAAGTAATCTTAAACTTCATTTTAAAGGAAAAAAAACTATCGATTAACTCATGGTGGTCCCAATTTTGGGAGTGTCCTTAAAATAGTCCCTAGCTTATGACGATCGACTAGATAAAATGGTTAAAACACGTGTTGTATTTTTAGTGGTTCGTTTTCTTTCGAAAAATAACATGAAGATGGTGTACATGGGATGGGGGGTGGGGCAGTGTTTATAATGGTGGAGGATTTATTTTTGTCGCCTATCTGGCATGTATGTAGAATTAGTAAGCAGTCAAACCATGTAAAAATATATTCGGGACTCTTTGATAAGGACCCCCCTTAAGTTAGGATCATCCTGAGTTAATCAATAATTGACCCCTTTAAAAATAAGATTAGTCATAGTTGGGACTGTTGGTGTCAAATTTTCCTTTTTTAAATCCAATTGAAATAATAAATTTGTTTTTTTTGTCTTTTTTGCAAATGAGATTTATACTCTCGATTCTTGAAAATAAATTCTTTGATATCAATTCAAGTGTAAGATGCAAACATAAATTATAAAATTAAAAAGTTATACATTACAAGATTCAAGTATAAGATTCAAGTTAATTGATAAACTAAGTAATTAATAGAAATTAATTCATGTAAGTTGACAAGTTTAAGGTAATTGCTAAGGTTTAATAGCATGACTTGCTTAATATTCATCAAGTAGTGTGTTTCTTGGCCGACGCTCCTCCGAATTATAATTTTCGTATACACTTGTCTATAAAAAATATATTAGAAAACTAAGAAGGAAAGAAAGATAGATATTAATAAGATTAGCAAAAATGAGTAATATTAAATTTTTATAAATTTATTAATTGTTTGTCGTATGTAATAGGTCGGAATCACACAAAATCAACCAAAAAACTCAAAATAATAAGAGTAGGGTTAGAGCTTGATGCATCTTTCTCTTTATTATTTTCTTCCTCTTCTTCATCTCCATTAAGTTAACCTGTTACATCTTGTTCATTCTCCCCCCCTTCCCCACCCAAAAAAAAACTAGGAAAATTTGCCAAGAATAATACCACCTTTCACCGGTCTTCAAAGAATAGAATGACCCTTGGATTATTTCAAAATAAAACGCCATTTGCTACACATTTGCAAAAAATAGAACAAAAAACATATAACCTGTTTTAGAGGTTACATTTGACAAGTGTCACATGTGTGATTGGTTGAAATAATTTAATTTAATTTTAACATTTTTTTATAATACTGATTTTTTTAAAAAAAAAACTTTTAAAATAATTAAAACCGAAGAAAAAATTGAAATTTAAAAAAAAACCCCTCCCCTTACGTCACCAACCTCACCGTCGGGCCCTCCCCACAACCGGCAACAGCCAGAGCCCCTCTACCTGTCACCAATGGCACCCCTCTTGACCCAGATCTATACCTTTGAGCCACCGGCCCAAGATGTAGGAGTTTTGGGGTTCGATGAGATTTTAAACCTTAAAACCACCACTCGATTTTGGGGTTTTAGAGTTACTGTGGTGGTTCAAAGGGGGAAGGGGGTGGAAACGACTATGGGAGGGGCAAAATTGGTTCTCTAGCAAAATGGAGGTGGTTTGGGTGCCGGCCGGTGGGGAATTGAGGGTTTTTGAGGAGAGGGAAGAGGGTTTTCGAGGTGAAGGAGAAGGGTTTTCGGGTACGAGGAAGATGGTTGAGTGGAAGGATATAGGTGGTCGGTGTCTGAAGAGCGGTGTCGTTAGCGTCGGGGTAGGGGCTCTGGCCGCCGGAGGTAATGGGGAGGCCCGGTGATAGGGGTGGCTGTCGACAGGGATAGGGAGGTTTTTTTTTTTTATTTTTTTTTTTTTTCAAATTTAAGTATTTTTTTAAATTTTTTTAAGGTTTTTTATTAAAAAAAATTGACCAACGACATTGTGACACTTGTCACTAGTAACCTATTAAATAGGTTATGAACCGGTTACATTACATTTTTGGCAGATGTGTATCAAAGGTCGTTTTATTTTGAAATAATCCAAAGGTCGTTCTATTCTTGGAAAACCGGTGAAAGGTGGTCTTATTTTTGGCAAATTTTCCAAACAACTAAGTAAAATAACATGTGTTTTAGATCTAAAAATGGAGTAAAAGATCTCGGATGGGTGAGTTAATTTCTTAAAGTGTTCTCTAAATTAGTTGCAAAAGATTTTTGGGGGGTGGAAGCTATGAAGTAGAATGGTAGATAATGGTGACGGGTGGCTAATGAACGATAGGAGTTTAATTAGTGTTAGAAGTGAGAGAATACTCATTTTATGTGGCCATGTGGGTGACTGGTTAGTTAGAAACTAATATTGTGCTATGAATTTTATATGGCCAACGAAGAGGCTATGTCTTCCTAAATAAAGTGGACTAAGAGTTTTACAGTTGTGGAATTGGTTCCGGGTACAAGTCGGCTACTGGGTTGAAGAAGATCTCGGATTCGAACCACTTATAACCAGTTTTAGGATAGGTTCTAACCAGCTCCGGGTCCGGGACATAGTACCCCGTATATATTTTTGCTCACCCCTAGTTTTTATGCATTGTATCCGAGGCCCGACATATGAAACTTCTTTGTATATCTTTTAAATGCATTAATTTGATTTTTGCACTATTCTTATATCAAATTTGACTTTTATTTATTAATATATAAAAAACATATGTTTTTTTTGGAAATTAAAAAAGGAAAATAACAGTTAAGAATACAGCCAAAGAAGCCAAAAAACTGACTCATCAGTCAAAATAGCTAAAAAAACAAAAACAGACATTAAAAAGATCAATTGTCTAACAAGAATTTCCTCAGAGTTTCACTAGATATGCAAGCAACTTTGAAATTGATCTCCTTGAATAGCAGAGTAGCAGACATAGCTTTGTGACATTGATTAAAGACCTGATCATTCCTGTGCAGCCATATGGCATACAGACAATCAACAAGGTACATCAAGAATAGTTGACGCTTAACAGTCTTCGTCTTAGCACTTTTCACAGTCCAAGCTAGCTCATTAGAGAAAGTATTAGGAGATCTATCAAAACGCAGGAGCTTAAGAACCATAGTCCAAATCTGAGCAGAGAAATTACACTAAAAGAACATATGTTCAACCGACTCAAGCACTGCATTACATAAACAACAATTCACATCTGTCACAATACCCCAAGCAGCCAACCTGTCTCTAGTAGGGAGTCTGTTGTTAACAGTTAGCCAAGTAGAGAATAAGATCCTAGGAGAAGCCTGATTTTGACACAAAACTCTATTTTAGGGAACTTTCTCAAAGTCACCCTGTAGATGATCTCTTTAATAGAAAATGACCCATTTTTCACAAACTTGCCCCATCCACCAGCAGAAGTAATGACTTGAGAATAGTCAAATATTTTCCTTAGAGCCCAAGAGCTATTGGCAGGACACCTAACAGTCCAAATGTCATTGTTCTTCATATAGTATGCATCTACCCATCTTACCCAGAGCTTGTCTTTTTTGCAAGAAATAGCCCATTAGAGCTTACAAATGGCAGCTTTGTTCTAATTGATCATATCCTTGGTATTCCATCCACCATCCACCCTAGGGAGACAAAGAGTATTCCAGGCTGCAAGAGCTTTTTTTGAAGCTTCAATGTTTCATGTCCAAAGAAACAGTCTGCAAAACCTCTTAATTTCCTTAATAGCTTTCTTAGGGATAATAAAAATCTGGCACCAATATGTCTGCAAGCTTAATAAAATCACCTTGACCAACTGTAGTCTGCCATCATAGGAGAGATTCTAGCTTTTAGCTCTAGCAATTACCCTTTCAATTAAAGGTTTACAATCAGCATAAGAGAGCTTGGTAGTAGCAAGGGGCACACCCAAATATCTGAAAGGGAAAGAACCAGCTGGAATCTGTAGCTTAGTAATGATTTGCTGCTATTCACCCCAATCAACTCTACCAATGTAAACATTACTCTTCTCTAGGTTGACTTCTAAACTAGAAGCACAAGAAAACTTTTGAAAAGCTTGAAAGAGCACAGTAACAGAGATTATATTAGGCCTACAGAACATCAAAAGGTCATCTGTAAATATGATATGAGTGATATTCAATTTTTCACATTTTGGATGAAAATTGAAGTTGAGTCATTTTTCAAGTAATCCATGTTTTTGGACAAGTATTCCATGCCTATTGCAAAGAGGAAGGGAGAAAGAAGGTTTCCTTGTCTCAACCCTTTCTTGGAAGGGAAAGGAGGGCTAGGCTTTCCATTAATAAGGATGCTATAAGAGACACAGGTTAGGCAAGCAAAGATCCAATCTCGGAATTTATCTGGAAAGTCAAGCTCTTGCATAACACTACTCAGAAAACTCCATTCAATGAAGTCATAAGCCTTTTTGAGATCAACCTTTATCATACACCTAGGAGAGATATGTTTCCTAGTATAGCACTTGATGAGCTCTGTTTCCAAAAGGATATTATCGGAAATATGTCTTCCAGGAATGAAACCTGCCTGACAGTCATTAACCACATATCCCACCACTAACTGAAGCCTTGCAGTCAAGATCTTTGCAATGATTTTGTAGATCATAGAGCAACAAGCAATTGGCCTGAAGTCTTTAACTTTTGTAGGATTAGAGACTTTAGGAACCAAAGTAACAACAATGCAATTAGTTTGTTTTAGGAGCTGCTTCTTATCAAAAAATTCCTTAACAACCAAACAATCCTATTTCAAAGTAACCCAAGCCTGTTTGAAGAAAACAGAATTCAATCCATCAATTCCAGGGAGCTTTTTTTTATCATCAATCCCATTCAGAGCACTTTCAATTTCAAGGTCAGTTCTAGGACCAGCTCTCATTATGGGGAGGTTAATCATAAGAAGATGAGTAGCACAAGACCCAAGTAAGCCACCATAGTTACTGAGGATTTTATTCTGAATATCATCATGTTTAGTCAATTTCTCATTTTGCTAATTATAAATGATAGAGATTCTATTAACTCTATGCCTTTCTTTGACAGAAGAGTAAAATAAATGATGGTTAGAATCCCCAGTGTGAAGCCATTGAACTCTTGATTTTTGCCTTAGAGCAGTCTCTTCAATATTTAGCCATTTTTTAAGAATAGCAACATTGTTTCTTTCCTGTTGAAGAAGATCAAAATCAGAATAATCACTATGCAGTTGAGATTGTATAGTATTCAGGTCTGCACGAGCAATCTTAATTTTCTCTGAAAGGCCCTTGAACTCCTCCTTATGTAGGCCCTTAAGTTTCCCTTTGATCATCTTCAGCCTTGACCAAACAGAAAATATAGCAGAGCTAGCAACCTCATTACTCCAACATTCATTAACAATAGGAAGGAACTCTTTATGATCAGCTGGGTAGTCAAAGAACTTGAAAGGTCTTCCACCCCCAGGAGCATTATGAATACAATCCACCAAGATTGGGCTATGATCAGAAATGGATGGGCTTAGATATTCAGCAACTATATCACCTTTAATCATCATCCGTTCTGTATTCCCAAGACACCAGTCTATCCTACTAGCAGTATTAGTGCTCACATCACCTTTATGCCAAGAATAATAGTGACCTATACTCTTAATAACAGTAAGATTATAGGTAGTGATAAACTCAGAAAAATCATGAATCTCATGCATAACTAACAATAGTGCCATTAACACGATTAGAGAGATTTAACATAATGTTAAAGTCCCCAGCAATAAGCCAAGATTGATTGCCAACAGAAGCAAAAATACTCCCTAACTCAACCCACAAAGCTTTCCTGGTCTCAACAGAATGCAACCCATACACAGCAAAAAAAAAAAAAAAAAAAAAAAAGATTGACCTAGAGCAAGATCAATAATTTCACAATGAATAACTTGAGAAGAAATAAAGAGAATTGAAACAGTAACATTGTTAGGCTGGCACCCCAACCAGATTTTGCCTCTATCACAAAAAGCATAGTTCGTTTCCCATTGCCAAAGTCTACCAAATTTCTTCATATATTTATTACAATTTTGCGGTTTTACTCTAGTTTCTAGCAGAGAATACCTTAGAAGGGTCATCTAACCCCCTTATATTCCAAGTGCATAGACTAATCATCAAACATCTGGAGGATCCTCAAGTACATCCTGAGTAGAACTGGCTTCTGCATCCACATTTTCCACTTCTGCCACATCCATTTCCGAGAGAGAGAGTTAAAGGTATTAGATGAGCTAATAGGAACTCCTCTATTCTTAGCTTTCTTTGTAGCAACTCTCCATCCTTCATCAGCACCAGATTGGTTACCAATAAATGTGTGGTGTTCAGGAGTGCTCACATTATTGGCATTGGCTGGTTAAAGCACTTGGTTAGGCTGCTGATTAGTTTGTTAGGGATGCACGTTCTTAGGCACCCATACTTGCTTATGAGTTTTCTTCATAGGAGCAACAAGCTTGGCCAGCTTATTATAAGCAGAGCAATCATGCCCTAACATCTGACGTTTTTTTACAGTAAGCTGGCTTCCAATCACAAACCACCTTTTGCTTGAACGCAACTCCCATCTCATCTTCAATCCAAACATGGTCAGGGAGTGTAGTTGTAACATCCATTTCCATCTGAATACGAGCAAAAGAGACCCTCTATTGCCTAGTAGTGCAGTCATCAGCAAGTAAGGGAACACCTAAGGTGCTAGAAATTCTAGTCAGAGAATCAGCACTCTAGCAATTTAAAGGAAGATTAGGGAGCTTAATCCAAAGAGGAATCACTTTCAAGATTTCCTCATAGAAGTTGAAATGAGCAGACCATGGCTTGATTATCAGTGGTTTATTCAAAAAAATTGTAAGGTCCACTAATCAAAATCACATCTCTATCCTCAATAGAATTAAATTTAACAACAAAATATCCATCATCATGCAAGAAAACATATGGAATTTGAACTTGATTCCAGATTGAGGCAGTATACCTTTTCACCGCTGAAAGAGTGGGAGTATCTCCAACAACATAAAGTATAATCGAAGCAAGCCATTTCAAATTCATAGCCTCAGTCTCTGCATTCAGCATTTGAGCAACCTTCTTCCCTTCTTTCACCACCGGAGTAAAAAATTGCAGAGCTAAACCCTTGCTCGTCAATGGAGAACGCTGAAATAAAAACTTGTCCAGGTAGTTTTTGGATTATCCATGTCAAGCCGGCGCTGAACTTGTTTCTCCTTGCCCATAGTGTTAGTTCTTCCTCAACAATATTCCCCATAGCATTCAAACAATGAGTTTCATCCTCAATCGCATAAGCTGAAGCATTCCCAGATCTGACTGAAGTTTCCCCCAAACTCTGAGATTTGGTTACTGTTCCATTGATTTCATCGTTCACTGAAGGAAAACCCAAAACTCGCTTCTGCTCTATTAAACTCTCATGCTCCTTCCTAGTAATAAGCCCAACACTTGGATGAATTAGCGGAGACTGAACCAGCTCCACCTGACCACCCATTCCATTCGGCACCAACATAATCCTAAGATCGACATTACCACTAGCTCCTGAAGTAACACCACCAGTAGTTATTATTGAAGTAGATCCATTCTTCTCCAATATATTATTTGAGGATGAGTTCTTTTTCTTCTTCACCATATATGGAGGTTAGTTTATGTTAGTAATCGCCCTAAACATGCACCAGAAACCCTAGAGAGAGAAGTTTATGATACCTCGTAATTGATTTTGATAAGTTTGAGTTTAAAAAAAACACATGTTTTATATGTTTCTGGATTAATCAAAGTGTATATTTTTAATATTTTTTTATACTCTTACCTTTGCTTCACGATAGAACCCCCAAGTTTATCAAAAATACATCAAAATACCCTTAGTGACTAACAACCTTTAGTTCTACTAGTCGTTAACCTTTAACTAACCCATTATCACCTCCCAGGTTTAGCCTATGCCTACTAAAAACTTTCATGGCAATAAGGCTTGGCCTTAGTGCATAGATGAACCAAGCTTTGGAGTCGCTTCGTCCCCATTAAAAGATCATAGAGTCGTCGTCCGTATTCAAACATGTGCTCTCAAAATACCGAATGACTTGCTACGCAACCGAACATTCAACTATGATGCATTTGTGACCACCCCTTGAAGCCAATTAATAGTAAGAACATAGAACCTTTACATTTAGGTTACGAACTTCATTGCATTATTTGTAACTAAATGTTAAGTGTGCATATTTGTTGCTTCTATGCTGATACTATGGCTTTTAACGTGTTTACGAGTGGTCTAAATTCGTATTGTAATTTATCCCGCTTCGAGTAAAAAAACACTTGATGAAAACATAGATTCAGCGAGCCACGCTGCATGTGTAACACGCCAGTTTTTGGCATGCATTACATACATGAACACAATGCCACATTGTAGTTTATCACACACAAAACTAGCATGACACATGTAGACACCCAATTATGTCTCCCCAAAACCAAACCCAGTGATGAATACCTTTCACGTCGAAAGATAATCGAACAAAGTGAAAGTGTGAAATGTTTAGTGTTGCGGTAGCTTTTATTAAAATCCTTCTTTTTGTTTTCCAAAACCTACTTTATTTTTGAAAATAGCCAGTCCAATTTAGTTTGGTCCATGATAAGGGTCCAATAATAGTGTAGTTGGATTAGGCTCAAAAAGAGCTTTCCAACGATAAATTATAAGCCCAATTCCGATGAATAATGAGGAAGTTATGACCAAACTACTAAGTTGGGCCCGATTTGGCTCTTACATGCGGCCCAATGATCTAGAGGAGGGCCTATTATTAATTATCATTTGCTATTAGGATTGATTATAGTCTTCTAGAATTATCTAGAAGGTTCTCTTAAATCCTAATGGAGTTAGGATTGATAATTATGTTTTATAGAGTTTTATTTGGAATAAAATAAGTGTTTTTATGAAAATACGATTTTAACCTGAAACATGGATTTTACGACTTAATCATGTTAAGAAAAGGATTCCCTGTGGAAAACGTGTGAATTTTCTAAAACAGCGCCTGGTGCTAATACCTGTCGCCTGGCGCTGGTCCTGTCGTCTTGCGACAAGAAGTGTTTTATTCCTATTGGAACTCGATCTCTTTTCTATCGGTTTCCGGACTAGTTTTCAACATCCACAGTACAACCATCAATTCTCTATATTCTCTCTCTGAGCATTAGCTTATTCTTTCTCCCTCTTGCTTTCTAAACCAACCTTTTTACAAACACAATTCCGCATTCACAAGTTCTAAACACACCTAGCCAAGTTCGAAGTTGCCTTCGCCCCAGACGTGAAAGGTTGATACCTTCTGAGGGTTTGTTCCCAAATCCAGTCTATACTTTTTAACTCTTTGTTCTTTGATTTTAATATTTTATTGAAGTTTACTAACGCGTGTATTTTATTATTAGAAAGAGGCACGAGGCATCAAAGTAAGTAATCTTATTGCTCTATTCTTGTAGAAAGCATGTTTATTATTTATTAATTCCTAGTATCATTTTAGGATGTTATTTATTGCTTTCTAGGATCATGTTTAGGGTGCTTCTTATACTTTCTAATATCATATCAATATCATGTTAGGCTTAAAGCTTTGATCTTTAATGTTTAGTGACATGCTAGGGTTTCTTATTAATCATGTTAGTATCATGCCTAGGATCTTGTTATTATTATTAAGCTTTAACATGATTATGATTGTTATTATGATGATTGTTATGATTGTTGTTATTATTGTTATTATCATTATGCTTGATATATATCTATTGTTATTTCTTGATCACGCCTTTTTATGCAGGTTGAAAGGGAATTTGTACTTAAAATCACGCCTAATAAGATAATTAATGATTTGTTTTAGGCTAATATGATTTTAATTCAAGTGATCGCCAATAATAGTTTTGTTTGTGCATTAATATTCAACCATTATAGATTAAACAGGTTTAGGGTTAACCTAATGATTGCATGTTAGTCAGAAAGCGCACATGAATACGAGCAGAATAAAGTAGAGCCTATTTTATAGGGCGGGTTCTTTCTCTTTTAGATTGGATTCGTACCCTCATCCCCAAATATCCAATCATGGTTCCAGACCTATGGAGTTAGCGATCTCATGGATTGTGAAGGGGTGTAACCTTCACCCTGTGAACGGTTTACAAGTTCCTAAAACTTGTTGGCGACTCTTTTGCTCTCGTTTCCCTCCCTTTGGACGCCACCATACTTAAGTGTATGATCACAGTGGGGTTCAAGTTTGGGTTGCTTGAAATATTCCCTACAGTTTTTTTGGCGACTCCGCCAGGGACAATTTCTATTTTAAATCCTAAAATTTATTTTGGCAATGATTTAGAATGAGCGGATGAGACTCAAAATGTTCTAAGTATTTCATGTGCGTAATTTTGATTAACATTATTGATATGCATAAAAAGGTCCTCATTGGAAACACCATCCGTAATGAGTAAAAAACATAGGATTTTTACACGTAGTAAATTTGAGAAATATCTTTCACAACTAGAATCAAAATAATACTGCGAACACTGGAAAATTCTAAGAACACAGAGAGCTGCTGAGGCATGTAGGAACTAGCAACGAGAAAACAAAGCCAGTGCCTTGCGATGGTTTTGTCGCCTGGCGACAACAATGTCGTCTGGCAACAGAGTCATCTCCTGGCGCCAGTCTCTGTTGTCTCGCGCCAAGTTATTCCAATACCGAGCCAGAAATTTGCCTTCTTGTTTTGACTAGTTCTAGTATTGTTTGCTCGGTTCTATTTCCTAATTGAGTTTTTCTTTCTTTTCTGAACCCATATGTGTTCTACATATGGCCATAACCTTCTGGGGTTTCACGCTCCATCCGCCCAATCGAACGCTCCTGGCAACAACGGGTACATCCGAGTTTGTGAATCCACCAAACCGTGGAAGCAAGTTTAACTTGCGGGGTCCCATCCATACGCGCCAACCCTTCCAAAGGTAAGGCTTCCGCGCGATGCATCCAGACTCATTACCATGGACCCTCTTTGACTAACCCATATCTTTAAACTTTAGAGAACTAGAGCCATGGTTAGGTCGCAAACTCATTGCATCATATTGTGCTTACTTGACTACTTGTGCATTCTTTGCTTGTGCATAACCTATGTGTGTTTACACAAACCGTTTGTTTGACTTTTGAATGAGTCTAATTAAACCAATTAATGAATAAAATGACTTTGCTTAATTAATTAATTAATTTGAGTAATTAAAGTCTAAATAAATGGATCAAACCTGACTTAGTACGACTTTGGGTCTGTCCCTTTAGAGCAAAACACTGGAAACAGTCCCAGACCGATGTTCCAGCAATGGCGCAAAGGTTTGGACTGTGGCGCCAAACACTGGTGTCCAGCGCCTGGCGACAACTCTGTCGTCTAGCGCTGGGCTTTAGTGTGCGGCAACAATCCTGTTGCTTCGGCAACAATCCAGGTTTTTGCTCGAGTCTTCACGACGAGTCTAATTAAACAGTTTATTAATCAGTTTAACCAGTTTATGGCAGTAGCCATGTTTAGTCCTTAATTGAGTCTAAGCACTTAGTCCCACGGTCTTACACAAGAGTCAAAACATGTCACTTGCACTCATATATAAAGCACACACTTAATATGCATGTTACACCTTGACCAAGTCTAGAGAGTCTTGTATGTGCGTGTTTTTCGTCATTTTTTAGAGGGGTAAGTTAGATATTAATCCTCCAATTAAAACCACACTCGTTTGAACCCACATACTTGATTCCCAAAAATATGCACCTCAATTTTGCTTTTTTTTGCCTTTTAAAACCAATAAAGTCAAAGTTAATTTGAGTCAAGTCATTAAAACAAGTAAAATGGTTTAATTTACAGCGCTTGGTCAAGAAAGGAAGGGCATTTAATCAAGGAAAAAACCTTCGTTCAAGTACAACTTTTTGATAAACAAGTCAGTCGGAAATGAAAAGCTAAGAAGATAATGGCAAGTCAAGAAGAAGTCAACGAACTTAGGAAGGACGTGGCTAGCATGACTGAGATGATGAAGGCTTTGACCCTTCAAATTAATGACTCTGTGAGGAAACAACAAATGGAGCTCATGCAAGAAAGCTTGAGCAAGCTCTCTAATGACTATAGTTTCCAAGGCATTAGCTCGCAAGGGGTCTTGGTGGACAAGGAGCTTGTTCAGCAGAAGTTCAATGCCAATGACATCCCTAGGTTCAAGGCAACAGACAATCCTTACTTCCACTTAAGCGCTTTTGAGACTATAATAAATATTAAGGGGATTGATAGGAAAGTCTTCCACTCATTGTTCTCTTTATCTCTTGAAACCGTTTGTCAACAATTGTTCTTTTCCCTTGACAAAGAGAAAACCTCTACTTGGGATTCTATTGTAAACGCTTTCATTGATAGATATAAATGTAATATTCATGTTGAAGCTGATCATATAGAGAACGTGAAGTACTTAAACAAAAAGAGAATGAAGGTTTTACTTCTTTCTTTAATAAGTGGAGGGAAACTTCCGCTAAGATGATTGAGGTACCTACTGAAAAAAGAGTTTGTGATGATGTTCATTAAGAATCTTCAAGAAAAGTACTCTAAGCATCTCAAGTACCAAAGCAACTTGAATACTTTTAAGGCCGCCTATGACATTGGAATCAATATTGAAGATGCCTTGCAAAACAAAAAGCTTCTAATAATAACTCTAACAGTGGCTGGAAAGGAAAGAAGAGTAACAATCCTTCTTCTTCCACAACCACCCACTCAAACAACGTTAGCACCTTTAATCTAAGTGAAGTCCTCGCTATGAACAACCAAGGACAAAAGAAACCATTTAAGAGAAACTTTACTCCTGTTGGCATGAGTTATGACACCGCATTTGACCGTCTACATGTAAAAGGTCTTATAACTCCTATTGGACCATTTGGAGATCCACTAGTCGAATAGAGAATAGCTAGTTGGAACCCCAATGCACATTGCAAATATCATCAAGGCAGGGGCCATCTTACTGAGAATTGCTGGAAGCTAAAGGAAGCTATCCAAGACTTAATTGATAGCAATAAACTCCCATTGCCTCCTACAAGCAAGAAGCCAAGTATCAATAATGCACCACTTTTTGATCACTTGGCTATTTTTGATGAGGAAGACCATGTCGACCTATAGGCGTCGTTCGAAGTGCGCCTACATAAAGCATGTGTGAATATGCTTGGCACTCATAGGAAGTGGGAATTGACACATAAAATTAAGGATACGATTAGGGACAAAGCAAAGTAGGGAGCCGCCAACAAGTTTTTAAGGAACTTGTAAACCGTTCACGGATCATAAAAGGCAACCACGATTAAGGGAAAACGATAGGCAACAACGATTGACCCGTGAAGGTTACACCCCATTCATAATCCATGAGATCACTAACTCCATATGGTTCGAAACCACGAAAGGAGGATCGGGGATGATGGTACGAAGTGAGTCATGGTGTCACATTTGCCCGTATTAGCCTCTAATCTACTCGATTCTTAATGTGAAAAGTGATTCCTGCGATCTCAAAGGCATGCAAACAAAGATTCAATTTCCTCCAAACTATTATTCTGCTAAATTGGTTGAATATTAATGCAACACATAATTATAAAATATTCATGATAACTTGATTTAATAACAAGATTAAAACGAAACCTAAACCGGTTGTCCAAATTATCTTTTTAAGCGTGATTTTCAATTACATATTCCCTTTAACATGCAATATGGTGATCATAATAATAATAGAATAAACATCAATATTGGAAGCAATTCAACAATAATTTCGTTAGTCAAATCAAATAATAATAAACCTAATCATGATACTAGCAATAAAAATAATAATAAGAGTAATTAAGTGATTAATTACTCACTTTCGCGTTTCCTTGAATTGCTACATCATGAATAAATTGTTAGTAACTTCAATAAAAGTATAAATTGAAATTAAATTAAATAAAAAATAGAGTTGATTTGTGGCCAAACCATTAGTTAATTATACCTTTCATGCCTTAGTTTAAGTATAGAACTTCGGGTCAAGTATGGACTCCTTGGAGTGCTTAAGGGATGTATGATGGAAGAATATGGTGGCTAAATATTAGGTTTAAACAAGAGAGAGAAGAGAGAAGGTTTTTGGTGTATAAGAGAGGAAGAGATAATGACTTGGTGATCAAGCTTGTTGATGATTGAAAAAGGAGTGATATGACCTCTATTTATAGAGAAAAAAGAATGGGAGTTTAATCGGAATAAAACTCGATAGACAACAATTTTTGCGGTTTTTGTTTTTATCATATCTTTTGATCCAGAACTCAGAATAAGATAAATAATATGTAGTTGGAAAGATCTTGAATTCTAATTTCTAACCCAATTAGAATTAGATTAAAATAATTTGTAGAATAAAAGATATAGTCGAAATAGTGAGACGGTGTTAGGTTTGGATAGAGTTTCGTATTTCTTTCATATCTTTTTCGTTATACTCGGAATTAATATTATAATATGTCATTGGAAAGATAATTTCAAGGGCTATCCAAACATCTAAGATTTGGATAAAAACTATGAGTCACGAATATCATATCTGACTATCTTTGAACGTCTTTCAATTTGAATGAAATTAGGACTTTCAAAAAGAGGAGTTTTATTCAAATTCAAACTCTTTAATCTTATCTTTTCAAAAAGGATAATTAAGATATTTTAGAAACTTATAGAAGCTTCCAAATAATCCTAATTGGTTTAGGAATGAGATTAAATCCTTTGGACCCTCCACATGATCATTGGGTCGTAGGTAAGTGGGCTTGGATTCTGTTTGGGCTCAGTTTAGTATTTTGGCCATAACTTATTCGTTATAACTCACATTGGGGCTTATGATGTACCGTTGGGAAGCTCTTTTCAATCCCCATCCAACTTTTCAATAATTGTACTCAGATTATGTACCAAAATAAACTACTCTAAATGTTTTTATAAAAAGGACATGAAATGAATTATTTTGGGTTTTAAGGCACGAAAATAAGTTATAGTTTAAGAAAATGGACTAGGAATAGGGATTGAATATGGATTTAAGCACTCCAAAGATTAAATACTCAACCTAACCGATAATGGCGGTAAAAGGTTGTTCATCATCGGGTTTGGTTTTGAGGAGACATTTGTAGGTGTCTACACGACCCATCGTCGTTTATTAAATTAGTCGATGAAACTCATGCTATCGAAGAAGAGGAGGAAAATTTCTATGATGCCATGAGTGATTGGGCTCCAAGTAAACAACTCGCCACTACAGAAGAGGTTTTGCTTCTCATAAATACAATGCAGAAAACAATAGACATGTGTAGTAAAGTTCTTAAATGCACAAAGTTGGAACAAAGCAAGCATGTCAATGACAAGGTTCTACCCATGTAAATTACTAAGAGGAAGACATTTTCTCTCTAAGTAGTCGATACACCCAAAAGGAGCAACAAACCTTACACTCCAATTGGGACTTCCAATGCTAACATGTTCAAAGTGCTCTCCGAGAGTGGCAAGATCAAACCTCTCGAACCGAGACCATTTGAATCATTAAAGAGGACAGATAAGTACTATTGTCCATACCATCAATCAGGGGGACATACTATAGAACATTTTTTTTAATTTAAGGATTTAATTCAAAAGCTGATTGATAATAAAAAGTTGGTTCAAATTCAATCAGACAGAGAGGTATTTTCAGATTTGATCAGCGGAGTCTGGGAAAGTGACGATGAGGACGTCTACTTCAAAGATGTGGAAGAAACCCCCACTTTCCACAATATACCCAGTAGACAATATATGGGATGAAGAAGATTCACCCATAGATGTTCTCACAAGATCTGGGAGAATGCAACCTCTCATTACCACATAATCAATTCCTATTACCCAACAAGTTCCCATACCTATCATAGAAGACAACGATGTTGTCAAACAATTGAAAAAGAATAAGGTAGAGATGAATGTATGGAAACTCTTAGCTACATCCCGCGAGCATAGAGTCGCAGTCATGGATGCTTTAGCTAAGGTAGGAATAGATTCTGAAACCACTCCTGAGGGGTTGGCTAATTTTCTCACGAGTGATCTTCCTTGTCCCATCAACTTGATCACTTTTTTTGACAAAGATTTACCCTCAGAAGGTGACAAACACAATAAAGCCTTAAATCTCACAGTAATTTGCAATAGAATGAATGTCCCAATGACTCTTGTAGACAATGGATCGGCAATCAATGTCTGTCCACTTCGAACTACGAGAATGTTAGGAATAAGGGACGAAGATTTGTCCCCATCTACACAAGGAATAAGGGCTTATGACAATACTCGTCGCCAAGCTCTTGGGACAATTACTATGAATGTAACAGCAGGAGCTATATAACATGCTACTACTTTTCAAGTGGTAGATATTAAAGCATCTTTCAACTTATTTTTGGGACGCCCTTGGCTTCATTACCTTAAGGCCGTCCCTTCATCCCTTCATCAACAAGTGAAGGCTATAGTTGGAGGAATCCTTTATACAATTGATGCTTCACCCATGAGAATCAAGGCAATTGAAAATCCAATCATCAACGTGGAGCACGATGAGAACGATGAAGATTTGTGGGGCTTTAACGAAGAGGTCTCCTTAATCGAGGAGGATGAAAGAACCCTTCTTTACTATGACCTCCCCTCTAACATGATGGAAAACTTTATCCTCAGAAAACAGGGACACTTTCCTAGAATGACTCTTGGAAATAAAAAAGAGATAGTAAAACAAGTGGGACTACCTGGTCTCCCTAAATTGGACACTTTTGGACTTGGTTTCGAATAGACTCTAGAAGATCTTAAGTGAGCCCGGGAGAAGTCTAATGCGCGTAGGAACGCTCGTACCCAAAATGAAGCAATCCCAATGGATTATTATCCTCTTACTTTAAATGGACACTTTATAAGAGAAGGAGAGGATTATCCATGCCATGAATTTCCTGAAGCCTTTGTTGTGAATGGAATAAGCTAGGAAACCTGGGTTCGAAATATTTTTGGATTGCAATTTCCTAGATGACATCCCAACTCCCATTCATAAGGAGAGAGCACCTCCAGGTCTTGACTTTAATGTCATGGGACTTCTCTTTGGGCACGAGAAGAATTAGCCAATATATGTTGAGGATAACTCCTCGCTCATTCAAAAGGTTCTACAAAGTGAGAGCTTTGATCCTTCAAAGCTTATTACTCCAGCGAAGGGACTAACTCAAGGATGGCAAAAGACCGTGAAGGTGACTACTCCAAGCAAAAGAAATATCGCTATAACAACAGGACAAGGACCAATGTTTGAAGAGTCGTCTGAGTCCGAGTCAAAGTCTTTCCCTATCGAGTCTTCTAAGTCCTTAGCTTTAGCACCTTCTCCTAATTCTTCTATTTTAGCACCTACTCCTAGAATAGTTAGTTAGTAAACAAGTCCCAGCGGACATATCTTTATTTGATGTAATGATTTCCGAGTTCTATAATATGTCTTCTTCCTTGTACTCCTCGTGTCATTCATTAACCCAAGATGACGAGCATTGCTTAACTAATAATGAAAGTGACAAAGAAATCATTAAAGTAATGGAAACACTTGAAAATAAAATACCGGTAATTGAAGACACTAAAACGGTTGATATCTCAAAATATCCAACCATTAGAAGAGAGGTTAAAATCGGACTAACACTTAATAAAGATGAAAGAAGCGATTTAATCAATCTACTTAAAGAATTCATCGATGTATTTGCTTGGTCATATGAAGATATGCCAGGAATTAATAGAGAAATAGCTCAACACACTATACCATTTATTCCAGGAATGAAACCTGTAAAACAAAAGTTATGTCGAATGAAACCCGACGTAGCTCTTAAAATAAAAGAAGAAGTTCAAAAACAAATAACTGCAGGTTTTATCAATGTATCCAAATACCCCGAATGGGTCGCAAATGTGGTCCCAGTTCCAAAGAAGGATGGAAGGGTAAGAATGTGTGTTGACTATCAAGATCTAAATAAAGCAAGTCCAAAGGACGACTTCCCTTTACCACACATCGACATCTTGGTAGATAATATAGCGAATCACGCGCTTCTCTCATTCATGGATGGATACGCAGGGTACAACCAGATTCTCATGGCAGAAGAAGACATGGATAAAACAACATTCATAACACCTTGGGGTACTTACTCTTACACGGTAATGCCATTCGGGTTCAAAAATGCGGGTGCCATTTACCAACGAGCAGCAACTGCCCTACTCCATGACATGATGCACAAGGAAGTTGAAGTGTATGTGGATGACATGATTGTAAAATCAAAAGATCGTCCAGGACATCAAGTAGCCTTAAGAAAATTCTTCGAAAGGTTAAGGAAATACAACATGAGGTTGAATCCACCTAAGTGTGCTTTTGGAGTCACCTCAAGAAAATTCTTGGGATACGTCATAAGCTCTAGAGTAATAGAGATAGACCTAACCAAGATCAAGGCAATCATGTCAATGTCGCCGCCCAAAACCGAGAAGCAAATTCGAGGATTTATTGGCCAGTTGCAATACATAAGTAGGTTCATATCCAAGCAAACAACAATATGTGAACCAAAATTTCAGAAGCTTAAGAAAATGTGCCAGTAATATGGACGATGTTAATAATAATATCAAAAGTAATTACAATAATAACAATAATGAAAACAATAATTTAAATCACGATACGAATATATATATATATGTTCATATTGATAGAAAAGTGACATAAAAAGACAAATGTAAAACCAATAATATTATTCATTTCTAATGATCTAATTGACATTATAATGAATTTTATAAATAGAAGAGCTAAATAATTGTTTATAAACAATATCAATTTGATAAACGAATTGAAGAAATCACCCTATATAACTTCATATGTCAATATTGATACGATTGAACATAAAACGCCTTAAAAACCCTAAAATCATTTTATAATTATCAAATCGGCATTGTAGTCTAGGAATCACCCATGATGACTCATATCAATCACAATACATTAAACATCAAAATTACATATAATTTATGTGTAACACTTACTGAATTGATGCTTAAGGTTAAGGAATCACCCTTTGAGGCTAATATTGATTCTAACATGTCCAATATAATGAATTGATTAAAACTCAAATTAAAAACCTTTTAAATAATAAATTTAAATTGTTTCGTCAAAATATTAAATTCGGGTTTTGGGCTTGGGATGACACATAAATTAGAATATCGATTTTGATGATTTAATTAACATTAATTAGAATTTGAGATTTTAAATTAATAATTAGGTTTAATATGTTAAAATGCACATAAAATAGTGGTTTGAAAATACTAGGCATTACAGAGTATGTCGTGAAGACTTGAAGAAGACTATTTTCTCACATGAGAAAGCAATGACCTTGCATATGCATCTCATTTAGTAGCTTAGTTGTCTATTGATTATTTCCCAATGAGAATCACATGCATGGATAATCAAGGTGACTACAATAGCTTAAATTAGTTGTCTTTTGATTTTTTTCAGTTGATGAGATTCACATGGATAAGCAAGTGATTACACTATAGCTTAGCCGTCTATTGATTATTTCCAATTAATGAGACTCACATGGTACACTATCTTATTAGCTGTCTATTGATTATTTAATTTTTAATAAAGAGATTCACATGGATAAGTAAGTGATTACATAAACTATCATATTTGTCTATTGATTATTTCCAATTAATGAGATTCACATGAAAAATAAAGGTTATTACACTAGCTTGTCTAGTAATTATTTTCAATTTTGAGATTCACATGTATAAGCAAGTGATTACACTAGATTACTATCAATTGATTGTTTCCTATCAATGAGATTTACAAGAATTATCAAGTGATTACACTACTTTAGTTGTCTGTTGATTAGTTCTATTTAATGAGATTCACATGGATAAGAAAGTGATTACACTAGCTTAGCTGTCTATTGATTATTTCCTATTAATGCGATTCACATGAATTATCAAGTGATTACACTTTTTAAGTTGTCTATTGATTATTTCTATTTAATGAGATTCACATGGATAAGCAAGTGATTACACTAGCTTAGCTGTCTATTGATTGTTTCCTATTAATGAGATTCACATGAATTATCAAGTGATGACACTATTTTATCTATCTATTGATTATTTCTATTTCATGAGATTCACATGGATAAGCAAGTAATTACACTAGCTTAGCTGTCTATTGATTATTTAATTTTCATTTAATGAGATTCACATGGATAAGAAAGGTGATTACACTAGCATAGTTGTCTGTTGATTATTTGATTATTTCTAATTAATGAGATTCACATGGATAGGAAAGGTGATTACACTAGCATAGCTGTCTATTGATTATTTCCAATTAATGAGATTCACATGGATAAGAAAGGTGATTACACTAGCATAGCTGTCTATTAATTATTTCCAATTAATGAGATTCACATGGATAAATAAGTGATCACACTAGCTTGTCTATTGATTATTTCCAATTGATGAGATTCACATGGATAATAAGTGATTACATTGGCTTAGCTCTCCAATTAATGAGATTCACATGGATAAACAATCTGATTTTACCAATTTATTAGTTGTCTATTAATTTTTTTAATAAATTAATGAGATTCACATGGATAAGCATTTTGATTAGCCCATGATTTCCTCACGCATTTGATCTACGAATGTTATATAATGATCAATTGTTTTTAGATTTTTCATCAACTCTAAAATAATAAAAGCCTAAAGAAAACAAAAAAAAAAAAAAAATCTTTTAAAGTTATTTCATCAAAGAAAGGTTGTAAAATCCAATGGATACCCAAAACGCCTTTAATGAAACACAAAGTAGTCATGATCGACTTAATGAACTTAAGGCATTCGATGAAGGAAAACTTGGGGTGAAAGGGCTTGTAGATGCAGGAATCCAAAAAATTCCTAGCATGTTTGTTAGACCGATTGAGGATCGTTTAAAAGATTTTGGTACATGTTCTGATGATATAAGTGTGCCGGTAATAGATTTTGCACATTTTGGTGAAAATGAAGATCGCACTGCTGAGATCATCAAGGAAACTATTATGGCATCAAAGGAATGGGGTTTTTTTCAAGTGATAAACCATGGGATTCCTAAGGAGTTGTTAGAATTAATGATTGAACAAAGTCGAATGTTTCATGAACAAGATGCCGAGACTAAAAAATTGTTCTATAGTCGCGATTTTCAATCAAAGCCTGTGTACTTTTTTAGCAACCATGACTTGTATCAGTCAAAGGCTGCAAATTGGAGAGACACTTTGTATGTGAACGCTCGACTTACTAATGGTGAAGTTGATCCTCAAGAGTTGCCTCCTATATGCAGGTAAGTTAATTATTTGTCTCACACAATGCACACTTATTTATTTTCCAATATTAAGTTACAAAAATGTTGTTATCATACATAAGATATATACTCTCTTCACAACTAAAATAATTTCTAATTCACTCATAAACCTTGAACCTAAACAAAAATCCATTTTACTTTTTTCCGTTTACTTTTAAACAACCAAACCTTAATATCTGTTTTTTTTTTTTTTTTTTTTTTCACTTTAAAATACAACCCTTGTTATATAAATATTTATATTTAAAAAACCAATCTCCATAGTTTTTCTTTTTATTCTCCTTCTTCAAAACTTGTGGTAAAGGCAAACGAGATTTTTAGTTTGTGGCAGAGGAGATATAATTTTTCTAAAAATCTAAGGCTATATATATGTATCGAATAGTCTGCTACAAAAAAGTGCATTAGGCCTTGGTTCTTAAACAAATAAGTAGTATATGTAGGGATGGAAATGGTTCTTTTATCTATCCAATCCTGATACGGTGAGTCTAGTTCCAATTTGTATGATCTAAATCCTCTAGTTTTGGACTCAACAGATCCAAATCTGTTTCTGATAGGCATAATCTACTCTATTACTAGTTTTTAGACCTATTCTAGATCTGGCGGCCAACAAATCTTACTTTAAGTGTTTCTCATATTATTGATTTTATTTGAGAAACTTTTATTTCTTTACTATATACGCCATCCGTTTCTTTTTAACTGATTAGAGCATTAAATACATAAGTTACTTTGACTTATTTTATGATTTATTCTTAATAGATACATCAATATGAGAGGTCTTGTTTGATTTATCTCAGTCTCTTTTTTTCAAACATTAATTGATATAATATTTGAAGTTATGTATTGAAAAATTGTGGATAAATGAAACGTGTCAATTAAAATGAAAAGGAGGAATTATTTTTTAGTGATTTTATATCTTTAGTTTTTGTTATTTTGAAAAAATGATGTATAAGCGCGGAATCAAATAAATAAACTTAAAAATAACATTGCACTTGGATTTTATAAAAGAAATATCTAAAATAATAACTTTTTATTGCAAAAAAAGCTCACATGGATTCGGTTGATCTAGATCTAGATCCCAAAATTTTGGATTCACGAATTAGATTCACCTCTAGAGATTAAAGGTGGATTTGGATCCAATAAAATTTGATCCAAATTTAACTCGTTGTCATCCCTCAACATATAAATCAACTGATAATGAAACTACTGTATATAATAGTCATTGGTTTTTTTCATATGAGGCAACCAAATAAAAGCACCAGTGCGTTTATCCTTAACAAATTCAGACCATCATCAATGCAAATTAAATTGCTTCACATCTGCATACACATAACTATACTATATATTTTTCAAATGGTTTGTTTTAAATATTGATTTTTATATAATGAATTCTTTTTAGCAGGGATGTGACATTGGAGTATGTTAACCATATCCATAAGCTTGCTGATCTCATACTTATGTCAATATCATTAGGTCTTGGACTTGAACCCGAATGTCTTGGAAATATGGCAAAATGCACAAAAAGCTGGGCCATAATTAACAGTTATTATCCAGCATGTCCAGAACCAGAATTGACCATTGGATTAGATGCTCATGTTGATACTTCATTTATCACATTACTCTTACAAGACAATATTGGTGGCCTCCAGGTCCTTCATGAAAAAAAATGGGTTAATGTGGAGCCTATTTCTGGTGCTTTGATTGTTAACTTTGGAAAAATACTTCAGGTTTTGTATTTTTACCTCTAAAACTATATTATTAAAATTTCTAATTCTTATACTAGTGTGTAATTTTTAAGCTTTTTGTTGGTGTGTTATATATATATATTTATCTTATATCTTACAGATGATAACTAATGATATGATAAAAGGAGTTTGTCATAGAGTGATTGCGAAAACAATTGGACGAAGGATTTCCATTGCAATAAATTATAATGGAATTTACTCATCCGAGAAGATACATGGTCCAATAAAGGAATTAACATCAGAGGAAAATCCACCTATTTATAAGAAATTCTCAACTGAGGGCCTCATAAAAAGCTTTTTCTCGAAATCACTTGATGAGGTTGGAGCCAATCTTGATGAATTCAAACTTTAATATCATGGTGATGGCAACTAATTATCATGGGGGATCATGCTACAAATTTGTGTTTACTTACTACAGAATAAATAAACTTTTATGATCTTTTGTAGCAATTTATGTTTCCATTATAATTCATGAAACACCTTTAATTACTATGTACGCTTTTTAACCTTTATTATGCGCTTTGTAGCATGAATGCCTTTAAACAAAATTAGTGTTTGTTTATCATGATTTGTTTTATCTTTATTGTATAAGTACTTTTTTCGTGTCGTATAAAAATTGTTGTGTTGTTAATAATAGTGTAATGTAGTTCAAGTTTCAGATTTTAATATTGTATTGTACAGAAGCATGTATGTTCGTTCTTATAAGCATCAAATTATATAATTAAGAGTGTAAATTAGTTGATTATTATTTGGGTTGATTATAAATGTGTTTGTGCTCATATCAACTTAGGGAAGCCTAAGCTCAAATTTATAACTATGTATAAAATATGTTAGTAAGTTATCTTAAACTTCATTTTAAAGGAAAAAAACTATCGATTAACTCATGGTGGTCCCAATTTTGGGAGTGTCCTTCTTAAAATAGTCTCTAGCTTATGCTGATCGACTAGATAAACTGATTAAAACACATGTATTTTTACTGGTCTGTTTTCTTTCAAAAATTAACATGAAGATGGTGTAAATGGGATAGGGGGAAGTAGTGTTTATAATGGTAGAGGATTTATTTTGTAATTACGCCTATCAAAAACAAGGCATGTATGTTGAACTATTAAGCACTTAAACTGTTTAAAAATATATTCGGGACTCTTTAATAAGGACCCCCCTTTAGTTAGGATCATCTTAAGTTAATCAATAATTGACCCCTTAAAATATAAGGTTAGTCATAGTTTGGACTGCTGGTGTTAAATTTTCCTTTTTTAAATCCAATTGAAATATTATTATTTTTTTTTTGTGTTTTTCATAAATGAGATTTATACTCTCGATTCTTTAAAATCAAAATATCTTCTTTGATATCAATTCAAGTGTAAGATGCAGACATAAATTATAAAATTAAAAAGTTATACATTACAAGATTCAAGTATAAGATTTAAGTTGATAAACTAAGTAATTAATAGAAATTAATTCATGTAAGTTGACAAGCTAAGTTTAAGGTAATTGCTAAGGTTTAATAGCATGACTTGCTTAATATTCATCAAGTAGTGTGTTTCTCGGCTGACGTTCCGAATTATAATTTTGTATACACTTGTCTATAAAAATATATTAGAAAACTAAGAAGGATAGAAAGATAGATCTTAATAAGATTAGCAAAAAGGAGTCAAATTAAATTTTTATAAAGTTATTAATTATTTGTCGTATGTAATAGCTCGGAATCACACAAAATCAACCAAAAAACTCAAAATAATAAGATTAGGGTTAGAGCTTGATCCATCTTTCTCATCATTAATTATTTTCTCCCTCTTCTTCGTCTCCATGACTTTAACCTATTACACCTTGTTCATTGCCCCCCCCCCCCCAAAAAAAAAAAACTAGGAAAATTTTTCTGGAATAATACCACTTTTCACCAGTCTTCCAAGATTAGAACGACCCTTGGATTATTTCAAAATAAAACGCCATTGGCTACACATTTGCAAAAAATAGAACAAAAAACATATAACCTATTTTAAAGATTACATTTGACAAGTGTCACATGTGTGATTGGTTGAAATAATTTAATTTAATTTTAACATTTTTTTTAGTTTTTTGTAAAAAAAACTTTAAAAAAAATTAAAACCGTAGAAAAAACTGACCAATGGCACCCCTCTTGACCAAGATCCTTACCTTTGAGCCACCCGCCCAAGAAATAGGAGTTCTGGGGTTCGATGGGATTTTGAACCCTAAAACGACCACTCGATTTTGGGGTTTTAGAGTTACTATGGTGGTTCAAAGGGGGAAGGGGTGGAAATGACTATCGGAAGGGTAAAATTGGTTCTCCAGCACAATGGAGGTGGTTTGGGTGCCGGTTGGTGGGTAAATGAGGGTTTTCGAGGGGAGGGAAGAGGGTTTTCGAGGTGAAGGAGAAGGGTTTTGGGTGCGAGGAAGATGGTTTAGTGGAAGGATATGGGTGGTCGGTGTCTGAGGAGCGGTGCCGTCGGCGTCAGGGTAGGGGCTCTGGCCGCCGGTGGTTATGGGGAGGCCCGGTGATAGGGGTGGATGTCGACAAGGATAGGGCGTGTTTTTTTTTAATTTTAGTTTTTTTTTTCAAATTTAAATATTTTTTAAAAAAATTTTAAGGTATTTTTTAAAAAAGATTTGTTAAAAAAATTAACCAATGACATTGTAACACGTGTCACTAGTAACCTATTTAATAGGTAACCAACCGGTTAAATTTCATTTTTGGCATATGTGTATCAAAGGTCGTTTTATTTTGAAATTATCCAAAGGTCGTTCTATTCTTGGAAGCCCGGTGAAAGGTGGTCTTATTTTTGGCTAATTTTTCAAACAACTAAGTGAAATAATATGTGTTTTAGATCTAAAAATGGAGTAAAAGATCTCGGATGGGTGAGTTAATTTCTTAAAGTGTTCTCTAAATTAGTTTTAAAAGAATTTTAAGGGGTGGAAGCTATGAAGTAGAATGGTAGATAATGGTGATAGATGTGGCTGATGAACGATAGGAGTTAATTAGGGTTAGAAGTGAGAGAATACTCATTTTAAGTGGCCATGTGGGTGACTGGTTAGTTAGAAACTAATATTGTGCTACGAATTTTATATGCCCAACGAAGAGGCTATGTCTTCCTAAATAAAGTGGACTAAGAGTTATACAGTTGTGGAAATGGTTCTAGTACAAGTCGGCAACTGGATTGAAGAAGATTTCGAATTTGAACCAGTTATAACCAGTTTTAAGCTCGACAAGTTCTAGCCAGTTCTGGGTCCGGGACATAGTACCCCGTATATATTTTTGCTCACCCCTAGTTTTTATGCATTGTATCCGAGGCCCGACATATGAAACTTCTTTGTATATTTTTTAAATGCATCAATTTGATTTTTGCACTATTCTTATATCAAATTTAACTTTTATTTACTAATATATAAATGTAGACACTTGATTGTGTCTCCCCAAAAACTAAATCCAATGATGAATATCTTTCATGCCATTGATTATCGAACGAGGTGAAATGTGAAAGAGCCTCGTGGAATGCGGTCGTTTTAATAAAAATACTTCTTTCTGTTTTCAAAAATATTCCTTTTCGTACCCTATTTATGGAAAAAAGTCCAATACATTTTAGTTTCTTCCATGATATAGGTCCAATAATTGTGTTGTTGGACGGGGATTAAAAAGAGCTTTCCAACGAAATATTATAAGCCTAATTCCGATGAATAATGAGTAAGTTATGGCCAAAATACTAAACTGAGCCCAAATCGGATTTTACCAACGAGCCAATGATCATGTGGAGGTTCCAAAGGTTTTAATCCCATTCCTAAACTAATTAGGATTAATTGAAAGCTTCTATATATTTCTAAAAGATCTTAATTATCCTTTTTTGAAAAGATAAGATTAAAGAATTCGAAATTGAATACAACTCTTCTTTTTGAGAGTCCTTATTACAAAATATTATTTTCGTGCCTCATAATAGTTATCAAATATTATTTTCGTGCCTCATAATAGTCCCACTATTTCGGCCATATCTTGTAATCTACAAAAGATTTTAATCTAATTCCAATTGGGTTAGAAAGTAGACTTCAAGATTTTATTTCAACAACATATTATATGCCTTATTTGGACTTCTGGATCAAAAAATATGATAAAAACAAAATCCGCAAAAACTGTTGTCCATCGAGTTATATTCCGATTTGAATTTGGATTCTTTTCTTATTCTTCGACTCTCTTTTTTTCCTATATATAGAGGTCATATCTCCCCTTTCTCAAATCATCAACAATCTTGATCACCAACAATCATCTCTCTTCTCTCTCTAAGTTAAATCTTATTCTCTCTCTAATACGTGTATTATTTTGATAGAAAGATATATGAGGCATCAAAGTAAGTAGTTTGATTACTTAATTATTCTTTTGATATAGGAATAATGTTTAGATTATTTTTTTAATTTCTAGTATCATGTTAAGATGTTTCTATTGCTTCCTAGTATCATCTTTAGGTTGCTTACTATTCTTTCTTCTATCATGTTTGTATCATGTTAGGGCTAAAGCTTTGATCTTTACTATTTAGTGACATGCTAGGGTTTATTATTAGTCTTGTTAGTATCATGCCTAGGATCTTGCTAATATTATTATGCTTTAATGATGAGATTATTATGGTGATGAATTGTTATGTCCATGATATTAATTATTATGTTGCTTGATGTACATTATTGTTATTGCTTGATCACGCCCTCTCTGCAGGTTTAAAGGAAATTTGTACTTGAAATCACGTTAATAAGATATTTAATAATTTGGTTTAGGCTAATATGATTTTAATTCAAGTGATCGCTAATAATAGATTTGTTTGTGCATTAATATTCAACCAACATAGATTAAACAGGTTTTAGGTTAACATAATGATGGTATGTTAATCATAACGCGCACATGAATATGAGAAGAGTAAATTAAAGTAGAGGCCTATTTTAGTGCGGGTTCAATCTCTTTTAGGCTGTATTTGTACCTTCATCCTCGAATATCCAGTCATGGTTCCAGACCACTATGGAGATAGCGATCTCTAGGATCGTGAAGGGGTGTAACCTTCACCCTCTGAACGGTTAACAAGTTCCAAAAACTTGTTAGTGACTCTTTTGCTCTTTTTTTTCCTTTGGACACCACCATGCTTAAGTGTATGATTACAGTGGGGTTGAAGTTTGGGATGCTTGAAATATTCCCTATAATAAAAAACATATGTTTTTATATAATATGTTGCTGGATTAATCAAAGTATATATTTTTTATACAATTACCCTTGCTTCACCATATAACCCCCAAGTTTATCATAAACACATTAAAATACCTTTAGACTAACAACCTTTAGTTCTACTAGTCATTAACCTTTAACTAACCCATTATCACCTCCCAGATTTAGCTTATGCCTAAAAACTTTCATGGCAAGAAGGCTTGGCCATAGTGCATAGATGAACCAAGTTGTGGAGTCGCTTCGTCCCCATTACACGATCATAAAGTCGTCGTCCGTATGCACACATATGCTCTCAAAATACGGAAGACTTGCTACACAACTGAACATTCAACTATGATGCATTTGTGACCACCCCTTAAGCCGATTAATAGTAAGAACATAGAACCTTTACATGTAGGTTACGAACTTCATTGCATTATTTGTTACTAAATGTTAAGTGTGCATATTTGTTGCTTCTATGCTGTTACTATGGCTTCTAACGTGTTTACGAGTGGTCTAAATTCGTATCGTAATTTAAGCCACTTCGAGTAAAATAACTTGATGAGAACATAGATTCAGCGAGCCATGCTTAGTGCATGTGTAACACGCCAGTTTGTGGCGTTACATACCTGAACACAACACCACATTGTAGTTTATCACACGCAAAACTAGCATGACACGCTTCCCAGGGATGCCACTCTATAGTGTTCGTACTTTTTAGGTTTTTTCTACACGTTAAAATTTTTCCCCAAGTGAGTTTTTTCTTCAAGAGTCTTCATTTGAGTTATCTAATGTGATTGTCCGCCTTTCATTCCTTTTTATTACCATGTCACCTTAACTTCATATTTCTCATGTCAATCAAATCATCATCTTGATCGTTTTCCAAGCAATCCCTAAAGTTGAACCTCTTCATAGTCTTCCTAGTCAAACCTTCTTAAAGTTAAACCTTTTGAGTTAAACCTTTGTAATGTCCAAGTCTTAACAAACCCAATTTCCAATAGAAAAAGGGTGTGACTTTCTATGCCTCGAGAAATCTAGTGTGAATTTACCCTTCACATAATGTAAATGTTACAATTTTTGGCTTCTTGGGAATTATGTTGTAGATTCTTGTGCTTTCGAGTAGTCTATTAAATGCGATTGATACACCCATGCATTGGGAAGAATATACAATGGTGGATGATAGCTTTCTTTGCCTCGAGAAACCAATTGTAAGTACGTACCACACCTCGAGCAACTCACAAAAGTGATCTTACGCACCTCGGGAATTTTGTACCTTAAGACATTTCATGTAAACTTTTATGCCTTGAAAATAATGCAACAATTGACACTTCGTCTTGCCTTGAAAGAATTTGCAGATGAATGATATAAGATTACAAACCTTTTCGCATCGTGAAGCTTGTAAGGTTGATAAATAGTAATCGTTCGCGCCTTAGGAAATTTACAAGTTTTTTGTAAGTGTAGAGAATATTTCAAGCATCATAACCCCAAGCTTGAACCCCACTGTGATCATACACTTAAGTATGGTGGCGTCCAAAGGGAAAGAAAAGAGAGCAAAAGAGTCGCCAACAAGTTTTAGGAACTTGTAAATCGTTCACGAGGTGAAGGTTACACCCCTTAACGATCCATGAGATCGTCAACTCCATAAGGTCTTGAACCAAATAGGGTTCGAGGATGAGGGTACGAATCCAATCTACAAAAGAGAGGACCCGCCCTATAAAATAGGCCTCTACTTTATTCTACTCATATTCATGTGCGCTTTTTGACTAACATGCAAACAATAGGTTAACCCTAAAACTGTTTATCTATATATGTTGGTTGAATATTAATGCACAAATAAAACTATTATTGGTGATCACTTGAATTAAAATCATATTAGCCTAAACCAAATTATTAATTATCTTATTAGGCGTGATTTCAAGTACAAATTCCCTTTAAACATGCGTAAAAGGCGTGCTCAAGCAATAACAATAAAATAAATCAAGCAACATAATAATAAGCATCATAATAATCATAATAACATAATTAAGCATAAATATAGTAGCAAGATCCTAGGCATGATACTAACAAGATTAATAACAAATCCTAGCATGTCACTAAGCGTTAAAGATCAAAGCTTTAAACCTAACATGATACTAACATGCTATTAGAAAGAATAAGAGACACCCTAAACATGATTCTAGAAAGTAATAAGAGCATCCTAACATGATACTAGGAACTAAACAAATCTAAACATGCTTTCTACATTGAAATAAAAAGGGAGTAAACTAATTACTTACTTTGAGGCCTCGTACCTCTTTCTAATAACAAAATACACGCGTTAGTAAACTTCAATGAAAATAATAAAATTAAATAATTAAATTAAATAATTAAGAAAGAGTTATAAAGTTTAGACTGGATTTCGGACCAAACCCTAAGAAATTATCAACCTTTCACGTCTAGGGCGAAGGCAACTTCGAACTTGGCTAGGTGTTTCTAGATCTTGTGAATGCGGAATTGTATTTGGTAAAAGCTAGTTTAGAAATCAAGAGGGAAAGAATAAGCTATATTGCTTAGAGAGAGAATAGAGAGAATTGATGATTGTTGATTGTATATGAATAAAAACGGAGGTCTAGGACCCAATTTATAGGAAAAATAATCCGGAAATAGGTAAAATTTGAAAAGGAATAAAACTCCGCGCTGTCGCCAGGCGACAAGCTTTTCGTTTTGCGACAAAGTTAGTTTTTTGCGGATTTTGTTTATATCATATCTTTTGATCCAAAATTCTAAATAAGGCATATAATATGTCGTTCGAAAGCTCTTGAAGTCTAATTTCTAATGCAATTAGAATCAGATTAAAATAGTTTGTAGATAAAAAGATAAGGTCGAAATAGTGGAAGAGTGTCAGTTTTGGATAGAGTTTCGTATTTCTTTCATATCTTTTTCGTTATAGCTCGGAATTAATAATATAATATTTCATTGGAAAGATAATTTCAAGATCTATCCAACCATATAAAATTTGGATAAAAAATATGAGGCACGGAAATAATATCTGACTGTCTTTGAACATCTTTAAATCCGAATAGAATTAGGACTCTAAAAAAAAGGAAAGTTTTAACCAAATTCAAACTTTATGATCTTATCTTTTCAAAAAAGGATAATTAAGATCTTTTAGAATCTTATAGAAGGTTCTAATCAATCCTAATTAGTTTAGAAATCGGATTAAATCTTTGGACCCTCCACATGATCATTGGGTCGTAGGTAAAATCCGGTTTGGGCCCAGTTTAGTATTTTGGCCATAACTTCCTCATTATTCATCGGAATTGGGCTTATAATATATCGTTGGAAAGGTCTTTTCGAGCCCCATGCAACTACACTATTATTAGACCCTTTAACGGAACAAACTAAACTGGATTGGCTAATTTTAATAAAATAAGGTTGTTTTCAAAAACAGAGAGAAGAGAATTTTAATAAAAACTAACCGCAACACTTGACTTTTCACACTTTCACTTCATTCGATTATGGTTCGACGCGAAAGGTATTTATCACTGGGTTTGGTTTTGGGGAGACACAAATGGGTGTCTACAGAAGCCCCCACTTTGACTGAGTTTGGAGAAATGCATGTTTGGAAAATAAAAGTCAAAGTAGTGATAGGGACGGAGAATGATTCAGAACGTTATGCGATCCCAAATCATTCTTGCAATGCCAATACCTGCAAACTAGCGTTAGTTAAACAGATAAAGAGAGTTAAGAAACGTGTATCTTGCACCGTCGAGCTGAGCACACGTCTCTGAAGTAACCGTTTTTGTTGCTGCATTTTGTTTTGACGACCTTCCACAAGCTAGAGAACGTTGTCTTGCTGTTGTTTATGTTCACTCGTCTCTGAGCAACGGAGCATTTTTTCTAGGAATGTTCACTCGTCTCTAAACAATGGAGCCTTTTTTTGAGGAATGTTCACTCGTCTCTAAACAAAGAGCTTGATAATGAGATGTCCACGCGTCTCTGAACAAAAGAACTTGATAATAAGATGTCCACGCGTCTCTGAACAAAGGAGCTTGATAATATGTCCACGCGTCTCTGAACAAAAGAGCTTGATAGGATGCCCACGCGTCTCTGAGCAAAAGAGCTTTGAATGGATCCTTGAATGTTTGTTGAGATCGTTCGATTGGCTACGAACAGGAGCTTTGTTGAATGGTTATATCCTATAAAAATCAAAAGAATTGCCAGAAGACTTTGCTGGTGTTTTTCTTAGGGTTGACCTAAGGCTTGATGTGTTTCCTAGGGTTGGCCTAAGGCTTGACTGACTTGAGGTTGACTCAATGTGAAAACTTGACTTGAGGTTGACCCAAGGTGAATTGACACGTGTGACTCATGACTCGTGTGACTTAATGTGTTTTGACACATGTGTTAGACTCAACTCGATGTGATATGACACGGCATGACTTAATATACATGCCTCGTGTGTGATGTGCGACTCGAAAATGCTAAAAAACAAAAATTTTCCGTCATTTTTGTGGAGGGTACCGACTTTCTCCCGAAAACGAAAAACGCGAAAAAAGAATCGAAGTGTTTAATGGTGCATGTTGAATGAGCTTAATGCGTTAACGCTGTCTCTCGTAGTACAAGGATTGTAACATCTTAGACTATCTTAATTGTTGACTCAATGATGAAAGTATTTGGGTAACTTAGGCGCGGAGGCTAAGTAATTCATACTTTGTGACGCAATGATGATTATGTTAATGAGTGATTTTGATATGACAAAGTATGCTTCAACGTTGTGTTAAGATTTCATGACAAAGGGTTCCTAAAGGAAGGACTATTTGGTCATGTATCTGTCCAGTGTGTGAAAGTGACACTAAGTTAGGCCGCAAGAGCTAACGGTGTGGAAAAGTATTATTTGATAAGAGTCAAATAATGGTGACTCTTAGGCTAGGTAGGCTAACGATGTAGGGATCAAGCCCCCAAGTCTAGCTCTAAGTAAATAGGGATGAGCATCGGAGATCTCTTGATATGATCATGGTGTAAGTGTGAATGTGAAAATGAATGCATTTTATTACGGACGCACCTCAAGGTGAGGTTGTCTACGTATCCGTTAGGAATCAGGCCGAATGTAGCTCTAGCCGAACCTCACACAAGTGTGTGTATACCTCAAAAAGGTCTTTTTAAGGGTTGTAACGTGTTTAGGCTAAAGGTTAGAGAAGAAGGGGATAAAGGCTCAAGACCCTAGATAAGCCCCCAAGGTGTGGAACATTGCTTTTGAATCTCTTGTATTTTTATGCTTGAGGCTTTAAACTCTTTTTTTTTAGCTCTCTCTTTTGCTTATTTTTTTATTTTTCTATTTTAATCTCATTTTTACTAAGTGTGGGCAATCTCAATCATGCGGTCTATCACTCACTTGGCATTCATGTTTCTCAGGCACGGTACCAAGCACTCGATAAGAGAAGTAATCTGAGACATGTTCTTATCAAAGATATTTTCATGTCAAAGACATTGGAATACTTGCCCTTTTGCACACTTTTATTATTTTTTTGCTTATTTTTGCTATTTTTTGAATTTTTTGGTAAAATCACTCAAGATTTGTATTTAGAACTTGCATAAGTTGCACACCATCCCATCCGGAGGTTAAGTAGATGTGTGTTGAAGAAAGAAAAGTCTATCATTAGACGAGGATCAAAGTGGTTTATCAAGAAGGGATTATATATTTGAAAGGGTAAAGATGATATGATAGGCTACAAAGGGTGCCTCAAATCATTGGTATACCTTGCGCTTAATTTGACATGGATTTTTTTTTTATTTTTTAAACAATGCAACGCAATGATCATATGCAAGAAAATAAAATGCTCATTTTATTAAAAGGAAAAAGTTAATTAAATTCCTACAAAACAAATCTAAAGGAAAGTGACACGTGCCTATGCTAGACTTATTGGGGAAAGGAGGAAAAAAAAAGAAATAGAAAAAGAGGTCACGAAATCTTGTCGTTGAAGCTCGCCTCTTGTCTTGTGCCTTATCATCACTCGGACTTCTTGCTGACTGGAGGTATAGGAAGCTTGCTATTGTCAATCAGATATTGGATGGCCTCCTTCAGCTTCCAACAGTTCTTAGTAGTATGACCCCTACCTTGGTGATACGTGCAATGTGCGTTGGGATTCCTGCTAGCCGTCCTTCTTTTGACAGGTGGATCCCCAAACGGTCCAGTGGGAGTTATAAGACCTTTTGCATGTAAACGGTCAAATGCAATGTCATAACTTATACCAATAGGTGTGAAGTTTCTCATTTGCCCTCGTTTGTTCATGGCAAGGATCTCATCCAAGTCAAATATGCTAACGTTGTTTGAGTGGGTAGTTTTGGAAGAAGAAGGATTGTCGTTCTTCTTTCCTTTCCAGCCACCGTTATTATTGTTACTATTCTTGGCCTTCCTGTTGCTAAGAGGAATATGAAGGTGATTTGAATCAATGAGGTTTTCCATGGTCCGTTTTGCCCGTGGCTTAAGAGCATTGAATTCTTCATTGAATCCTTGGTGAGAATTTTGTTCGATAACCATTATCCGACTTGCTAGTCCTTCTACCACATTCAAGAGCAAGGCAATGACATCTTGCAGTTTTCCAACGTCTTCTTTTAGACTTGAAAAATTTTCCCCGGTGTTATCTAAGAAAACCCCTTCATCTTCCTCAATCATGGCCACTTCATCAATAGAGGTTATATAATCTATATCGATCATGGGCTCACCTACAGGTGTGATAAGGAGTGAAGGATCGAAGGATTTTTCATCTTCTATGATGGCTAGAATCTCGGAAGTTTTATTGTCATCGATCAGGTCTTGAATAGCTTCTTTGAGTTTCCAACACTCCTCGGTGTCGTGACCCTTTCCTTGATGATATTTGCAGTGTTTACTAGGATCCCACTTAGGTGGCCTGGCTTCTAGAACTGGGTCTTTGATAGGTCCTATGGGCATGACTAGTCCTTTGTGGTGTAACTTTTCGAAAGCTGTTCATAACTCATACCAAGTGGAGTGAACACTCTTTTTGACCTTTGGATTCGCTGCTTAGAGGTGTTTGTAGCATGTACTTCGTTAATGGGAGAGGAAGAAGAAGGATGGTCGTTCTTCTTTCCTCTCGCACTATTATCTTACAAAAGGTCATCTTCAATGTCAATGCCTATATTATACACAGCCTGAAAAGTATTCAAGTTGTGTTGGTATTTTAAGTGCTTTGAATATTTTTCTTGAAGTTTCTTGATGAACATCCGTACGGACTCTTTTTCGGTAGGAACCTTAATCATATTAGCTGAAGTTTCCCTCCATTTGTTGAAGAAAGAAGTGAACCCTTCGTTTTCTTTTTGTTTTAACATCTCAAGTTGTCTGTGGTCTGTTTCATCTTGAATGTTGCACTTATATCTATCTATGAAAGCGTTTGCTATTGAGTCCCAAGAAGAGATTTTCTCTTTTCCAAGAGAAAAGAACCACTGTTGACAAACGGTTTTCTAAAGACAGTGAGAACAAAGAATGAAAACTCTTCCTATCAATCCTCTTAATGTTAATTATAGTTTCAAAGGCCCTTAAGTGAAAGTAAGGATTGTCAGTTGGTTTAAACTTAGGGATGTCATTGACATTGAACTTATGCGAAAGAGATTCCTTGTCCACCGAGACCCCTTGTGAACTAATGTCCTGGAATCTATAATCATTAGAGAGTTTGCCTAAGCTTTCTTGTATGAGCTCCATTTGTTGTTGTCTCACGGGGTCATTGACTTTAAGGGCTAAAGCCTTCAACCCTTCGGTCATATTAGCCAATTCCTTCCTAAGTTTGTTGACTTCATCTTGAGTTGCCATTATTTTCTTAGCTTTTCTTTTCTGACTGACTGGTTTATCAAAAAGTTGCACTTGAATAAAGGTGTTGACCTTGATTAATCGCCCCTCTCTCCTTGACCAAGTAATGTGGAAAGGGAAATTAGGGATAAGTTCTATATTAATTATTTTGACTCAATCTCTTTTCAACATGCAATAGATAGGAAGAAAACATGAAAGGAATTAGGAATGGGATGGACCCTCAACTCAAATGACGAAAAAACGACTCATGCATGAACCTAAGACGTGGTCATGGTGACATATACAATGTGTGTGCTAAGACTAGTAAGTTTAAGTGACATGTAAAGACTTGTGTCATGACCATGTGGCTAGACTATGTGACTAGACTCAAGCAAAGACTAAGTTAAGACTTCACGTATGTGCACTAAACTGGACAGGATGTAGTATTTTAGTCATAACTTTTGAACTGTGACTCTGATTTGGACGAAACCAACGCCTAATGAAAGATACAACTCGGAGCTACAGATCCATAGGTTACACGACTTGTGGTTCTTCCTAGAACTCCGGCTATGACCAAAACAAGTTGACGCATGTGCAGTATACGGGAATAAAAATCCGGGTTGACTAAAAGGAATTATGACTCGATTTAAGGCATATTTATTAGTTCATTCAAGTTAATTAATTAATTAATTAAACAAAGTCATTTATTCATTGGTTAGTTTATTTAAGACTTATTTACAAACCAAACGGTTAGTTTAGTCACATATAAGCTATGCACAAGCAAATAATGCACAAGTAGTCAAGTAGTCACAACATGATGCAATGAGTTTGCAACCTAACCATGGCTCTAGTTCTCTAAAGTTCAAGGATATGGGTTAGTCAAAGAGGGTCCATGGTTATGAGTCCGGATGCATCGCGCAGAAGCCTTACCTTTGAAAGGGTTGGCGCGTATGGATGGGACCCCGCAAGTTTTCTTACGCTATTTCCTACATGCCTCAGCAGGTATCTACGGTCTTAGAATTTTCCAGATTTCTCAGTATTATTTCGATTCTAGTTGTGAAAGATATTTCTCAAATTTCCTACGTGCAAAAATCCTATGTCTTTGACTCATTTCGGATGGTCTATCCAATGAGGACCTTTTTTTATGCATATGACAATAATGCTAATCAAAATTACGCACATGAAAACTTAGAACTTTTCGAGTCTCATCCACTCATTCTAAATCATTGCCAAAATAAATTTCAGGAATTAAAATAGAAATCTTCCCCAGCGGAGTCGCCAAAACACTGTAGGGAATATTTCAAGCACCATAACCCCAAGCTTGAACCCCACTGTGATCATACACTTAAGTATGGTGGCGTCCAAAGTGAAAGAAAAGAGAGCAAAGAGTCGCCAACAAGTTTTAGGAACATGTAAACCGTTCACGAGGTGAAGGCTACACCCCTTAACGATCCATGAGATCGTCAAATCCATAAGGTCTTGAACCAAATAGGGTTCGAGGATGAGGGTACGAATCCAATCTACAAAAGAGAGGACCCGCCCTATAAAATAGGCCTCTATTTTGTTCTACTCGTATTCATGTGCGCTTTTTGACTAACATGCAAACAATAGGTTAACCCTAAACCTGTTTATCTATGTTGGTTGAATATTAATGCACAAATAAAACTATTATTGGTGATCACTTGAATTAAAATCATATTAGCCTAAACCAAATTATTAATTATCTTATTAGGCGTGATTTCAAGTACAAATTCCCTTTAAACATGCGTAAAAGGCGTGCTCAAGCAATAACAATAAAATAAATCAAGCAACATAATAATAAGCATCATAATAATCATAATCCATAACCCTTATAAAAGCCAAATTGGGGTGGGGAATTTTTACTTTTAGCATTTTCCTTATGAACAGTGCTAGGTCGGATTTGCCCCTGCCATAATTTTTTTTTGTTCTTGCTGAATGTTTCCCTTCCCTTTTTTCCCTCTTCATTTTTTTTTGTTTTGCTTTTTTTTTTCACTTTTTCTGATTGCTCAGAATTCTTTAATCTCTCTCCTCTTTCATTTTACGCTTTTCATTTCAGAAACTTGATTCTCTCTTATCTTCTCCTCATTATTTAGTTGTTTCAAGGTTTACTCAAAGTAGATGATCGCCCATTCACGGCCAGTGGAGATGAATTACTATGCAATCAGAGGCAGATTGTTCATCGGAGAGGGTAAACTTTCAAATCTAAGCTGTTAAATTCAATCATCAATTATAAATCACAATCTAGGGTTCACTGTTAATTTATTTGTCATTAAATGGACATTTTAGGGTTGATTCAATCGTCATTGTTCAGGTGGCGGCTGTTATCGAAAGCTTCGTTTTTGGTGTTGATGCTGGTGTTAAGCTCGTGCTCGATGTCGACGCTTTCTATCTCCTCTTAGGTATTTTTTTTTTAAAATTTTTGGAGGTTGATTAATGAAAAAATGTCAAACAAATTGTTCAAATGAAGTTGTCTCTTTGTGGATTAGGGCTTTCAAACAATTTATGTGTCGTTGAAATGAAAATTGTATCTCTGATTAGGCCTTTTAGTTAATTATCGCTTTTAAATTTGTTGTTTCTTAGTCTTTATTTTTCTTCAGTTTTTCTGCATTTTCGACTTCAAATTAAGGGTCTTATTTAGTTTGATCCTGTGAAATTAAATTATGATTTAAGGGTCGATGTTTGGTAATTCAGCCTACCAATGACCTGAAGATAAAGACATTGTATTTAATTGGTTGTTAGGTTTAGTTGTCAATTTTGCAAATTTAGGGATATCATTTTGCTGCTACTGCTGTTTTTGTTATAATTTAAGCTTGTAAAAGGTATACGATCACAGTAGGGATTGTTTTAAGTGATTGGTAATCTGGAGGTGAGTTTTAATATTATTTTAAAAATTTGTTTCAGTTGTATAGTTTCTCATTATCTCAAAATGTCAGAAGTATGAGTCTAATTCAACCTTTTCTCACAATGGTGATTTTAGGGCATGCAATAGTAAGGTGTTTGGAAGGGTGCTATAATGGAATTTCAAGAAGGTTACAGGTTTAACCCTTGATCTCTATTCTCTTTCAGGAAGATGGCTGTAAACTTATAATTAAGTGGAGGTTGAAAGTAAGGTGTCGTTATACATAATTTTCTTTATGTAGATCTTGATTATTTGTTTGTTGATTATTTCTATGTTGCATTTTGATTAGTATAATAATATATAAATTTTATATTGAAATTTGTAATAATGTGTTTTATATTGAAATTTCTATGTGTTTTATATTAAAAATGTGGAAGATTGGTTTACTGTTTTCCTGTTTTGGGTGGTCTTGCAGCTTTGGTGAAGTGTCTTTGTAAGTGGTGCTCTTTCTCTTTGTCTTTAAAGAAATCATTTTGCTTGGATTGTTAGATGTATAGTTTTCATTTATTGTGTTTAGTTAGTATAAAGTCTGCCATTGTCTAAAATTTGATTGTAATAGATTGAATACTGTCACTAATGCAGTATTGTTGTTCTATTTCTTCGTCTTTAGAGATTTCATTCTCATTATGCTTGAATTGCTAGATATATAATTTTCATTAGGGTGTAATTGTATAGTAATGGGCCTGTGATGTAATTATCAGGAAAAAAAAGTGTTTCTAAGGTTAGTGTTAGTTTCAGTTTAGCGGTAGTCATAACAACTTCCTTTCGATTCAAAAACTATGTTTAGCTCATAATGGTTGTTGTATATGTGTAGGCTGTCAAAATGTGAATGAGATTATTGGCCCTGCTTTGTTTGGCAAGGTATGCATAATGACGAGAATCTATTGGTGTTCAGTCTTCACTTTTTTCTATTGAACTCAGAAAAAAAGTTTTCGGATGAAATTTTGGATTGATTGTCTTGAAAAACATGATTATATATTCTACTGCATTTCGTTTGAGATTCTTTTATGTTGATATTAAGTTCAATCAGTTAGTCCTTTATTCATAATGGGGATTGGGATTAATTTTTGTGGTGTAAGCATGTTAATTGTGATGGGTTTAGCCAATAAAGTTGGGATTTTTGTTATATATATGATTTTGTTTGTGTATGATGTTCGGTAGTTGTGGTTCAACTCAATATTGGGAGTAAAATTATAATATTTGGGATTTGCTAATTGAAGTGGGTGAAATTAGATGTGCTATACTATTCTATTGGTTTTGTATACTTATGTTACATGCATGGAGCTTATAAAGAAATTTTCCCTGAGGTTGTATGTGGGAATTAGAGTTGGATAGGGTTTTGAATTTTTGGATTTTTTGTTAATAAAATTTTAGTTCAGAAGATATGAATTTCAGATTTGCCAAGAATAATAATTCATGGTTTTTACTCATGAGGCTTTGATGCTACAGGTTGTAAAGTTTGGTTCTTTATGAATTTTGTGAATCGTGAAGTAGTTTAGAACTATTTTCTAACCATGTAGATGATTGGGATGTTGTAGGTTAGTAATTTTTATGGATTGAGTTCTTTATGAATTAAAAAGTAATTATTATTGTTCTTGATGTTGGATGAAAATAGTGAATTGAATTGTACTATAATGAACACATAGAGGGGCTGGGAGCTCACGCAGTTTTTTTTTACTTTGTTAAATATGATGGTTTGAAAGTGAGAATACGAGGATCAAATCGTTCATGGGATTATATTTGAGTAATAATATTATTTTTTGGTCAAATTATGTCTTGTAGTAGCTTGTAAAATTAATGGCATTTATTTCCTTTAGTTAAGGTGTTGACTTCATTGTTCTTTAATTTTGCAGAAAAACAGCTGTTGGTGAATCTCAACCATTTCCCGTTTGTTTCCCCCTAATTTTTCTTCTCACTTTGGCTTCCATTTTCTGTTGCCATTGTTGCCAACACCTCAATCGTCTACTGCCACAACCTCTCAGGTTTCATTTTCCCCTTACGGCTTGCTGAGGTAATTTAGTTCATTTTTCATCCCCTTTTCTTTCCCAATTCTAGAATAATGATGCTGAATGAATAGTGGGTTCTATGAATTGGTTTTGGGGTGTCTTTATTGTAGGAGAGGGTTTGATCCTCAATGATGGGGTCTGATGCTCAATGATGAGAATCATTAGATAATAGTTGCCTAAAATACAATTGTTCTTGAGTGATTTTGATATTGTCTCTCAGAAATTTATCTTGAATTGTTGTGCCTTGCTTCTTACTTGTGATGTAGTTTCCTGGGTTATGCTTTCCCAATCAAGAAATGATGGCAACTGCATGTGACATGCCTATTTATGTTTTAAAATTTGACACCTTTCTAGAATGATATAGCAGGGGAAAGGTACCAGTATAGAGGAACATTTTCAAGTTAATGCTATGGGGTCCAGCTAGGACATTATTGTCTAAGGATAGTGCTTTTTGGTCAAATAGATTTTGCAAACAGTTAACTTAAGGAAGATCCATAACCCTTATAAAAGCCAAATTGGGTTGAGGAATTTTTACTTTGAGCAATTCTCTTATGAACAGTGCTCGGACAGTTATGCCCCTGCCATAATATTTTTTTGTTCTTGCTGAATGCTTTCCTTCCCTTTTTGCCCTCTTCAATTTCTTCTTGGTTTTTTCTTTGCTTTGTGCTTACAAAAGTTACAATGCATACGCCCTTTTAGGGAAAATGGATTCTCTTCCACTCATTTCAACTCTCTCTCCCTCCTCCTCTCACTCTCTGATCTCCTGATATCCTTCATTGAGCTGAGCATTCTCTCTCTCCCATTAAAGCGTGCTCCAAGTATTCCATTGAAGGGTGATCTGAGAATTCTCTCCTCCATTGAAGAAAGCTAGCTAAGGTAAGATGTTTTTCTTGAACGACATGACAAATCAACAGTTAAGTTTAATTATTTATCTAGGTTTTCTTCACGTTTAATCTCCATAACCCTTATAAAAGCCAAATTGGGTTGAGGAATTTTTACTTTTAGCAATTCTCTTATGAACAGTGCTCGGACGGTTATGCCCCTGCCATAATATTTTTTTTGTTCTTGCTTAATGCTTTCCTTCCCTTTTTGCCCTCTTCAATTTCTTCTTGGTTTTTTCTTTGCTTTGTGCTTACAAAAGTTACAATGCATACATCCTTTTAGGGAAAATGGATTCTTTTCCACTCATTTCAACTCTCTCTCCTAATCTCCTCCTGTCACTCTCTGATCTCCTGATATCCTTCATTGAGCTGAGCATTCTCTCTCTCCCATTAAAGTGTGCCCTAAGTATTCCATTGAAGGGTGATATGAGAATTCTCTCCTCCATTGAAGAAATCTAGCTAAGGTAAGATGTTTTTCTTGAACGACATGACAAATCAACATTTAAGTTTAAATATTTATCTAGGTTTTCTTCACGTTTAATCACATTCATGGTTTGCTTTATGTCCTCTTCTCTTCATTTTTCTTAATTAGGAGAAGTTGGTTGTTCTAATCTATTCCTAAATTATTTGAAAAATCTAACAATAATCTAGGTAATCTATGAATCAGGGAGTCTTTTGATCGTAAATTTTTTATTTGTAGTTTGATTTCCTTCTCCATCGTTGCCGGAAATGAGCCATCCGACGCTGCACCCAGTGGAAGCGCCGCCGCTATGCTTAACTCTCAGAAGAATGGGGAGAAATACAGCTTGGAGCTTTTCGTGTTATGTCTACCACCAGCGATTTTCCCTCCGTCACTGCTTTTCGCTAATAAAAAAAAACCGATTATTCTTGTTGTTCAATTGATGGTTAATTACCCAACATTTGATTGCTTTTTGTTGATTGTGAAATGGGGTAGATGTGAATTTTTGTGGGTAATTGGAAACTTTGAGTTTTTTGTGGTTTAATTTAAGTTTGTAATTGAATTTTTCATGGTATCCCTCTTTAATTTGAAGCGATGTAGAATTCTACCACCACCACAACCTACGCCGCCTCAACTAGCGATAGTTGCAGAACACTGAACACACCACCACATCCATGGATTACGGCTAGCCTATCTCAAACGGATCGAGGAACTTCAACACCTTAAACTCCTGACCATGTTCTCAAGGTTTGCAAACTCTAATCCACTATCAATGATTTAATTGTTTTCTTGCTGTGGTTGAATTGTTAGCAATTGTTTGGTTTGATTCGTGATTACAACTTTCCAATTATCAAGGTAATTTTCTCTAAATCTCTACTATTGCATGTTTGAAATGGTTTTTTTTTTTTTTTTGGCGGGCTGCTAATAGTTCTTTCTTCTTTGCATAATTTGTGTTTTGATCTATGTCTCTTTGATATGTTTGATTTTGTTTTTGAGTTGTAAATTCAGTTTTAGGAATCGGATAATCTCAGAGAAGTTTTCAAGTACTCTGCTCAAATTCTTACGTGTGTGTGCTACTCCAATTGGTAAGTTATTTATCATGTATAGAAATTAATCACTTCTTTTATTTTTGTCGAGCTTGTGTAAGTTATTAAGTTTTACTTTAAAGATTCTGGGAAGTGCTTGAATATGTAAAATGATTGGGCTTATGTCCTACAGTCCTACTCCACCCTGTGCCAAGTGATTTTGGGAGGTAACCTCACTATATGATATTTTGTTTTAGTTGAATTGATGTGCTCTAATTGTTTTATTTATTTATTTTATATTTAGAATTTATCTTTATGTAATACTGATTATCATAGGTAATTTCAATGAACTTTTAGGTCCCTGGAAGAAGAAATGCCTTGCCAATTTTGGTATTGTTACACATTGTATGGCTCCTGGCAGGTATTTTGCTGCCTTTTTAAAATTGTTGTTATTGATTTTATGATTTACAATGTTGTTTTTGTTGAATTGCTTGTTTATTAATTGTTATTGAATTTGTTGGTTGTAGCTTTCTTTCATTCTTAGAATGAGTTTTTTGTTAATTTCAATTTTTACTGTTAATTTAGGTTGTATAATGTAGGACGAATAATTAAATTGAATGAAATTGAGTTTCTTTTTCTTGTAATTAGTGTGTATGATGGATTTTTGTTGTAAAAACAATTGTGGGAACCACATCCGATCCATTTGCATTCATGACTCTTTTTGGACATTGTAGAACACAAAGAAAGGGTATTTATAGTATTTTTTTTTGTAGACCATTTTGCCAAAATTGGTATCTAATTTATCTTCTTCTATAATGCATGTCTTTGTTATTATCTGCTTCAAATCTATTTTTCGGTGTTTTTTCCTTCGTATAATTTATTTAGTCTTATGAGGCAATGCAGATTTTTTGGTTTTGAATTTGATTTTATGTGGAAGATCTAGGTTTAAATATTAGCATTAAACACTGTGAGTTATATTCTTTAGTGTCATTGATTTCAGGTAATTAATCTGACAGACAAGTTGCTTTGTCTGAAGTAGAAATTCATGTAGGAGGATCAATCTGAATGACTGAACCACCCAACAAACATATGCGGCATCAAAAACAATCTAAGATAGCCAATTATTGAATTTGGTTTGAGAGTGAGGATTACCTAGCATCAATCTTTCGCTGCACATAGGAAGATTTGACATCTGTCAAGATGTTAGCCCTTCTTCCCTTGGCAAGCTCTGTCGAGGCATGAATTCTCTATCTTGGTAAATATACTTAAGCTGAATGAATCCTCTCTTTGCTTCTGCTAAAACATTTACTTCATTGATCTCTTGATTTTAATGAGATGTTTGTTGTTTATAAATTAGCTACATTGGAACCTTAGGTGCATTGTTCTGAAAATACATTCTGAATGTTTGTTTTATCTCTGGTGGTCAATTGATATTATAGAGTTCTCATCTAAGTGACTATTAAGACTTAAGAATATGAGGATGACGACTTCAAGTGGAGTTAGGATAAGAATATGAGGATGACGACCTCTTTATGCCTGAGACTAAAGAAAAAAAATTAAAATAAAATAAAACCGAGCCTCAATAATTAGATGTTCAATTATGGAAATGACAACATAATTTTTTTTTTTTTTTTTTTTTTCTGAAAATGGCATCTGAGTTGCATAACTGGTATAACCTCGGCGAAAGAATATGAACTTTTGGATTGAGGAAACCTTTAAACAGGTGGCTCTCCAAGTTTAATTCTCTCCTTAAGTGTACAGTTCTATGCTATGCAATCCCTTGCGATTTGATTCAGATCAAAGTTCCTTGTATGAGCCCAAATTTACTAACTAACATGAAAGTGGTGAGGCAATGGTTTTTAAGGGCAGAGAGCCTTTGGGAGTTCTAGGAGCTGTTGAGATTTGGGTTTGATTTTGGAAGGAGTTTGAATTGCTGAAAACCTTCTACAATTTATCATCAGTGTGATTAACATGATGCCCTCATGTTTGATACTTAGCCTTTGATTCTAAAAGTCTTTGCTTATGGATCATCATACGCTGATGTGTGTGTGTTTTCTTTTTAAAATTAATCTCTTCAGTTATGGATCATCATACGCTAATGTGTGTCTTTGCTTATGGATCATCATTCTCTTATGGGTCATCATTCTCTTATGGATCATCATACTTAGCAGTTTTTGACTCTTTTATCTTTTTTTTTAATGGTGTTAAAAGATCTCCACGACCTCATGTTAATGGTGTTAAAAGATCTCCACGACCTCATGTTATTATATGGGTTTGAATTGTGATCATTGGAGTTCAAGGGAACTCCAAATTTTATCCTTTTAATCTATGTGCTTGCTTCCCAATCTAATATTTTATTGTGTTTTTATTGCTTAAGGAGGTAAGAGAGATGATGGGATGAAGTCTGATCCTACAAGGTGGAAGCCGAGGAAGAATTCTATGAAGACATACCATGTCATTTAACGGATTGGACTGACTGTATTTATTTTATTTTATGTATCATAATCTGTAATCTTTTGCAAAATTTCAATTGTTTTTAGGGAATAAGTGTCAACAACTTATCCATTGCTTATGTAGCAGGCTCAATTTTACTGGTTTTAAGCTTTAAACTATTATGATTGAGCAAGCAGTTCAACTGAAGTTTGTTTATTAGAAGTAGTGCAGATTGCTAAACTTTGAGCATTATTTTAGCACATATATTAACTTCCTTTGTTTTAATGGTTCTCAAAATTATGTCAAAAGAATTATTTACTGGGGTTCCACCTATTTTGATACATGTATGGAATAACTTTGTAATTAAATTACTTAAGAATTATTGGGACAGACTAATTTTCGTTAGTGCAATGTTGAGGTTTTGGCACAATTTATAAGGTGTTTGCAATTAGTTTAGTTTTTAAAGTTTTAAACAATCATTATTGGATGCTTTAAAGTGTAATCTGATTTTAATTTTGCAAAGTTTAATTATATTTAAAGTGTAAGTGAAACGGGGGTAACCTATTAGCCAAAAGCTATTAAAGTGAGGGTTAAGGATAACCTATTAACCATCAATTTATTAGCTTTGTTCATTCAGTTATGTGTCTCAAGCTACTCGGTCAGTGGATACTCGAGTTACTCAATCAGGGGTTATTTAAGGAGTTAAGTCAGAGGTTACCTGAGGGTTCAGTCAAGGGTTACTTCAGGGGCTACTCAATCAGGGGTTACTTGAGGGGGGGGGGAGGTTACTTGGTTAGTGGTTACTCGAGGGGTTTAGTCATGGATTACTCGAATGGTTACACGGTGAGAGGTTACTTAAGGGGTTACTCGATAAGGAGTAACCAATCAAGTAACCCTTGACCAAGTAACTTGAGTAACCCCAGCAACTTGAGTAACCCATGACCGACAAACTTGAGTAACCTCGGCAACTCGAGTAATCCCATACCAAGAAACTCAAGTAACCCTTGTTTTACGATACAACAGGCTTCATACAAAAATTTGTGATTTTATAATATAAAGTATAGGTAATGGGATATATTTATTTGTTCATAGGAGAGAGAAATAACAAAAAAGAAGTGTAAATGGGGTTGGTAAGAGAGAAATAATAAAATAGTTGTGGACTCTTACCAAATAAAGTAATGTTGCAATTATTATAAAACAGACTGGGGCGGGTTATTTTGTTAGGGGTTACCCAAGTTATTCAGAAAGGGGTTACTCGAGTTATTCGATCAGGGGTTATTTGAGGGGTTAGGATAATGGTTACTTGAGGGGTTCACTCGAGGGTTACTTGAGGGGTTACTCGATCAGGGTTACTTGAGGTGTTCAGATAGGGGTTACTCGAGGGGTTTGTTTGGTCAAGGGTTACTTGTGAGGTTACTCGAGTTAATCAGTCAAAGGTTACTAGAGTGGTTACTCGGTCATGGGTTACTCGAGCTACTCGGTCAAGGGTTACTCGAGAGGTTAGTCGGTCATGGATTACTCGAGCTACTCGGTCAAGGGTTACTCGAGTTACTTTGTCAGGGGTTATTTAAGTAGTTCCATCAGGGGTTACTTCGGAGTTCAGTCAAGGGGTTACTTGAGGGGGAAGGGTTACTCGGTTATGGGTTACTCGAGGGGGAAGATCATGGATTACTCGAGGGGTTATTCAGTCAGGGGTTACTCAATCAGGGGTTACTTGAGGGGAAGGGGTTGCTCGGTTATGGGTTACTTGAGGGGTTCAGTTATTGATTACTCGAGGGGTTATTCAATCGTCAGGGGTTACTTGAGGGGTTACTCGATAAGAGTTAACTCAAGTAACCTCTGACCAGGTAACTTGAGTAACCCTGGCAACTCGAGTAACCCCAACAACTCGAGTAATCCCATACCGAGAAAATCGAGTAACCCCGACAACTCGAGTAATCCCATACCGAGAAACTCGGGTAACCCTTGTTGCACTGTATACAAAACTTTGTGATTTTATAATATAAAGTATAGTTAGTGGGATATATTTATTTGTTCGTAGGTGAGAGAAATAATAATAAAAAAAAGTGTAAATGGGGTTGGTTAGAGAGAAATAATAAAATAGTTGTGGACTCTTACAACAAAAAAGTAGTGTTGCAATTATTACAAAATGAACTGTGTTAGGGGTTACCTGAATATTTTTGTTAGGGGTTACCTGAGTTATTCAGTCAGGGGTTACTCGAATTACTAGGTCAGGGTTACTTGAGAGGTTGGGACTAGGGTTACTCGAGAGGTTCACTCAGTCAAGGGTTACTTGATGGGTTACTCAGTCAAGGGTTACTTGAGGGGTTTGGACAGGGGTTACTCGAGGGGTTCACTTGGACAGGGGTTACTTGAGGGGTTATTCAATCAAAGATTACTTGAGGGGTTCGGATAGGGGTTACTCGAGGGGTTCACTTAGTTAAGGGTTACTTAAGGTGTTACTCATTCAGGGGTTACTTGAGTTACTCAGTTAAGGGTTACTCGAGGGGTTACTTGGTCATGGGTTACTCGATCTACTAGGTTAGTGGTTACTCGAGTTACTCGGTCATAAGTTTTTTAAGGAGTTTGGTCAGGGGTTACTAGAGGGGGAGGGGTTATTATTTTGTTAATCTAAATTAGGAAGCAATTAATAATAACAATATACCTAAATACTAGAGGGGGAGGGGTTATTATTTTTTAAGGAGTTGTTGGGCTATTCATGGGCTTACTCTTATTAAACAAATACATAGGTAAAACAATTTCATAAGGCAGTAAATATGATAAAATCTTTTTGTTAGATACCTATCATTTATGTATGATATCAATAAGTAATAACACTAATATATTTCAATACAACTTAATTATACTTTACACAATAATGCAATAATTTATAACGTATACAGGCATATATCATGTACAAATTTACGAAAACTAAGCTAATTAACTTACTTATATGTCTTGCTAATAATTTTCTTAATAAGATTTACAAACCGGTGCACGCGCAACGCGCGCGGCGCACTCGGACTAGTAACATAATAAAGCTTTAATATAATAGAAAGATCATAGGCATGATACTAACAAGATTAATAACAAATCCTAGCATGTCACTAAGCGTTAAAGATCAAAGCTTTAAACCTAACTGTAGACACCCATTTGTGTCTCCCCAAAACCAAACCCAGTGATGAGTACCTTTCACGTCGAATCATAATCGAATGAAACGAAAGTGTGGAAAAGTCTAGTGTTGCGGAAAGCTTTTATTTTCTTTTCTCTTCTCTCTGTTTTTTGAAAACTTTATTTTAAGAAAACAGCCAATCCAGTTTGGGCGGTCCATGATATGGGTCCAATAATGGTGTAGTTGGATGGGGCTTGCAAAGACCTTTCCAATGATATATTATAAGCTCAATTTCGATGAATATTGAGGAAGTTATGGCCAATTTACTAAACTGGGCCCGGTTTGAGCTTTATGTGCGGCCTAATGATCTAGGGGAGGGCCTAATATGATTTATCATTCCTAATGCAATTAGGAATGGTTTTAGTCTTCTAGAATCTTCTAGAAGGTTCTTTTCATTCCTAATTCAATTAGCATTGATAAGTTGACTTTGTTGACTTTTCAGAGTTTTAATCAAAATCAAATAGCATTTTCGAACAAATTGTATTATTTTATCCTCCAGTACGGTAAATTTATCAGATTTTCGAAAACGCCTCAAAATCAAGCTTGGCGTCCAACCCCAGGCCTTGGCGCCTGGAACCAGGCTTGGCGCCAAGCGCTAGCCATTGGCGCCTGGCGCTAGCCATTGGCGCCTGGCGCTAGCCATTGGTGCCTGGCGCCAGCTAGCCAGGGTTGGCGCCAGCTCTGTTTCCTGAGCGTCAGACTCTGTTTTGTTAAATTATCTTTTTTGGCTGATTTTCTCTATAAATAACGTATCAAAAACTCCGTTTTAGGGGACCAATTCTCTTCATTCACAAGTTAAGCATCAAGAATCAGTTTTCATTCGCAAGTTAAATCGTTCATGCATTAGCATTCTTTAAATCATTCATCTCTTTCATTCATCTTTTCCAAAGCTTGGTTTTTCTCATACAAAATTCCGCATTCACAAGATCAAAAAACACCTAGCCATATTCGAAGATGCCTTCGCCCTAGACTTGAAAGGTTTTAATTTCTGAGGGTTTGGTCCAAAATCTCTCTTTCAATTATTTAATTTAATTGCTTGTTTATTATTTTCCTTGAAGTTACTAACTTGTGTATTTTGTTATTAAAAAGAGGTACGAGGCATCCAAGTAAGTGCTTTAATGGTTTTAATTGATTTATGATGTAGAAATCATGTTTAAATTGTTATTATGATATTCCTAGTATCATGTTTAGGGAAAAGGTTATAATATCAAATATGCTTATTATGATTCCTGCGATGCTTTTTATTCTCTTCCTAATATTTATGATTGTTAGTATCATGTTAGGGCTATAGATTTGATTTTTATTTCTTAGTGACATGCTAGGGTTTGTTATTAATCTTGTTAGTATCATGCCTAGGATCTTGCTATTATTATTATGCTTTAATATTAACATGAACATGATAATTATTATTATTGTTATAATTTATGGTTATTATTATTATGATATGATTATTAATTATTATTCATGATATTGATTATTTATTATGTTGCTTGATATGTTATTGTTATTGCTTGATCACCTTTATGCATGTTAAAGGGAATTGGTACTTGTAATCACGCTTAATAAGATAATTAATAATCTTGTTTAGGGTTAATGTGATTATGATTCAAGTGATCGCCAATAATAGTTTATTTGTGCATTAATATTCAACCAACATAGATTAAACAGGTTTAGGGTTAATCCTATTGATTGTATGTTAATTAAAAAGCGCACATGAATACGAGCTGAATAAAGTAAAGGCCTATTATTAGGGCAGATTCAATCTCTTTTAGGTTGGATTTGTACCATCATCCCTGAACCCTTATTTGGTTCATACCCTTATGGAGTTGACGATCTCTTGGATCGTTAAGGGGTGTAACCTTCACCTCGTGAACGGTTTACAAGTTCCTTAAAAACTTGTTGGCGACTCATTTACTCTATCTTCTTCCCTTTTGGACGCCACCGTACTTTAGTGTATGATCACAGTGGGGTTCAAGCTAGTGGGATTTTAAAGGCATGAAATTATTCCCCACAGTTTTTTGGCGACTCCACTGGGGAGGATTTCTATTTTAATTCCTGAATTTGTTTCGGCAATGATTTAGAATGAGTGGATGAGACTCGAAAAGTTCTAAGTATTTCATGTGCGTAATTTTGATTACCATTATTGTCATATGCATAAAAAGGATCTCATTAGAAAGACCATCCGTAATGAGTCAAAAACATAGGATTTTACACGTAGGAAATTTGAGGAATGTCTTTCACAACTAGGACTGAAATAACACCGCGCGAAACTGGAAGATTTTATCGAGCACAGAAAGCTACTGAGTCATGTGGGAAGTACAGTCAGGGGCCAGAGCTTGGTGCCAGACTTTTAGCCGTAGCGCCAGACGCCAGCATTGGCGCCAGGCGCTACAGTTAATCTAGCGCTAGTCTTTGTTCGCTGGCGCCAATTTCTCCCAATACCGAGCCAGAAATATGCGTTCTAATTTCGACCGGTTTTTCATATTGTTTGCTCGATCCTACTTCCTGATTGAATTTTTTTCTCACTTTTCTAAAACCCATATGTGTTCTACATATGGACATAACCCTCTGGGAATTCATGCTCCATCTACCCGATTGAACGCTCCGTGCAACAAAGGGTACATCCGAGATTGTTGAATTCACCAAACCATGGAAGCGAGTTTTTCCTAAAACTCGCGGTGTCCCATCCACTCGCGCCAACCCTTCACGGTTAGGCTTCCGCGCGGTGCATCCGGAAAATTAACCATGGACCCTCTTTGACTAAACTATATCTCGAACTTTAGAGAACTAGAGCCATGGTTAGGTTGCGAACGCATTGCATCATATTGTGCCTACTTGACTAATTGTGCATTATTTGTTGTGCATATATATTCTATGTTTCTCTTAATCGTTTGTTGATTTGTGTTGAGAATAAATAAATTAATGACTTAAAGAACTTTGCCTAATTAATTAATTAATTAATTGATTATTTAATTTGAGTCAATAAAGTCTAATTTTTCAATCGGAATTGACCTAGTACGACTTTAGCCTAACCCCAGTTGACTAATAATACCGAAAACAGTCCCAGACCGAAGCTCCACTGTTGGCGCCAAGGTCTGAGCTGTAGCGCCACACTATGGTGTGTAGCGCCTGACGACAACTATGTTGTCTGGCGTCAAGCTCCACAGTGTGACGCCAGTCCTGTCGCTTGGCCGACAGTTCGGATTATTTGTCGAGTCATCACCTAGGGTCTAATTAATCAGTTTTCTGTTTAATTCGGTTAATTTTGCTGTCAATAATGTTTAATTGAATCAATGATCGAGTTTAGGCACTAAGTCCCATGGTCTTACACAAGAGTCCAAGCATGTCACTTACACTCAATGCACACACCAATACACATGCTTCGACCATGATTAAGAGAGTCTTGTGTGCGCGTTTTTTCGTCAATTTTTTTAGGGGGGTAAGTCGGATATTAATCCTCCAATATAAATAATAATACTTAGTTCCCTAAAAATATGTACGTTATTTTTGCCAAAAATATGCACCCTTTTTTTAAAAAATAAACCATAAAGTCAAGTTGATTCGAGTCAAGTAATTAAAACGCAAAATGGTTTAATTTACAGCGCGTGGTCAAGAAAGGAAGGATGATTAATCAAAGATAACCTCTTCGTACAAGTCCAACTTTTCGGCAAACCTATAGCTTGCAAGAGGAAAGCAAGGGTTATAATGGCAACTCAAGAAGAAGTCAATGATCTTAAGAACCAACTGGCTACTGTGACCGAGACACTGAAGCTTCTCGCACTTAGGATCGATGATCCCGTGAAACAACAACAAATGGACCTCATGCAAGAGAGCCTAAGCAAGTTGTCCAGCGACTACAAGTTTCGAGAACTCACATCACAAGGGGTCTCGGTGGATAAAGATCTTCTTCCGCAGAAGTTCAACGCCAACAACATCCCAAAATTCAGAGCAATTTACAATCCATACTTCCATTTAAGAGCATTTGAAACAATAATGAGTATCAAGGGTATTGATAAGAAGGTCTTCCCTTCTCTTTTCTCACTATCTCTCGAGACCGTTTGCCAACAATGGTTCTTTTCTCTCGAGAAAGAAAAGACCTCTACCTGGGAGTCTATAGCAAACTCTTTCGTTGATAGGTACACATGCAACATTCAAGTCGAGATTGACCATAGAGAACTTGAAATCCTCAAACAGAAAGAGAATGAAGGCTTCACCTCTTTCTTTAACAAGTGGAGAGAAACCTCAGCTAAAATGATTGAGGTACCAAGTGAACAAGAGTCTGTGAGACTGTTTATCAAGAATCTCCAAGAAAAATATACCAAACATCTTAAATATCAAAATAACCTCCATACCTTTAAGGCTGTTTATGATATTGGGATCAATATTGAAGATGACTTGGCTAAGTCAAAAGCTGCCAACAATAACTCCAACAGTGGCTTGAAAGGAAAGAAGAATGACAATCCTTCTTCTTCCAAAACCGCCCACTCAAATAATGTTAGCACCTTTAATCTAGGAGAAGTCCTCGCCATGAACAACCCAGGACAGAGGGAACCATTTAGGAGGAACTTCACTCCTATTGGCATAAGTTATGACACCGCATTTGATCGATTAAATGCAAAAGGTCTTATAACTCCCATTGGACCATTTGGGGATCCACCAGTTGAGAAGAGGTCGGTTAACTGGAACCCCAACGCACACTGCAAGTATTACCAAGGTAGGGGCCATTCTACTGAAAGTTGTTGGAAGCTTAAGGAAGCTATCCAAGACCTAATCGACAATAACAAACTGCCGTTGCCCCCTGCCAGTAAGAAGCCAAGCATTGACAATGCACCTCTAGCTCATACTTTGGCTATCTCCGATGAAGAAAACGAGGTTGACCCCTCATCTCTCATTAAGCCTGTTGAAGAAATCAATGTCGAAGAAAAAGGAGAGGAGATCTTTTTCGATGTCAGAGATAACCTTCCAGAATCGGCAAATAAGGAAGACATATAATTGCTCACACTGTCTATGAAGGAAGCATCGCAACTACTACGTGAAGCTCTCAAAGTTATGAATGAACTCCATAAAAAATATGATGAGGTTCCACTTTTGAAAGATAAACCTAAAAGAGAATTCACACCCATAGGAATGACCTACGATTCTACTTTTGATCGTCTCTATGATCAAGGACTAATCAAACCTATTGGTCCAACAGAGGATCCAACACTAGAAAAGCGATCTCCAAGATGGGATCCCAAATCCTACTGCAAGTACCATCAAGGAAACGATTATACTACAAATGAATGCTACAGGTTTCAAAATCTCATTCAAGATCTTGTGGAAGCTAATAAGATCTCTTTACCTCTAGCTAGCAAGGAAACGACTTATGAGGCAAAATATTTTCCCTTACAAGTCACCGAAAAACCCAAGAAAAGCAATAGAATCTACACTCCAATTGGGATCCCATATGCGCAAATGTTCGAAATGCTCTCCGAGAGTGGCGAGGTCAAACCTCTCGAACCGAGACCATTTGAGTCATTAAAAAGGACAGATAGATATTACTGTCAGTACCATCAATCAGGGGGGCACACCATAGAAAACTGTTTCAAATTCAAGGATTTGGTATAGAAAATGATTGATGAAAAGAAATTAGTCCAAGTTCAACAAGAAGAGGATATAACCATTAATGGAGTGTGGGACAGTGATGAAGAAGATGTCTACCTAAAGGACATAGTAGGACCTTCACCTTCTGTATCATACACCATAGACGACATTTGGGCTGAAGAAGATTCATCAATAGACGTCCTCCCAAGATCCGGGAGGATGCAACCTCCCGTTTCAACACAACCTATGCCTACCATACAACAAGTTCCCATACCTATCATCGAAGACAACGACATTGTTAAACAATTTAAGAAGACAAAAGTTGAGATGAATGTGTGGAAGCTCCTGGCAACATCTCGAGAACATAGGTTGGCTGTAAAGAATGCCTTGGATAAAATCGGGATAGATTCTGACACTACTCCTGAGGGACTAGCTAACTTCCTCACAAGTGACCTTCCTAGTCCGATCAATCTAATCACCTTCTCTGACAAAGATTTACCCCCAGAAGGTGACAAACATTACAAGGCATTAAACCTCACGGTAGTCTGCAAAAGGATGAATGTTCCGACTCTTGTAGACAATGGATCAGCTATCAATGTCTGTCCACTTAGAACTGCGAGGATGCTTGGCATAAGGGAAGAAAATTTAACTCCGTCCATACAAGGAATAAGAGCCTACGATAATCCTCGCCGTCAATCTCTTCGCAAAATAACCCTAAATGTGACGACAGGAGCAATAGAACATGCTACTACTTTTCAAGTAGTAGACATCAAAGCCTCATTCAATTTGTTGTTGGGACGCCCTTGGCTTCATGATCTAAAGGCCGTCCCTTCATCTCCCCACCAACAAGTGAAAGCCATAGTTGGAGGAATTCCAATCACTATTGATGCTTCGCCTATGAGAATCAAATCCATAGAGAATCCAATCATCAATGTGGAGCACGACGAGGATGATGAAGACCTATGGGGCTTTAACGAAGAAGTCTCCTTAATCCAGGAGGATTAAAGGACATCTCTTTTCCATGACCCCCATTCCAACATGACTGTCAACACCATGCTGAAGAAACAAGGACACTTCCCTGGGATGACCCTAGGAAAGAAGAAGGGGATAGCAAAATCGCTGGAGTCACCTGGCCTCCCTAAGCTAGATACTTTCGGACTTGGTTTCGAACCGACTCGGAAAGATCTCAAGCGAGCCCAGGACAAGTTGAAAGCACGTAGGGACGCTCGCATTCAAAAGAAAGCAATTCCAATGGATCAGTACCCTCTTATGCTTAATGGTCAGTTCATAAAAGAAGAAGAGGACTATCCATGCCATGAATTTCCCGAGCCATTTGTTGTAAATGGCATACGACAACCAGGATTCGAGATTTTCTTGGATTGTTACTTCACTGATGAAATCCCAAATACCGTCCATAAGGAGAAAGCACCCCCATGCTTTGACTTTAACGTCATGGGATTACTGTTTGGGCAAGAAAAGAATGAACCAACTTATGAAGAAGATAACTCCTCGCTCATTCAAATAGTCCTACAAAGCGAAAACTTCGACCCCTCGAAGCTAATTACTCCAGCCGAAGGATCACTACAAGGGTGGCGCAAGACTATCAAAGTGACTACTCCAAGTGGAAGGAAGATATCAATCACGACAGGGCAAGGGCCGATGTTCGAAGAGTCGTCTGAGTCAGAGTCCGAGTCAGAGTCTTTCCCTTTAGAGTCTTCTAAGTCTTTAGCAATAACACCTTCCCTTCCTATTTCTTCTCCTAGGATAGTTAGTGATCCAGTCCCTGAGGACATATCACTCTTTGATGTAATGATCTCAGAGTATAATAATATTTCTCATTCTCCTTACTTCTTGTGTTCTTCCCTAACCCAAGATGACGAGCATTGCTTAGCTAACGATGAAAAAGACAAAGAAATTATTAAAGCAACGGAAACACTCGAAAAGAAAACACCAGTAATCGAAGAAACTGAAACAGTTGACATCTCGAATGATTCAACTCATAAAAGAGAAGTTTAAATCGGACTAACATTGAATAAACAAGAAAGAACCGATTTAATTAACTTACTTAAAGAATTTATCGATGTATTTGCTTGGTCATATGAAGATATGCCAGGCATTAACAGAGAAATAGCTCAACACACTATACCACTAATCCCAGGAATGAAACCTGTAAAACAAAAGTTGCGTCGAATGAAACCCGACGTAGCACTTAAAATAAAAGAAGAAGTTCAAAAACAAATAACTTCAGGTTTCATCAAGGTATCCAAATACCCCGAATGGGTCGCCAACGTCGTCCCAATTCCAAAGAAAGACGGAAGGGTAAGGATGTGTGTCGACTATCGAGATCTAAATAAGGCAAGTCCTAAGGACGACTTCCCTTTGCCACACATCGATATTCTGGTAGATAACACGGCAAATCACGCGCTTCTCTCATTCATGGATGGATACGCAGGGTACAATCAGATCCTCATGGCAGAAGAAGACATGGAGAAAACGACCTTTATCACACCATGGCGAACTTACTGCTACACGGTAATGCCATTTGGGTTGAAAAACGCGGGTGCTACTTACCAACGTGCAGCAACTGCCTTACTCCATAACATGATGCATAAAGAAGTCGAAGTATATGTCGACGACATGATTGTGAAATCAAAGGACCGTCCAGGCCATCAAGTAGCCTTAAGGAAATTTTTCGAAAGGATAAGAAAATATAATATGAGGTTGAATCCATCAAAATGTGCTTTTGGAGTCACCTCGGGCAAGCTCTTGGGATACGTCATAAGCTCTAGAGGAATAGAGGTAGATCCAACTAAGATTAAAGCAATCATGTCGATGCCACCGCCCAAGACTGAGAAACAGATTCGAGGATTTATTGGCCGGTTGCAATACATAAGTAGGTTCATATCAAAACTGACAACGATATGTGAACCAATCTTCAAGAAGCTCAAGAAGAATGTACCAGTAATATGGGATAACGAGTGTCAAAAAGCCTTTGACAAGATCAAGCCTATCTCGCAAATCCTCCCGTATTAGCGCCAGCACTTCCCGGAATACCTCTTAGGTTTTACTTGACGGTTACCAAAGAGACAATGGGAGCCATGCTATCACAAGAGGTAGAAGGCAAAGAGAACGCAATCTATTACCTAAGTAAAAAGATGCTCGAATACGAAACACGCTATACACCGCTCGAGAAATTGTGCCTCGCCTTGGTATGGGCCACAACTAAGTTGAGACATTACATGTTGGTGCATACTGTTTTCGTAGTCTCCCGATTGGATCTACTCAAGTATCTGTTCCAGAAATCAACACTCAATGGACGAATTTCAAGATGGATAGTCAATCTAGCCCAGTTTGATGTACAGTTTATGCCACAAAAAGCTATTAAAGGATTCGTGGTGTCAGACTTTCTGGCAGACTTTCCAATAGAAGACTCGACACCAATACAGGACAATGAATTTCCAGATGAAGATTTGATGGTTACTGAAGATGATACTTGGACCTTGTATTTCGACGGAGCCTCAAACCAAAAGGGATGTGGCGTCGGGGTGCTACTAGTATAACCTAAAGAAGAGCATGTTCCAATCTCAATAAAGCTTGATTTCGACGTTACCAACAACGCTGCTGAATATGAAGCATGCGTGGTAGGCCTTGAAACAGCCTTGGCATTGGGAGTAAAGAAGTTAAGGATATTCGGAGACTCTTCTTTAATCATCAATCAGACATCTAAAAGGTGGAAAGTAAGGAGCGAAAGCCTAGCCCCTTACCAAACCTATCTGGAAACTCTTACCGATTAGTTAGAAAAGGTAGAACACACATATCTACCTAGAGAAGAAACCAATTTGCTGATGCCTTGGCAAGATTAGCCTCAATGGTTAGGATTCCCACAGAAATCGAGCAAATGCCTCTAAATATCGAAAAAAGGCACAAACCAGCATATATCCAGGCTATAGAAGACGACGACTTAGTCAAAGACGAAGAAGAAGAACAAGAAGAAGAACCATGTTACACAGACATACTCAACTATGTCACCAACGGAGAATACCCTCCTCATACTAACAAAAGAGCAAAGCGAGCATTGAGACTTTTGGCTTCTCAATATGTACTCATAGACAACGAGCTACATAAAAGGGTACCTAAAGGTCGAGCTCTCCTATGTGTAGGAAAGGTGGATGCACAAAGAATAATGAGAATAGTTCACGAAGGAATCTGTGGCACTCATGTAAATGGCAAAATGTTAGTCTAGAAAATAATGCGAGAAGGATATTATTGGACTACAATGAATAGGGATTGCCATCAATACGTAAAAATATGCCCTAAGTGTCAAATTTATGCCAATTTACAACATGTCCCTCCATCTTTGCTCTACACCTACACATCGCCATGGCCATTCTCTACATGGGGAATTGACATAATTGGCAAAATCACTCCCCCAGGGACAGGAGGCCACGAATTTATTCTAGTAGCAATTGATTACTTTACAAAGTGGGTCGAAGCGCAATCATACGCTAAACTCACTGCAAAACATGTAGCACTCTTTATCGAGAGAAATATTATTTGTCGATATGGAGTCCCACATGAAATGATAAGTGACAATGGAACTCACTTTCAAGCCGAATGTGAAGAATTGCTACAAAAATATGGCATCCAACATCATCATTCGTCCCCTTATAGACCTCAAGCAAACGGAGCAGTCGAGGCAGCTAATAAAAATCTAAAGACTATCATCAAGAAAATGACAGAAAATTATAAGGATTGGCCTGACAAGCTTCACTTCGCATTGTGGGGTTATCGCACGTCAATCCGTACATCAACGGGAAATACGCCATTTTCCTTGGTATATGGAATGGATGTCGTGCAACCTTTCGAACTAGAAATACCATCTCTACGCATTGCGCTAGAGAGTAAACTCGATGAAGTTGAATGGACTAGGGCAAGATATGAAGAATTGTTTCTACTCGACGAAAAACGACTAGAAGCTCTACATCACACTCAATGTTATCAAACTCGTATGGCTAGGCATTTTAATAAGAAGGTCCAGACAAGAAATATCAAAGTGGGGGATTTGGTATTAAAAGAACTAAGGAAAAATGTTTTAGACCCAAGGGGAAAATTTAGACCTAACTGGTCTGGCCCCTACATTGTCAAAACAATCGTGTCAGGTGGTGCAGCAAAACTAACTGATATGAATAGCAATGAATTCTCAAACATGACCAATCTTGACTAACTTACAAAATACTACCGATAATTACTTGAGTAGGATACTCAAGAGAGCTACGTTCGGCCTGATTCCTTAGGAAAGGATACGTAGGCAACCCTTTACGGGTGCGGCCACTTTATTTTTCGACATCTCCGCATTAAAGAATCAATTAAAAATTGGCAAATTATTGGCGTCGCAGAACAGAGCCTGGCGCCAGCCAAAGGTCATCAGCGCCAGCCGATGGAATTGGCACCGGGCGCCAGACCTCAATAGCTGGTGCCAAACCCCAATTACTGGCGCCAATTTGGAAATAAAATTTGGGCAAATTTCGGTGTTTTTCGGAAAATTTTCGACTTCCGTACTCGAAGAAATTCTGGAAAATTAATTTTTTTTCGATTTTTATTGCTTTAATAAAATAAATTTAAAGTAACAATTTAATTGAAAGCTGAAATTTCATTAATAAAACAAAATTACATTATTGATGGAATTTAAATAAGGCTGAAATAAATTAACTTTAAATAAAAACAACAATCTAAGTCTAATAAATCTAAAGCTAAGCAATGTTTTTAATCTTTCTTTTCCTTTTTAGCTCTTTTCCAATTCTTTTCTGCTTCCTCCTCTTCATCCATTACTTTAGCTAGTAGGCATCCTTTAGAGGACCTACATTCAATTTTGGAGTAGATTGTCTCCCCTTCAGCTAGCACTCCATGCTTCTTTTCCACCCAAGCTTTTTTGTCTATGGTGTTAGCTTTCCTTTTTCCTTTGTCTCTAGTAGTATTTTTCTTCCTATGCATTGTAGGTGTTTTGAATTCAATTCTTGCACCTAAGCGTTCTTTGGTAGGCGTCACCCTGTCACCTAGACGATTCTTCACATCGGTTCTACCCTGATCAATCGAAGATTTCTTCAGCAACCACTTCTTTACATCATTAGGTAAAGAAGGGGGAACCTTTTGGGTAATCACTTCCCATAAAGGTCTAGCGCTCCAGTAAGTGTCGAATCTATCTACTTCTTGAGATACAGGGTACTCATAGGGAGGACGAAGATCCCCGGAAGGAATATTTTGAAGTAAGCCGTATTGTCTCTTTACCCTGCAGGGATAATAATATGTTACCCGAGACAAGCTTGGAAGACGGCAGAAAGGTTTCTTGTTAACACCAACCATCCTTTCTATTTTCCACCATGGGATGACCCACTTGATAGCAAAATCACGTGATTCAAATACTTTTCTCCACCCATGGCGCCCAATTTTAGGGATGCGCTTCTTTCTTCTCACGAAGCAATTGGGAGTATATTTTTCGATGTCATCCGGAGGGCTAATTAATCCTAGCCTCTCCATTAGCCACATCTGTAAATAATTGCAATGCAAATAAAATTATTATTACAATACAAAAATATATTTTTTTATTTCTGTAATTAAAAATGTTATTTTTCTACTTGTAATAAAATTGGAGAACCGCGAAAAGGCGCTTTTGGGTCCCTTTTCAATTCATCGAGACTAATCATGGTCTCTCCAACTATTAATGGCATTGGATTCCTCCCTGATTCAATTTGTTCTAGTACAGTGGTGATAATTGATTGACCCTCATTATTTTTACCACTACTAAGACAAAATTGATTGAGCATGCAAAATAAAAACGCCCTTCTTCTATATATATGAAAGGATTCAGAAAGAGGTTTATCAAAATAATAGCGTGCGAATTCTTTCAAATTAACTATATTGCCATCTACTATTTTTGATAAATCCCTTTCCTTTAAATTAAAGAAGCGCTCGAAATCGTTATAGTAGTATGCATCTACTCTATGGATTACTACGAGGTCTATTGCAGGGAAGCCTAAGATAGCACCAAATTCCTCTGGAAAAGGGCTAATCTCATCATACCCTATTCTGAAACAATGCGTATCAACATTCCAAAATTCTAAAGCGGTATGTATGAAGTCTAGGTCTAGATCTACCCCTTTGATGCCATAAATTCCCCCCAAGTGAAATAAATCTAATTCCTTTTTGTCTCTAGCATTAAGAGATCGACACCATTCATGAGTGTATTGGGTGAAGGTTTTGGTGGCTAAAGACATGATTATTATTTTTTCTAAGGAAGAGAATAAATTTTTCGCTGGAAGTTTGAGAAGAATCGGCTGGGCAGGGGGCTATTTATACAGAAATTGCGAAGAGTTTTAATCAGACTGAAACACGGAGTCAGCGTCAATTGGCGTCAAACCCCCGAGATTGGCGCCAACCGCCAGAGCTTGGCGCCACACGCTAAGTGTAGCGCCTGGCGCCACGCGCCATTGTGTGGCGCCAACTAGCGCCAAGTTACCAAGACAGCCGCGCGTGCTCAGCTTGCGTTTTTAATATTAAACTCGAGTCGGTTAATGACTTTATGGCTCCGTTTAATTCTCCTAAACATCTTTTTATCCTTTACTTAATTAATTAAATATAGCTATTATTTTTAATTATTCTTTTTTTTGGACTTTATTTTAAATTCCAAAACCCGACTTTTTTTTTCCTTTTTTTTTTATTTTTTCTTTTTGGGGAGAGAGTCGGATAATATCCTCCATCAATAATAAAAATGACGGAATTTTTGCGCAAAATTGTTATCACACTTCTTTTGCACACACTAACATACACATAATAATAAACAATCAAATAAATTTACGATAACATAAAAATACAAAATGTGTCTAAATAATGAGTCAAAGGCAAAGTTCTATAAAAAAGTGAAAATAAAATATATATACAGGAACCAACTACGGCGCTGGAGGACGTAGGCCCATCATGTTATAGAATTGCGCCGTACAAGGAGTCACCTCTCCACCAGCTCCAGCTTCAGCACCAGCTTCAGTCTCCGTAGGAGGAGGAAGACTCAAGATAGGACCACTCCAGCCAGGATCAACCTGAGGCTGAGGCTGCGGAGGCTGCTGCGATGACGAGCCGACCTCGTACATCCCACCACCTCTGAAAGCCGAGGTAGCCTCTCCTACCGATGCAGCAGGAGCACCCTCAAAAGAAGATCCCGAGCCCTCAGCAACGTTGGCTCGAGCAGCCTTAGAGCGACCGCCTCTACCCCCTGACGAAGTGCGACGACGTCTCGAGCTAGACCTCGCCGGATCTCTCTGCCCCTCAGGTCTCGTGCGGGTGTGAGAAGCGATAGGCTGGCCCTGCAAAAAGAATTAAATCAGAAACAAGGTAAAACTGAAGCAGTAATGCAAAAATAATGAGTAAAGAAAGGTTACCTCTCGGAAAACGTCATCCCGACGACAGGTGGCCGCGTTCCTCATTCGGACGAGCTGGCTCCGGAAGGCATCTATGCATCGTACCATAACCGAAACCATCTTGCATGAAAACTGTCAGAAAAATAAGTCAGTGAAAATGCATGATAAATAAACACAAAAATTCTGAATTAAAACTAGGCTTACACTAGTCTGGTGGCGAGGAATCGACCGCTCCACGAAGCGCTCGCCCTCGGGAGCTGGAGGAATCATCTCCTCGATCGGCTCGTACATCCCCTGGTAGTGGATGGACAAACGGGGCGGCACAAACTCAGCAGCACAGTCCTGATAAAACAGAAAGAATCAGTAAAGTATTACTTGGGGGCTACTTAGCGAAAAATAAAAGCTAAGAATCTTACCCTCACATCCTCAGCCGGTACAGGGGCTGGAGCTATTAAAGGTAGTAGCTCCTCAGCGTAACACCGCCCGAGGATCACATGGGACCGCCAAGGGGTACCAGCTCCCTCAGCCATGCTCGACAACCTCGCTTCGTCGAACATATGACGTGGCGGAGCGGCAGGAACGACGAAGACATCAGAAGAGTGCTGTCTAGCGACTCTCTCTCCTAAGTACGCGACCGCTCCATAGGTCCCCAGAAAATAGCAACGCTCAGCAGAGTATTGTGCGGCTAATCCAGGGACTGTCCAATCGCCCCACGGTCGGTATACCACCTCAAGTCCCTATAAAAAGCATCAATCAGGCAAGAATATATCTAAAGCACCGCGGAAAATCAAGATAACACTAAAAGTCATACCGAGATGATCCAGCTCCGGACACGTATAGTAGACATGTCCACATGGTGGCCGCCCCAAGAGGCGCTCACCGGAAATCCCCTCGGCGATGGTCTCGCCGGCGCAACAGAAGGAAAGTACTCGTAGAACCAGATCTGCAAAGAGTTAAAAGTGTGAATAAATGCTAACTAATGTAGGGCTAAACTTCATAGAGAATGATGGTTACCTCTACAACCTTCCAAAAAGCAGACAAAGCAACGTTCGTCCTAAAGGACCGGTGACGACACGAGTCCCTCAGCGCACGAACGAAATCAGCATAGGCCAAGCTGGCCCAGTCATAAGTCCCGATCCGCTGGAGATCACGGACAGCAAGGAGGTAATAAAGCAATGCTCTACTACCCTTGTCAGGGGAGAATGTCCCTTACAACAACATCAACACAAAGATGCGCACCCGCTGCTCTCGGGTGGTCGCATCGTCATCAAGAGCCGCTGCCAGCGTCGAGCTGCGAATCCCTCTAGCACTGAACTGAGCCGTCTCGACCTCAGCTCGAGCCCGAATAGCAATCGGCCCCAACAACTCCTCGACCTCTGAAGAAAAGACGTCGATCCCACCGTCGAACGGCAGTGGCACAAAAGTGAACTCCAGTCCTGTGATGAGACTGAAGTCTGTAGGGGTGACCATCATCTCGCCCCAGGGAAAATGGAAGGTGTTGGTGGTGTCCCAGAAGAACTCCATCAAAGCGCGCACTACGTGATGACCCCCGCTGGAGGCGACCATAGCCTCAGAGGTCTCAAAAAGAGTAACTAGCCCGCAGGACTCCCATAGGAGTCTCGTCTCAAGGTCCCTGGCGATGTGCATCCTGTACAAGTCGCCTAGACCGTCACAGCCAGAGCCGTGATGCCGTGTCCTCCCGGGCTCGGTAACCCGTCTCACCCTCTCAGAAATGTGGTGGACAGGGGCAAAGAGCAGAGTCTGCTCGTTCCACTCCGGAAGCCGACCAAGCGAAGTGGACGGCGCGGCGTCGTCCTCCACGGGCTCATGCTCCCGTCTAGTGTTTCGGGACCGTGAACCCGAGCCTCGTTGTCTAGCCATGCTACATTGTGCATAATCATCATAAATTAAGGTTCTATAGTATCTAAGGTTCGTCTAGCCGCATGATACTATGTTCGCAAAAACAAAGTACGTAGTACTAAAACAGAGCAAATTCAAATTGAGCATGACAGCATTTTTTCAAGCAATCAAACAATTTCTTGCAACACTATAGTGATTATTGTGACAAATTGAACAAGAATTGCTAGCAAAAATGTCAAGAACAAGCCACATTGTTCTTCACGACCATAAGAGGTCCAACAATGGAAGATTGCTTATTTCTTCACCAAATTGAGTCAAACAAGTCTCAAATTACTCCCAAGGCAATATTTAAACATAAATAAGCAATTTCATGGCATAAAACTTGACAAAAAAAAGCAAATTGAGCATCATAAAATTCAAATTTTCATAAAATTCGTGAACAAACATGCCAAGAATTCATAAAAACTAATGTGAGTTTGAGGAAAACTTACATAGATTGGGAAAATAGATGAGAAGAGCTTTGATTTGCAACAAATTTGAGCGAATTCGGTTGAAAAACGAGCAAGCAATGAGCAATTGAAGCTTTCGGTTTCCTCGAGCAGTTTTCGCGACGAACAGAGCAGCGAAATGAAGCGAAAACGGGCATTTAAAGAGAATCCCGTGCTGGCGCCAGTCCCTAGGCATTGGCGTCACAAGTTGGGCTTGGTGCCTGGCGCCAACATCAGCGCCTGGCGCTAACACCAAATAGCTGGCGCTGGTGGTTTTTCAGCGACGCCAAAGCACCCAGCCACTTGTTGAGGTTGTGCTAGCCTTCTACAACATGTTTTGGGTTCCTTGGTACGCCAGTTAGCCCCTCTAAGCAATTTGACATGATTTAAGTAATCGGCTTGATTACATAAAGTGATCGACCTGATAAGAGATCGTCTCACTTAGCTTAAAGCGCCTAAGCATTGGCTCATTAGCAAAGGGCACCGACATATAGGTTCAAGAGCAAAAGGCACCGACATATAGGTTCAAGAGCAAAGAGCACCGAAATACAGGTTCAAAGCAACAAGAGCGCCGACGTACAGGCATAGCGGAAGCAAAGTTCAGGCGAACTTTTAAAGATCGACAGGCGTGGATCTTCGGTAATTTCCTTTGGAAAATTATCGCATCAAAAGAGGATGACTTCAAGAGAAGATATCTTCGACAGCGTTCCCTAGCTTGCGGAGAGTTGTCAAAAAGCAGTTAAGGATTGTTTCAAGAGAAGCAATCTTCGATAGTATTCCCTGGGATGTGAAATATTATCAATGCGGATGAGGATTGTTTCAAGAGAAATAATCTTCGATAATGTTCCCTATGATGTGGAATATTATCATTGCAGAGAGGATAGTTTCAATCTTCTAATTTGGAAGCAGCTACAGGCATAGCGGTTTTCAAGCGGGATGACATTCTCTAGCTTGCAGGAGGTCATCAAAACAATCGGTTACTTTCAGAGACGTGTGCTCGACGGTGCAAGATACGCGTTTCTTAACTCTTTTATCTGTTTAACTAACGCTAGTTTTGCAAGTATCGGCGTTACAAGGGTGATTTAGGATCGCAGAACGTTCTGAATCATTCTCCGTCCCTATCGATACTTTGACTTTTGTTTTCGAAACTTGCGTTTCTCCAAACTCAGTCAAAGTGGGGGCTTCTGTAGACACCCATTTGTGTCTCCCCAAAACCAAACCTAGTGATGAGTACCTTTCACGTCGAATCATAATCGAATGAAAAGAAAGTGTGGAAAAGTCTAGTGTTGCGGAAAGCTTTTATTTTCTTTTCTCTTCTCTCTGTGTTTTGAAAACTTTATTTTAAGAAAACAGCAAATCCAGTTTGGTTGGTCCATGATATGGGTCCAATAAAGGTGTAGTTGGATGGGGCTTGCAAAGACCTTTCCAATGATATATTATAAGCCCAATTCCGATGAATATTGAGGAAGTTATGGCCAATTTACTAAACTGGGCCCGGTTTGAGCTTTATGTGCGGCCCAATGATCTAGGGGAGGGCCTAATATGATTTATCATTCCTAATGCAATTAGGAATGGTTTTAGTCTTCTAGAATCTTCTAGAAGGTTCTTTTCATTCCTAATTCAATTAGCATTGATAAGTTGACTTTGTTGACTTTTCAGAGTTTTAATAAAATCAAATAGCATTTTCGAAGAAATTATATTATTTTATCCTCCAATACGGTAAATTTATTAGATTTTCAAAAACGCGTCGACATCAAGCTTGGCGTCCAACCCCAGGCCTTGGCGCCTGGAACCAGGCTTGGCGCCAGGCGCTAGCCATTGGTGCCTGGCGCCAGCTAGCCAAGGTTGGCGCCAGCTCTGTTTCCTGAGCGTCAGACTCTGTTTTGATAAATTATCTTTTTTGGCTGATTTTCTCTATAAATATCGTATCAAAAACTCCGTTTTGGGGGACCAATTCTCTTCATTCACAAGTTAAGCATCAAGAATCAGTTTTCATTCGCAAGTTAAATCGTTCATGCATTAGCATTCTTTAAATCATTCATCTCTTTCATTCATCTTTTCCAAAGCTTGGTTTTTCTCATACAAAATTCCGCATTCACAAGATCAAGAAACACCTTGCCATATTCGAAGTTGCCTTCGCCCTAGACGTGAAAGGTTTTAATTTCTCAGGGTTTGGTCCCAAATCTCTCTTTCAATTATTTAATTTAATTGTTTGTTTATTATTTTCCTTGAAGTTACTAACGTGTGTATTTTGTTATTAGAAAGAGGTACGAGGCATCCAAGTAAGTGCTTTAATGGTTTTAATTGATTTATGATGTAGAAATCATGTTTAAGTTGTTATTATGATATTCCTAGTATCATGTTTAGGGAAAAGGTTATAATATCAAATATGCTTATTATGATTCCTGCGATGCTTTCTATTCTCTTCCTAATATTTATGATTGTTAGTATCATGTTAGGGCTAAAGATTTGATTTTTATTGCTTAGTGACATGCTAGGGTTTGTTATTAATCTTGTTAGTATCATGCCTAGGATCTTGCTATTATTATTATGCTTTAATATTAAGAGGAACATGATAATTATTATTATTGTTATATGATTATTAATTATGATATGATTATTAATTATTATTCATGATATTGATTATTTATTATGTTGCTTGATATGTTATTGTTATTGCTTGATCACCTTTATGCATGTTAAAGGAAATTGGTACTTGTAATCACGCTTAATAAGATAATTAATAATCTTGTTTAGGGTTAATGTGATTATGATTCAAGTGATCGCCAATAATAGTTTATTTGTGCATTAATATTCAACCAACATAGATTAAACAGGTTTAGGGTTAATCCTATTGATTGTATGTTAATTAAAAAGCGCACATGAATACGAGCTGAATAAAGTAGAGGTCTATTATAAGGGCAGATTCAATCTCTTTTAGGTTGGATTTGTACCATCATCCCCGAACCCTTATTTGGTTCATGACCTTATGGAGTTGACGATCTCTTGGATCGTTAAGGGGTGTAACCTTCACCTCGTGAACGGTGTACAAGTTCCTCAAAAACTTGTTGGCGACTCTTTTGCTCTATCTTCTTCCCTTTTGGACGCCACCGTACTTTAGTGTATGATCACAATGGGGTTCAAGCTAGTGGGATTTTAAAGGCTTGAAATTATTCCCCACACTAACATGATACTAACATGCTATAATAAAGAATAAGAGACACCCTAAACATGATTCTACAAAGCAATAAGAGCATCCTAACATGATACTAGGAACTAAACAAATCTAAACATGCTTTCTACATTGAAATAAAAAGGGAGTAAACTAATTACTTACTTTGAGGCCTTGTACCTCTTTCTAATAACAAAATACACGCGTTAGTAAACTTCAATGAAAATAATAAAATTAAAGAATTAAATTAAATAATTAAGAAAGAGTTATAAAGTTTAGACTGGATTTGGGACCAAACCCTCAGAAATTATCAGCCTTTCACGTCTAGGGAGAAGGCAACTTCGAACTTGGCTAGGTGTTTCTAGATCTTGTGAATGCGGAATTGTATTTGGTAAAAGTTAGTTTAGAAATCAAGAGGGAAAGAATAAGCTATATTACTTAGAGAGAGAATAGAGAGAATTGATGATTGTTGATTGTAGATGAATAAAAACGGAGGTTTAGGACCCTATTTATAGGAAAAATAGTCCGGAAATAGGTAGAATTTGAAAAGGAATAAAACTCCGCGTTGTCGTTAAAAATCAACCTTGTCGCCACAAGCTTGTCGTTTTGCGACAAAGACAGTTTTTGCGGATTTTGTTTTTATAATATCTTTTGATCCAGAAGTTCAAATAAGGCATATAATATGTCGTTGTAAAGCTCTTGAAGTCTAATTTCTAATTCAATTAGAATCAGATTAAAATCTTTTGTAGATAAAAAGATATGGTCGAAATAGTAGAAGAGTGTCAGTTTTGGATAGAGTTTCGTATTTCTTTCATATCTTTTTCGTTATAGCTCGGAATTAATATTATAATATATCATTGGAAAGATAATTTCAAGATCTATCCAACCACATAAAATTTGGATAAAAAATATGAGGCACGAAAATAATATCTGACTGTCTTTGAACATCTTTAAATCCGAATAGAATTAGGACTGTAAAAAAAAAAGGAAAGTTTTAATCAAATTCAAACTCTATGATCTTATCTTTTCAAAAAAGGATAATTAAGATTTTTTAGAATCTTATAGAAGATTCTAATCAATCCTAATTAGTTTATGAATAGGATTAAACCTTTTGACCCTCTACATGTTCATTGGGTCGTAGGTAAAATCTGGTTTGGGCCCAGTTTAGTATTTTGGCCATAACTTCCTCATTGTTCATCGGAATTGGGCTTATAATGTATCGTTGGAAATGTCTTTTCAAGCCCCATCTAAATACACTATTATTGGACCCTTGTCACGGACCAAACTAAACTAGATTGGCTATTTTTAATAAAATAAGGTTGTTTTCAAAAACAGAGAGAAGAGAATTTTAATAAAAGCTAACCGCAACACTTGACTTTTTACACTTTCACTTCATTCGATTATGGTTCGACGCGAAAGATATTCATCACTGGGTTTGGTTTTTGGAAGACACAAATGGGTGTCTACAATAAGATAAATTCCCGCTCCTCGGGAAGTTAAACTTGAAAATATGTTGCCTTTGATTGCCTCATTATCTTATTTGATGGCCTCCAAATAGAAGAAAATGTGTTGATAGATGTTTTCAATTGCGTCCAAAGATAAGGTGTTGATACTGAAACCTTCAAGCCAAGTGCATCTGACTATAAAAGTGCTTTTTATAGAGTAAAAATGTTGAAAGTACATGTAAGACACTTGTTGTGGGTAAAATATCAATTGTGACTTCCTGCGCGTTTTTTGAGAAAAATTAACTGCCAACATCTTGCAGAATCCTTCAAACATATTGAAAAGGTACCTGAAGAATATTCACTAAAAAAACGAATTAACGTGACATGTTAATGGGCCTTTTTTACGCGTTTACTCATTTCGAACTTTTCCAAAGGCTCGGATTAGGGTTAGGGTTTGTTTTGAGTGAATTGGGCTTTGGTTAAAAATAATATGTAAAGGATGAGTTTAGGCTTATAATGAAGCTTTGCCCCTAAAATTGACTAAATTAGGTGGATCAAAATGAAAATGGGTTGGGGTATGAATGGATTTCAAGAAATTCTAGCTATCTGATATGTAACCCGACCAAATTGGCATACATCATCAGATTTGGGTTAGGAAAACATAATCATGTAATCTCCTGGATTTTTGAGAAGTATTTTCTAATTAATTATTAATAAATTTCTAAAAAGGGCATTTCGATAATTTAATGTTTATTTGAATTTCGGAGCCAAATTGATATTTGAATTTTGGCGCCAAAACTATTTTCAAACTTAACTACTATTTTGGATTTTGATTAATATTAACCAACCATTTAATTATCTAAATAAAAACAAAAATATAATTAAGTATATTTTCGAATAATATAATTATTCAAATTTATTTCCTATTTATTTTAATTAGTTCCAAAATTCCTAAACTAATTAGCTCATAAATTTTCGAATTTTCTAAGTAAAGAAAATGTGATTTTTATTAGTTAATTAGGTTAGTTTAATTTAGAACTTCTAATTAGTTATTTTCTACAAATACCTAATTATTTACACAATAATTTTGGATTTCCTAAACTAAAAAAATTAATTCTAATTGGCTTAATATGTCCGAAAATATTGAGCATTATAATGCTCAAAATTTATTGCCAACTAAGCTTAATTAAATTTATTATTGTTAGATTTTGCAAATTAAATATCTTGCCTTTATTTCTATATTTTCCTACTCAAATATAACAAATATATGATCATAGATATTTTGATCTTATTTGTCTCAAAATTATTTTCCAAGCAACCTATTCTTGCCTTCTTCAGTTTCATGATCAACCATGATATTAATAATTTCCGTATTTCATTTTTTTTTTTAATCAATCATCAAATTCATATTTGCCTTAAACTCTAGTTTTGCTCTTCAAGTAATTTCATAACTCAAAACTTCCATATTTCTTTCTACACTTATTTGCCTAAATTCCTACACTTCTAAACCAATAAATACCCCAATACACACAAAAACTCACAAATTTCTCTCTTCTTTCTCTTACTTCCTCCGTTTTTTAATAGTTGCAACACACACTTTTTCACGGAACTTAAGAAAAGTGAGGTTCATATGGTTGAATATACTTTAAAATGGGATGAGATGTTATTAGAAGTATAGTTTAGTGGGCCATGCACTTTAAAAATAAGGGAAATAGTACAACTTTTCCTCAAAATAACTTACCAATTATAGTGGGTTGCAATTTTAGGGAAGTGTTGCAACTATTATAAAATGGAGGAAGTATTTTTCTAACTATTTCCTCCTCCCTCTCCCTTGATTTTTACGCCGGCCACCACATCCCACAAGCAATTGTCACCTGCTCCAAACAAACCTGACCGCCATCCACCTGCCAGAGTGTTACTGCCAGCCATCGCACCTCTCCCCCTTCTTTTTCCTTTTGGTTATCCATCTATTCTTCTCTTCTTATTCTTAATGTTTTAATTAAATAAAATCGAAAATTAATTTCAGAATTATTAAAGAAAATTTAATCAGTTCATGCACATAGAGTTTGGATTTTCAATATGTATTGTTGTGTTTATTTGATATTTAATTCTAGGGTTTTTTTATTGGTGAATCTTCTTGAGTTCTAAGTGTTGAATTATGCTAAACAAGGATCAAGGTATGTTTAGGTGGCTAGATACTTTTTTTAAAGTGCTTGAATTGATTAACGTATTTTATGTGAATTGGATTTATATGAATGTTATGAATGAAATTAAATACCATGTTTTATGAAATAAATATGTTTGAAGGATTGTTTTTAATATCATGTTTAAATGACTTGAATTTTTGTATGATTAGAGGAATTGGTTTAAAAAGTGTTGAATTAAAAAAAAAAGGACTTAATTGGAATTTTATTATTGAATTATGGTAGGATTATTAATGAGGAATTATTGAATTGTTATTTAAAGCTTTATAAGCATGTTATGTATGTTATTCCACTATGCGGATTTGATTAATAAGGGTATGAACTTTGTATGACATAGTCTTTCCTCAATGATAGCCTTTTTATATAAAGATACTAACTTGGGGGGTATGCACATACTTAAGAGAGGAATTGGATTAAAAGAATTTGATTATTAATGATTTGAATCATAATTGAGTTATTGAGAATTAAGGATTTAATTGAGTTATTTGAAAAGAGTTATTTAAAGGTTTATATCAAAGGAAGTATTATGAATTTGATGATTGAATCTTTGAAATCATGTTCGCGAATATAGTGAATTTCCATATCTTGCACTTATATATATGTACTTAGCATATTAATTTTTGTAATTTGTTCTTTCTTTTTTGTTTTGGTTTTTCCTGTTTCCCTTATTAAGCAGTTGTGAATTTTCAGGTGGAGTCAATACACATTTAGGATCCTAGGAATAATTTCACCTAGTTTAGGTTTTATGATGTTTTGCATTTAAGTTTTGAGTACTCATAGGAATGGTTTGAATTTTGAAGTATAAACAAAGTAGGAGTTGGTTTCCGATGCAAGTTCTAATGAGTTTAAGTTTTAAGTTAGCCTTACATTATCACGTGGCAGTAATACGCTTAAGCCAATCTCCACGATATAATTTTACGTATTATACCAGGCAGTGGCCTATCGAGGATTTAATACATAAGTTCAAATTTCTGATTACAAATAGATTACACTTAGAAAAATGAAAAAAAAAAAAAAAAAAAAAAAAAAAAAAAAAAAAAAAAACTCTACAAAAGCATTCTTCGAGTTTTCATACTTTGGAAGCATATCAATACATCATCATCACTAACTCTAGCGAAAAAAGTCCATCTCAAGAAAAGTGACTAAAGTATCATTCAATAATAGATCCCCATAAAATGGTAATTTAAGATATCAAATTAATTTAACAGTGTAGACACCCATTTGTGTCTCCCCAAAACCAAACCCAGTTATGAGTACCTTTCACGTCGAATCATAATCGAATGAAACGAAAGTGTGGAAAGGTCTAGTGTTGCGGAAAGTTTTAATTCTTTTCTCTTCTCTCTGTTTTTTAAAACTTTATTTTAATAAAACAGCCAATCCAGTTTGGTTGGTCCATGGTATGGGTCCAATAATGGTATAGTTGGATGGGGCTTGCAAAGACCTTTCCAACGATATATTATAAGCCCAATTCCGATGAATATTGAGGAAGTTATGGCCAATTTACTAAACTGGGCCCGGTTTGAGTTTTAAGTACGGCCCTATGATCTAGGGGAGGGCCTAATATAATTTATCATTCCTAATGCAATTAGGAATGGTTTTAGTCTTCTAGAACATTCTAGAAGGTCTTATCATTCTTAATTTAATTAGGACTCTTCAGAGTTTTATTTAGATCAAATAACATTTCCGATTGAAATTATATTATTTTATCTTCCAGTACGGTAAAATTATCAGACTTTCGAAAACGCGTTAAAATCCGGTTTGGCGTCCAACCCCAGGCCTTGGCGCCTGGAATCAGGATTGGCGCCTGGCGCTAGCCACTGGTCCTGGCGCCAAGGTGGTTTTGTGGTCTTCAGACTCTGTTTTGATAAATTATCTTTTTTGGCTGATTTTCTCTATAAATATCGTATCAAAAACTCCGTTTTCATTCATCAATTACCATTCATTAATTCTCTTCATTCTTCATCTTCAAACAATTCATCTCTTTTCATCAATTTTCAATAATATTAATTCTTTAGCATTCTTTTCTAAACTTTGCTTTTTTTTAATACAAAATTCCGCATTCATTAGATCTAGATACACCTAGCCATATTCGAAGTTGCCTTCGCCCTAGACGTGAAAGGTTTTAATTTCTGAGGGTTTGGTCCCAAATCTCTCTTTCAATTATTTAATTTAATTGTTTGTTTATTGTTTTCCTTGAAGTTACTAACGTGTGTATTTTGTTATTAGAAAGAGGTACGAGGCATCCAAGTAAGTACTTTAAGGGATTTTATTGATTAATTGATTTATGATGTAGATATCATGTTTAGATTGTTATTTTGATATTCCTAGTATCATGTCTAGGGTATTTTTAATATTAAATATGATTGCTATGATGCCTTTTGTTCTCTTCCTAATATTTATGATTGTTAGTATCATGTTAGGGTTAAAGATTTGATTTTTAATGCTTAGTGACATGCTAGGGTTTGTTATTAATCTTGTTAGTATCATGCCTAGGATCTTGCTATGCTTTAACATGATTATGATGATTATGATTATGATTAATGTTATTATTAATGATGTTGATTATTTATTATGTTTCTTGATACATATTATATTGTTATTGCTTGATCACCTTTTATTGTATGTTAAAGGGAATTGGTGTTTGCAATCACGCTTAATAAGATAATTAATAATCTTGTTTAGGGTTAATTGTGATTATAATTTCAAGTGGTCGACAATAATAGTTTATTTGTGCATTAAATTCAACCAACATAGATTAAACAGGTTTAGGGTTAATTTTATTGATTGCATGTTAATCAGAAAGCGCACATGAATACGAGCAGAATAAAGTAGAGGCCTTTTATTAGGGCAGGTTCAATCTCTTTTAGGTTGGATTTGTACCATCATCCCCGAACCCTTATTTGGTTCATGACCTTATGGAGTTGACGATCTCTTGGATCGTTAAGGGGTGTAACCTTCACCTCGAGAACGGTTTACAAGTTCCTTAAAAACTTGTTGGCGACTCTTTTTCTCTATCTTCTTCCCTTTTGGACGCCACCGTACTTTAGTGTATGATCACAGTGGGGTTCAAGCTAGTGGGATTTTTAAAGGCTTGAAACTATTCCCCACAGTTTTTGGCGACTCCACTGGGGAGGATTTCTATTTTAATTCCTGAATTTGTTTCGACAATGATTTAGAATGAGTGGATGAGACTCAAAAAGTTCTAAGTATTTCATGTGCGTAATTTTGATTAACATTGTGTCATATGCATAAAAAGGTTCTCATTGGAAAGACCATCCGTAATGAGTCAAAAACATAGGATTTTACACGTAGGAAATTTGAGAAATGTCTTTCACAACTAGGACTGAAATAACACCGCGCGAAACTGGATGATTTTATTGAGCACAGAAAGCTGCTGAGGCATGTGGGAAGTAGCGTCAGGGGCCAGAGCTTGGCGCCAAACTTTTAGCCATAGCACCAGACGCCAGTATTGGCGCCAGGCGCTACAGTTAAAAGTTGGCGCCAGTCTCTGTTTGCTGGCGCCAATTTCCCCCAATACCGAGCCAGAAATATGCGTTCTAATTTCGACCGGTTTTTCGTATTGTTTGCTCGATCCTACTTCCTGATTGAATTTTTTCTCACTTTTCTGAAACCCATATGTGTTCTACATATGGACATAACCCTCTGGGAATTCATGCTCTATCTTCCCGATTGAACGCTCCTGGCAACAAAGGGTACATCTGAGAGGTTGAATTCACCAAACCATGGAAGTGAGTTTTTCTAAAAAAAACTCGCGGTGTTCTATCCACACGCGTTAACCCTTCACGGTTAGGCTTCTACGCGGTGCATCTGGACAATTAACCATGGACCCTATTTGACTAAACCATATCCCGAACTTTAGAGAACTAGAGCCATGGTTAGGTTGCGAACTCATTGCATCATATTGTGCCTACTTGCCTAATTGTGCATTATTTGTTGTGCATATATATCCTATGTTCTTCTTAACCGTTTGTTGATTTGTGTTGAGATTATAATTAATGAATTAAAGAACTTTGCCTAATTAATTAATTCGAGTCAATAAAGTTTTTTCTTCTTTTAATCGGAATTGACCTAGTACGACTTTAGGCATACCCCAGTTGACTAATAATATCGAAAACAGTCCCAGACCGAGGCTCCAATATTGGTGCCAAAATCTGGGCTGTAGCGCCACTGTATGGTGTGTAGCGCCAGACATTTACTAAAAAGTCTGGCGCCAACCACCATATTGTGACGCCAGTCCAGTCGCTTGGCCGACAGTTCGGATTATTTGTCGAGTCATCACCTAATGTCTAATTAATCAGTTTCCTGTTTAATTCGGTTAATTTTGCTGGCAATAATGCTTAATTGAATTAATATTCGAGTTTAGGCACTAAGTCCCATGGTCTTACACAAGAATCCAAGCATGTCACTTTCACTCAATACACACACCAATACACATGTCTTGACCATGATTAAGGGAGTCTTGTGTGCGCGCGTCATTTTTCGTCATTTTTTTTAGGGGGGTAAGTCGGATATTAATCCTCCAATAAATAATAGTACTTAAGTTCCCTAAACACATGTACATTATTGCTCCCTAAAAATATACATTATTGCTCCCTAAAAATATGCATACTTTTTGCATACCCTTAAAAACCATAAAGTCAAATTGATTCGAGTCAAGTAATTAAAACGCAAACTGACTTAATTTACAGCGCGTGATCAAGAAAGGAAGGACGATTAATCAAAGATAACCTCTTCGTACAAGTCCAACTTTTCGACAAACCTATAGCTTGCAAGAGGAAAGCAAGAGTCATAATGGCAACTCAGGAAGAAGTTAACGACCTCAAGAACCAACTGGCTACTGTAATTGAGACACTGAAGCTTCTCGCACTTAAGATCGAGGATCCCGCGAAGAAACAACAAATGGACCTCATGCAAGAAATTCTAAGCAAGTTGTCCAGCGACTACAAGTTTCAAGAACTCACATCCCAAGGGGTCTCGGTGGATAAGGATCTTCTTCCGCAGAAGTTCAGTGCCAACGACATCCCAAAGTTTAGGGCAATCGACAACCCCTACTTTCATCTAAGGGCATTTGAAACAATAATGAGTATCAAGGACATCCCAAAGTTTAGGGCAATCGACAACCCCTTCTCTGTTCTCGCTATCTCTCGAGACCGTTTGCCAACAATGGTTCTTTTCTCTTGAAAAAGAAAAGACCTCTACTTGGGAATCCATAGCAAACGCTTTCGTCGATAGGTACAAGTGTAACGTTCAAGTCGAAACTGACCATAGAGAACTTGAAATCCTCAAACAGAAGGAGAATGAAGGCTTCACATCTTTCTTTAACAAGTGGAGAGAAACCTCAGCTAAAATGATTGAGGTACCAAGCGAAAAAGAGTCTGTGAGACTGTTCATTAAAAATCTCCAAGAAAAATATTCAAAACATCTTAAATATCAAAATAACCTTCATACCTTTAAGGCTGTTTATGATATTGGGATTAATATTGAAGATGACTTGGCTAAATCCAAAGCTGCCAACAATAACTCCAACAGTGGCTGGAAAGGAAAGAAGAACGACAATCCTTCTTCTTCCAAAACCGCCCACTCAAATAATGTTAGCGCCTTTAATCTAGGAGAAGTCCTCGCCATGAACAATCAAGGACAAAAGAAACCGTTTAGGAGAAACTTCACTCATATTGGCATGGGTTATGACACCGCGTTTGATCGGCTAAATGCAAAAGGTCTTATAACTCCCATTGGACCATTTGGAGATCCACCAGTCGAGAAGAGGTCGCCTAATTGGAACCCCAATGAACATTGTAAATATCACCAAGGTAGGGGTCATTCTACTGAAAGCTGTTGGAAGCTTAAGGAAGCTATCCAAGACCTAATTGACAATAACAAGCTGTCGTTGCCCCCTGCCAGTAAGAAGCCAAGTATTGACAATGCACCTCTAGCTCACACTTTGGCTATCTCCGATGAAGAAAGCGAAGTTGACCCCTCATCTCTCATTAAGCCTGTCAAAGCAACCAATGTCGAAGAGGAAGAAGAAGAGACCTTTTTCGATGTCAAAGATAATCTTCCAAAACCAGCAAATGAGGTAGAGATGCGAGTGCTCGCACTGTATCTGAGGGAGACATCGCAACTGTTACGTGAAACTCTCAAAATTTTGAATGAACTTCGCAAGGAATATGATGAAGAACCTAAGAGAGAATTCACACCAGTAAAAACGACTTATGAGGCAAAACACTTTCCCTTACAAGTCACCGAAAGACCCAAGAAGAGCAATAAAGTTTATACTCCAATTGGGATCCCGTATACACAAATGTTTGAAATGCTCTCCGAGAATGGCAAGGTCAAACCTCTCGAACCGAGATCATTTGAATCATTAAAAAGGACAGATAGATATTACTGTCAATACCATCAGTCAGGAGGACACACCCTAGAAAACTGCTTCAAGTTCAAGGATTTGGTGCAGAAAATGATTGATAGAAAGGAATTAGTCCGAGTTCAACAAGAAGAGGACATAAATGTTAATGGAGTATGGGACAGTGATGAAGAAGATGTCTATCTAAAAGACATAGTAGGACCTTCACCTTCTGTATCATACACCACGGACGACATTTGGGCTGAAGAAGATTCATCAATAGACGTACTAACAAGATCCGGGAGAATACAACCTCCCGTTTCAACACAACCTATGCCTACTGTACAACAAGTTCCCATACCTATCATCGAAGACAATGACATCGTTAAACAATTCAAGAAGACAAAAGTGGAGATGAATGTATGGAAGCTTCTGGCAACATCTCGAGAACATAGGTTAGCTGTGATGAATGCCTTGGACAAAATCGGGATAGATTCTGACACCACTCCTGAGGGACTAGCTAACTTCCTCACGAGTGACCTCCCTAGTCCGATTAATCTAATCACCTTCTCTGATAAAGACTTACCCCCGGAAGGTGACAAACACTACAAGGCGTTAAACCTCACGGTAGTCTGCAAAAGAATGAATGTTCCCATGACTCTTGTAGACAATGGATCGACTATTAATGTCTGTCCACTTAGGACTGCAAGGATGCTTGGCATAAAGGATGAGGATTTAACTCCGTCCACACAAGGAATAAGAGCTTACGATAATACTCGACGTCAAGCTCTCGGCAAAATAACCCTAAATGTGACGGCAGGAGCGATAGAACATGCTAATACTTTTCAAGTGGTAGACATCAAAGCCTCATTCAATCTGTTGTTAGGACGCCCTTGGCTCCATGACCTAAAGGTTGTCCCTTCATCTCTCCACCAACAAGTGAAAGCCATAGTTGGAGGAATCCCCATCACCATTGATGCTTCGCCAATGAGGATCAAATCAATAGAGAATCCAATCATCAACGTGGAGCACGACGAAGATGATGAAGACCTATGGGGCTTTAACGAAGAAGTCTCCTTAATCCAAGAGGATGAAAGGACATCTCTTTGCCACGACCCCCATTCCAACATGATTATCAACACTATGCTAAAGAAACAAGGACACTTCCCTGGGATGACCTTAGGAAAGAAGAAAGGGATAGCAAAATCGATAGAGTCACCTGGCCTCCCTAAGCTAGATACTTTCGGAATTGGTTTCGAACCGACTCGGAAAGATCTCAAGCGAGCCCAGGACAAATTGAAAGCACGTAGGGACGCTCGTATTCAAAAGAAAACAATTCCAATGGATCAGTACCCCCTTACGCTTAATGGTCAGTTTATAAAAGAAGGAGAGGACTATCCATGCCATGAATTTCCCGAACCATTTGTTGTAAATGGCATACGACAACCAGGATTCGAGATTTTCTTGGATTGCTACTTCATTGACGAAATCCCAACTCCCGTCCATAAGGAGAAAGCACCTCCATGCTTTGACTTTAACGTCATGGGATTACTGTTTGGGCGAGAAAAGAATGAGTCAGTTTATGAGGAAGATAACTCTTCACTCATTCAAACGGTCCTACAAAGTGAAAACTTCGACCCCTCAAAGCTAATTACTCCAGCCGAAGGATTATTGCAAGGGTGGCGCAAGACTATCAAGGTGATTACTCCAAGTGGAAGGAAGATATCAATCACGACAGGACAAGGGCCGATGTTTGAAGAATCGTCAGAGTCAGAGTCTGAGTCTGAGTCTTCCCCTGTAGAATCTTCTAAGGCTTTAGCTATAACGCCTCCCCTTCCTATCTCTTCTCCTAGGATAGTTAGTGATCCAGTCCCTGAGGACATATCACTCTTTGATGTAATGATCTCAGAGTATAATAATATCGCTCATTCTCCTTACTTCTCATGTTCTTCCCTAACCCAAGATGACGAACATTGCTTAGCTAACGATGAAAAAGATAAAGAATTTATTAAAGCAATGGAAACACTTGAAAAGAAAACACCAGTAATTGAAGAGACTGAAACAGTTGACATCTCAAATGATTCAACTCATAAAAGAGAAGTTAAAATCGGACTAACATTGAATAAACAAGAAAGAACCGATTTAATTAACTTGCTTAAAGAATTTATCGATGTATTTGCTTGGTCATATGAAGATATGCCGGGCATTAACAGAAAAATAGCTCAACACACTATACCATTAATTCCAGGAATGAAACATGTAAAACAAAAGCTGCGTCGAATGAAACCCGACGTAGCACTTAAAATAAAAGAATAAGTTCAAAAACAAATAACTGCAGGTTTCATCAAGGTATCCAAATACCCCGAATGGGTCGCCAACGTCGTCCCAGTTCCAAAGAAAGACGGAAGGGTAAGGATGTGTGTCGACTATCGAGATCTAAATAAGGCAAGTCCAAAGGACGACTTCCCTTTGCCACACATCGATATTCTGGTAGACAACACAGCAAATCACGCGCTTCTCTCATTCATGGACGGATACGCAGGGTACAATCAGATTCTCATGGCGGAAGAAGACATGGAGAAGACAACTTTTATCACACCATGGGGCACTTACTGTTACACGGTAATGCCATTTGGGTTGAAAAACGCAGGTGCTACTTACCAACGTGCAACAACTGCCTTGCTCCATGACATGATGCACAAAGAAGTTGAAGTATATGTCGACGACATGATTGTGAAATCAAAGGACCGTCTAGGCCATCAAGTAGCCTTAAGGAAATTTTTCGAAAGGTTAAGAAAATACAATATGAGGTTGAATCCATCAAAATGTGCTTTTGGAGTCACCTCAGGCAAGCTCTTGGGGTACGTCATAACCTCTAGAGGAATAGAGATGGATCCAACCAAGATTAAAGAAATCATGTCAATGCCACCGCCCAAGACCGAGAAACAGATTCGAGGATTCATTGGCCGGTTGCAATACATAAGTAGGTTCATATCAAAACTGACAACGATATGTGAACCAATCTTCAAAAAGCTCAAGAAGAACGTACCAGTAATATGGGATGATGAGTGTCAAAAAGCCTTTGACCGGATCAAAGCCTATCTCGCAAATCCTCCCGTATTAGCACCAGCACTTCCCGGAATACCTCTTAGGTTATACTTGACGGTTACCAAAGAGACAATGGGAGCCATGCTAGCACAAGAGGTAGAGAACAAAGAGAATGCAATCTATTACTTAAGTAAAAAGATGCTCGAATACGAAACACGCTATACACCACTCGAGAAATTGTGCCTCGCTTTGGTGTGGGCCACAACTAAGTTGAGACATTACATGTTGGTGCATACCGTTTTCGTGGAATCTCGATTAGATCCACTCAAATACCTGTTCGAGAAATCAACGCTCAATGGACGTATTTCAAGATGGATAGTCAACTTAGCCCCCAGTTCGATGTGCGGTTTATGCCACAAAAAGCCATTAAAGGATCTGTGGTGTCAGACTTTCTGGCAGATTTTCCAATCGAAGACTCGACACCAATACAGGACAATGAATTTCCAGATGAAGATTTGATGGTCACCGAAGATGATACTTGGACCTTGTATTTCGACGGAGCCTCAAACCAAAAGGGATGTGGTGTCGGAGTGCTATTAGTATCACCTAAGGAAGAACATGTCCCAATCTCAATAAAGCTTGATTTCGACGTTACCAACAATGCTGCTGAATATGAAGCATGCGTGGTAGGCCTTGAAACAGCCCTGGCATTGGGAGTAAAGAAGTTAAGGATATTTGGAGATTCCTCTCTAATCATCAATCAAATATCTAAAAGGTGGAAAGTAAGGAGCGAAAGCCTAGCCCCTTACCAAACTTATCTGGAAACTCTTACCGATCAGTTAGAGAAGGTAGAATACACATATCTACCTAGAGAAGAAAACCAATTTGTTGATGCCTTGGCAAGATTAGCCTCAATGGTTAAGATTCCCACGGATATCGAGCAAATGCCTCTAACTATCGAAAAAAGGCACAAACCGGCATATATACAGGCTATAAAAGACGACGACCCAGTCCAAGATGAAGATGAAGAACAAGAAGAAAAACCATGGTACACAGACATTCTCAACTATGTCACCAAGGGAGAATACCCTCCTCATGCTGACAAAAGAGAAAAACAAGCCTTAAGACTTTTGGCTTCTCAATATGTACTCATAGACAACGAGCTACATAAAAGGGTACCTAAAGGTCGAGCTCTCCTATGTGTAGGGAAGGTGGATGCACAAAGAATAATGAGAATGGTCCACGAAGGAATCTGTGGAACTCATATAAATGGCAAAATGTTAGTCTAGAAAATAATGCGAGAAGGGTATTATTGGACTACCATGAATAGGGACTGCCATCAATATGTGAAAAGATGCCCTAAGTGTCAAATTTACGCCAATTTACAGCACGTTCCTCCATCTTTGCTCTACACCTACACATCACCATGGCCATTCTCTACATGGGGAATTGACATAATTGGCAAGATCACTCCTCCAGGGACAGGAGGCCACGAATTTATTCTAATAGCAATTGATTACTTTACGAAGTGGGTTGAAGCGCAATCATATGCTAAACTCACTGAAAAACATGTAGCGCTTTTTATCGAGAGAAATATCATTTGTCGATATGGAGTCCCACATGAAATGATAAGTGACAATGGAACTCATTTTCAAGCCGAATGTGAAGATTTGCTACATAAATATGGTATCCAACATCATCATTCGTCCCCTTATAGACCTCAAGCAAACGGAGCAGTCGAGGCAGCTAATAAGAATTTAAAGACTATCATCGAGAAAATGACATAAAATTATAAGGATTGGCCTGACAAGCTTCACTTTGCATTGTGGGGTTATCGCACGTCAATCCGTACGTCAACAGGAAATACACCATTTTCTTTGGTATATGGAATGGATGTCGTACAACCTATCGAACTAGAAATACCATCTCTACGTATTGCGCTAGAGAGTAAACTCGATGAAGTCGAATGGACTAGGGCAAGATATGAAGAATTGATCCTACTCGACGAAAAACGACTAGAAGCTCTACATCACACCCAGTGCTATCAAACTCGTATGGCTAGACATTTTAATAAGAAGGTCAAGACAAGAAATATCAAAGTAGGAGATTTGGTATTAAAAGCGCTAAGGAAAAATGTTTTAGATCCAAGGGAAAAGTTTAGACCTAATTGGTCTGGCCCCTAAATTGTCAAAACAATCCTGTCAGGTGGTGCAGCAAAATTAACTGACATGGATGGCAATGAATTCTCAAACATGACCAATCTTGACCAACTTAAAAAATACTACCCATAATTACTTGAGTAGGACACTCAAGAGAGCTACGTTCGGCCTGATTCCTTAGGAAAGGATACGTAGGCAACCCATTACGGGTGCGGCCACTTTATTATTCGACATCTCCGCGTTCCAGAATCAACAAAAAGTCACAAAAGTCGGAAAAGCAACTGGCGTCACAGAACAAAGTCTGGCGCCAGCCAAAAGCCATTAGCGCCAGACGATGGAATTGGCGCCTGGCGCCAGACCTCAATAGCTGGCGCCAATCTGCAGTTACTGACGCCAATTCAGTCATAAAATCTGGGCGAATTTCGGTGTTTTTTCGGAAAATTTTCGACTTCCGTACTCGAAGAATTTCTGGAAAATTAATTTTTTCGGTTTTTCATTGCTTTAATAAAATAAATTTAAAGTGACAATTTAATTGAAAGCTGAAATTTCATTAATAAAATAAAATTGCATTGTTAATGGAATTCAAATAAGGCTGAAATAAATTAACTTTAAATAAAAATTAACAAATCTAATAAATCTAAAGCTAAGCAATGTTCTAGTCTTTCTTTTCCTTCTTTACTCTTTTCCAATTATTTTCTGTCTCCTCCTCCTCATCCATTACTTTAGCTAGTAGGCATCCTTTAGAGGACCTACATTCAATTTTCGAATAGATTGTTTCTCCTTCAGCTAGCACCCCATGCTTCTTTTCCACCCAAACCTTCTTGTCTGTAGCTTTCCTTTTCCCCTTGTCTTTAGTAGTATTCTTCTTCTTAGGCATTGTAGGTGTTTTGAACTCAATTCTTGCACCTAAGCGTTCCTTGGCCGGTGTTACCCTGTCACCTAGACGATTCTTCACGTCAGTTCTACCTTGATCAATTGAAGACTTCTTCAACAACCACTTCTTTACATCATTAGGTAAAGAAGGAGGAACCTTTTTGGTAATCACTTCCCATAAAGGTCTAGCGCTCCAGTACGTGTCAAATTTATCTACTTCTTGAGATATGGGATACTCATAGGGAGGACGAAGATCCCCGGAAGGAATATTTTGAAGCAAGCCATATTGTCTCTTTACTCTGCAGGGATAATAATATGTCATGCGAGACAAGCTTGGAAGACGGCAGAAAGGTTGCTTGTTAACACCAACCATCCTTTTTATTTTCCACCATGGGATGACCCACTTGATAGCAAAATCACGTGATTCAAAGACTTTCTTCCACCCATGGCGCCCAATTTTAGGGATGCGCTTCTTTCTTCTCACAAAGCAAGTAGGCGTATAATTTTCAATGTCGTCCGGAGGGCTAATTAATCCTAGCCTCTCCATTAGCCACATCTGTAAAAAAGTTCCAATGCAAATAAATTAATATTACAATACAAAAATATATTTTTTGATTTCTGTAATTAAAAATATTATTTTTCTACCTGTAATAAAATTGGAGAACCGCGAAGAGGCGCTTTTGGGTCCCTTTTCAATTCATCTAGACTAATCATAGTCTCTCCAACTATCAATGGCATTGGATTTCTCCCTGATTCAATTTGTTCTAGCACAGTGGTTATAATTGATTGACCCTCGTTAATTTTACCACTACTAAGACAATATTGATTAAGCATGCAGAATAAGAACGCCCTTCTTCTATATATGTGAAAAGATCCATAAAGCGGTTTATCAAAATAATAGCGTGCGAATTCTTTTAAGTTCACTACATTGCCATCTACTATTTTTGATAAATCCCTTTCCTTCAAGTTAAAGAAGCGCTCAAAATCCTTATAGTAATATGCATCTACTCTAGGGATTACTACCAGGTCTATTGCAGGGAAGCCTAAAATAGCGCCAAATTCCTCTGGCAAAGGGCTAATTTCATCATACCCTATTCTAAAACAATGTGTTTCAATATTCCAATATTCCAAAGCGGTATGTATGAAGTCTATGTCTAGATCTACCCCTTTAATGCCAAAAATTCCCCCCAAGTGAAATAAATCCAATTCTTTTCTTTCTTTAGCATTAAGAGATCGACACCATTCATGAGAATATTGGGCGAAGGTTTTAGTGGCTAAAGACGTGATGATTATTATTTTTTCTAAAGAGAAGAATTTTTTTCGATGAAATTATGAGAAGAATCGGCTGAGCAGGGGGCTATTTATGCACAAATTGCGAGGAATTTCAATCTGACTGGAATACGGAGTCAGCGTCAATTGGCGTCACTCACCGGGAATTGACGTCACCCATCAGCCTTTGGCGCCACACGCTAGGTGTAGCGCCTGGCGCCACGCGCCACAGGCTGGCGCCAGCTGGCGCCAAATCAGCAGAGGCCGCGCGTGCTCACTTGCGTTTTGATATTAAAACTGGAGTCGGTTTAATGACTTTATGGCCCCGTTTCATTTTTTCTACATATTTTTCTATCTTTTTTTCAATTAATTAATTAAATATAACAACTATTTTTTTAGTTAATTTTATTTTTATTTCTTTTTGAATTATATTAATTTTCAAATATCAGCTTTTTTCCTCCATTTTTTCTTTTTATTTTCTTTTTTGGGGGAGAGAGTCGGATAATACCCTCCATCAATAATAAAAATGACGGATTTTTTTGCGCAAAATTGTTCTCACACTTGCACACACTAACATACACTAACATAATAATAGATAATAGATAAATAACACAACATAAAGTACAAAGTGTCTAAATAATATGTCAAAGGCAAAGTTCTATAAAAAGTCAAAATAAAAAAACATATACAGAAGCAAACTACGGCGCCGGAGGACGTAGGCCCATCATGCCATAAAACTGCGCCGTCCGAGGAGTCACCTCTCCACCAGCTCCGGCCTCAGCACCAGCTCCAGCCTCCGTAGGAGAAGGGAAACTCAAAACAGGACCGCTCCAGCCAAGATCGATCTGAGGCTGAGACCGCGGAGGCTGCTGCGATGACGAGCCAACCTCGTACATTCCACCACCTCTGAAAGCCGAGGTAGCCTCTCCTACCGGTGCAGCAGGAGCACCCTCAGAAGAAGACCCTGAGCCCTCAGCAACATCGGCTCGAGCAGCCTCAGAACGACCACCTCTACCTCCGGACGAAGTGCGACAACGTCTCGAGCTAGACCTCGCCGGCTCTCTCCGCCCCTCAGGCCTCGTACGGGTGTGAGAAGCAATCGGCTGATCCTGCAAAAAGGATTAAATCAGAAGCAAAGTAAAAACTGAAGCATAATGCAAAAATAATAAGTAAAGAAAAGTTACCTCTCGGATAGTGTCGTCTCGACGACAGGTAGCTGCATTCCTCATCCGAACGAGTTGGCTCCGGAAGGCATCTATGCATCGTGCCATAGCCGAAACCACCTCGCGTGAGAACTGTCAAGGAAAGTTAAGTCAGTAAAAATGCATGATAACTGAATACAAGATTCTGAATTAGAACTAGACTTACCCTGGTCTGGTGACGAGGAATCGACCGCTCCACAAAGCGCTCGCCCTCAAGAGCCGGAGAAATCATCTCCTCGATCGGCCCGTACATCCCCTGGTAGTGGATGGACATACGGGGTGGCACAAACTCAGTGGGACCATCCTGATAAAACAGAAAGAAATCAGTAAGGTATTACTTGGGGGCTACTCAGCGAAAAAAAAAATAAAAAATAAAAATATAAAAATAATAAAATATAAAAAGTTAAGGATCTTACCCTCACATCCTTGGCCGATACAGGGGCTGGAGCCAACAAAGGAAGTAGCTCCTCAGCATAACTCCGCCCAAGGATCACATGGGACCGCCAGAGGGAACCAGACTCCTCAGCCATGCTCGACAACTCTCTCTCGTCGAACATGTGACGTGGTGGAGGAGCAAGAACGACAAAAGCATCAGAAGAGTGCTGTCTAACAACTCTCTCTCCTAAGTACACAACCGCTCTGTAGGTCCCCAGAAAGTAGCGGCGCTCAGCAGAGTACTGTGCGGCTAATCCAGGGACTGTCCAACCACCCCATGGTCGGTATACTACCTTAGGTCCCTATAAAAAAAATACCAATCGGGTAAGGGCATGTCTAAAACATCGCTGAAGAGCAAGATAAACATTAAAAGTCGTACCGAGATGATCCGACTCCGGACACGTGCAGTAGACAGGTCCACATGGTGGCCTCCCCAAGAGGCGCTCACCGGATACCCCCTCGGCGATGGTCTCGCCGGCGCAATGGAAGGAAAGTACTCGTAGAACCAGATCTACAAGAAATTAAACGAGTGAGTAAATGCTAACTAACATATAGGGCTAAAACTTTATAGGGAATAATGTTTACCTCTACGACTTTCCAGAAAGCAGACAAAGCAATGTTCGTCCTAAAGGACCGATGGCGACACGAGTCCCTCAGTGCGCAAACGAAGTCAGTATAGGCCAAGCTGGCCCAATCATAAGTCCCGATCCGCTGGAGATCGCGAACAGCAAGGAGGTAGTAAAGCAATGCCCTACTACCCCTGTCAGGGGAGAGTGTCCCTGACAACAATATCAGCACAAAGATGTGCACCCGCTGCTCTCGGGTGGTCCCATCGTCATTAAGAGCCGGTGCCAGCGTCGAGCGGCGAATCCCTCTAGCGCTGAACTGAGTCGTCTCGACCTCAGCTCGGGCCCGAACAGCAATCGGCCCCAACAACTCCTCGACCTCTGGAGAAAAGACGTCGATACCGTCGTCGAACGGCAGCGGCACAGAAGTGAACTCCAGTCCTGTGATGAGACTGAAGTCTGTAGGAGTGACCATTATCTCACCCCATGGGAAATGAAAGGTGTTGGTGGTGTCCCAGAAGAATTCCACCAAAGCGCGTACTACGTGGTGACCCCCGCTGGAGGCAACCATAGCCTCGGAGGTCTCAAACAAGGCAACCAGTCCGCAAGACTCCCATAGGAGTCTCGTCTCTCGATCTCTGGCGATGTGCATCCTATACAAATCGCCTAAACCATCACAGCCAGAGCCGTGATGCCGTGTCCTCCCAGGCTCGGTTCCCCGTCTCACCCTCTCGGAAATGTGGTGGACAGGGGCAAAGAACAAGGTCTGCTCATCCCACTCTGGAAACCGACCAAGCAAAGTGGACGGTGTAGTGTCGTCCTCCACGGGCTCATGCTCCCGTCTAGTGTTTCGGGACCGTGAACCTGAGCCTCATTGTCTAGCCATGCTACATTGTGCAGAATCATCATAAATTAAGGTTCTATAGTATTTAAAGGTTCGCCTAGCGCATGATACTATGTTCGAAAAAAAACAGACTACGTAGTACTAAAACAGAGCACAAATTTAAATTGAGCATGACAGCATTTTTTCAAGCAATCAAACAATTTCTTGCAACACTATAGTGATTATTGTGACAAATTGAACAAGAATTGCTAGCAAAAATATCAAGAACAAGCCACATTGTTCTTCACGACCTTAAGAGGTCTAACAATGGTGGATTGCTCGTTTCTTCACCAAATCGAGTCAAACAAGTCTCAAATTACTCCCAAGGCAATATACAAACATAAACAAGCAATTTCATGGCATAAAACTTGATGAACAAAGCAAATTCAGCATTATAAGTTTCGAATTCTCATGAAATTCGTGAATGAAATGCCAAAAATTCATAAAAACCGGTGTGAGTTGGAGGAAAACTTACATAGATCGGGAATATGGATGAAAAGAGCTTTGATTTGCAACCAATTTGAGAAAATTCGGTTGAGAAACGAATGAGCAACGATCAATTGAAGTTTCGACTTCTTTCGAGCAGCGTTCGCAACAAACCAGAGCACGAAATGAACTGAAAACGGGAATTTAAAGTGATTCCCGTGCTGGCGCCAGTCCCTAGGCATTGGCGTCACATTCTGTGCTTGGCACCAGACGCCAATTTCAGCGCATGGCGCTAATGCCATAAGGCTGGCGCTGATTGTTTTTCAGCGACGCCAAAGCAGCCAGCCACCTGTTGAGGTTGTGCTAGCCTTCTACAATATATTTCAGGTTCCTTGGTACGCCAGTTAGCCCCTCTAAGCAATTTGACATGATTAGGTAATCGGCTTGATTACGTAGAGTGATCGACCTGATAAAAAGATCGTCTCACTAAGCTTAAAGCGCCTAAGCATTGGCTCATTGGCAAAGGGCACCGATATACAGGTTCAAGAGCAAAGAGTGCCGACGTACAGGCATAGCAAGAGCAAAGTTCAGGCGAACTTTTAAAGATTGACAGGCGTGGATCTTCGGTATTTTCCCTTGGGAAATTATCGCATCAAATGAGGATGACTTCAAGAGAAGATATCTTCGGCGGAAAGTTGTCATGAACAACTGAAGGTAATTTCAGGGCGAAATTGTCTTCGATCATAATTCCTGAGGCATGGAAGATGATCATAATGCGGATGAGAATTATTTCAAGAGAAACAATTCTCGATGATATTCCCTTGGACGTGTGCTCGACGGTGCAAGATACGCGTTTCTTAACTCTTTTATCTGTTTAACTAACATTGTTTTGCAGGTATCGGCGTTACAAGAGTGATTTAGGATCGCAGAACGTTCTGAATCATTCTCCGTCCCTATCGATACTTTGGCTTTCGTTTTCGAAACATACGTTTCTCCAAACTCAGTCAAAGTGGGGGCTTCTGTAGACACCCATTTGTGTCTCCCCAAAACCAAACCCAGTGATGAGTACCTTTCACGTCAAATCATAATCGAATGAAACGAAAGTGTGGAAAGGTCTAGTGTTGCGGAAAGTTTTATTTCTTTTCTCTTCTCTCTGTTTTTGAAAACTTTATTTTAAGAAAACAGCCAATCCAGTTTGGTTGGTCCATGATATGGGTCCAATAATGGTATAGTTGGATGGGGCTTGCAAAGACCTTTCCAACGATATATTATAAGCCCAATTCCGATGAATATTGAGGAAGTTATGGCCAATTTACTAAACTGGGCCCGGTTTGAGTTTTAAGTGCAGCCCTATTATCTAGGGGAGGGCCTAATATAATTTATCATTCCTAATGCAATTAGGAATGGTTTTAGTCTTCTAGAACATTCTAGAAGGTCTTATCATTCTTAATTTAATTAGGACTCTTCAGAGTTTTAATTAGATCAAATAGCATTTCCGATTGAAATTATATTATTTTATCTTCCAATACGGTAAAATTATCAGATTTTCAAAAACGCGTTAAAATCCGGTTTGGCGTCCAACCCCAGGCCTTGGCGCCTGGAATCAGGATTGGCGCCAGACGCCAGCCATTGGCGCCTGGCGCCAATGAGCCAGGGCTGGCGCCAAGGTGGTTTTGTGGTCTTCAGACTCTGTTTTGATAAATTATCTTTTTTGGCTGATTTTCTCTATAAATATCGTATCAAAAACTCCGTTTTCATTCATCAATTACCATTCATTAATTCTCTTCATTCATCATCTACAAACAATTCATCTCTTTTCATCAATTTTCAATAACATTAATTCTTTAGCATTCTTTTCTAAACTTTGCTTTATTTTAATACAAAATTCCGCATTCATTAGATCTAGATACACCTAGCCATATTCGAAGTTGCCTTCGCCCTAGACGTGAAAGGTTTTAATTTCTGAGGGTTTGGTCCCAAATCTCTCTTTCAATTATTTAATTTAATTGTTTGTTTATTGTTTTCCTTGAAGTTACTAACGTGTGTATTTTGTTATTAGAAAGAGGTAAGAGGCATCCAAGTAAGTACTTTAAGGGATTTTATTGATTAATTGATTTATGATGTAGATATCATGTTTAGATTGTTATTTTGATATTCCTAGTATCATGTCTAGGGTATTTTTAATATTAAATATGATTGCTATGATGTCTTTTGTTCTCTTCCTAATATTTATGATTGTTAGTATCATGTTAGGGTTAAAGATTTGATTTTTAATGCTTAGTGACATGCTAGGGTTTGTTATTAATCTTGTTAGTATCATGCCTAGGATCTTGCTATGCTTTAACATGATTATGATGATTATGATTATGATTAATGTTATTATTAATGATGTTGATTATTTATTATGTTGCTTGATACATATTATATTGTTATTGCTTGATCACCTTTTATTGTATGTTAAAGGGAATTGGTGTTTGCAATCACGCTTAATAAGATAATTAATAATCTTGTTTAGGGTTAATTGTGATTATAATTTCAAGTGATCGACAATAATAGTTTATTTGTGCATTAAATTCAACCAACATAGATTAAACAGGTTTAGGGTTAATCCTATTGATTGCATGTTAATCAGAAAGCGCACATGAATACGAGCAGAATAAAGTAGAGGCCTTTTATTAGGGCAGGTTCAATCTCTTTTAGGTTGGATTTGTACCATCATCCCCGAACCCTTATTTGGTTCATGACCTTATGGAGTTGACGATCTCTTGGATCGTTAAGGGGTGTAACCTTCACCTCGAGAACGGTTTACAAGTTCCTTAAAAACTTGTTGGCGACTCTTTTGCTCTATCTTCTTTCCTTTTGGACGCCACCGTACTTTAGTGTATGATCACAGTGGGGTTCAAGCTAGTGGGATTTTTAAAGGCTTGAAACTATTCCCCACAAACAGCAATCATCAATTATAATTTATAAACCCCAACAACCAAGAATTTAAGTATTCAATCAATAAATCAATTATAAACACTACAAATTTACAATCAATAAATTAATTATTTAATCCCTGGTACAATATTTCTAATTAGCATAACAATAATTATTAGACCAATTGAGTATTTAAATGTAAATAGATAAATCTAATTAAATGAATTAACCATTTAGTAATGAAGTATATAGAGTATTGTAGGGGCGTGGGTGATGTCGTACTCGCTGGGCAGACTGGTGGAGCCGTGGAGGAGTAGGCGAGTAGCCATGGGCGCCTGGTGCCAGCGTGTTGTGGTGGCTAGTGGGGTGTCGGGTGGAGCAATTGAGTTAGAGAGAGAGGTGAGTTAGGGTTTTTGAATTTGGGGGAAATTCGGAAAGGGGAAATTTGTTAAAGTGAAGCTGTGAAGTCTCGATTTTGTTATAAAAAAAAAAAAGTTTTCTTAAAGGGTTGAGAGGGTTCGAACCCTGACTTCCTTATAGGGGAAGGAAGGATGCGCACCAAAAATTATTACTAGGCTTCACACTAACTTGTTACTAAATATGACGAAGATATTCTATTTAACCGCTTTTTTTTTAAAAAAAAAAAAAAAAAAAAAAAAAAAAAAAAAAAAAACTTTTAATTTTTTTTTAAAAATATAGTGGGTCAATGAACCCACTTGAACCCAACATGTATTAGCCCCTGATACCAGGGAGATTTGGGAGTGTTACAATCTAGTATGTACAACAACTCATTATGGTAGATCTAGAATATTTGGTAATGAACTAATTTTCAAATGGATTTAGATCTTTTAGCTAGAGTTTGGAATAGTTGTAATTTGGTTGGTATTAGACTCTAATTCCAACTGGGCTCGCGTAAAAAAATATGGCATATAATAAAATATTTGTCCAACATAAAAAGCTAATAAAGAGGATTGGGCTTAAGAAAAAAAAAAGTTAATTAACTAGAAAAGAAAAATGGGCAGGGAATTTGGGCTATTAAGAAATTTAAAGCAATCCTCTAATAGAACACACAACTGAAACCATATGGCGGTGATGTTTGTTTCAATCATCAGGATTTTTGGTGACACGGATGAGATATTTTCAGTCGGTTTTTTTTTTTTTTTTTTTTGTCAATTTTGACTTTGAATACAGCCCTCAAGAACCAATTGGCCCTCAAAGCCTAAATTTAGCAATATTGTGGGGCGAAAGCTATAGCACACACACTAAGACATTTCCTTGGACGCAACTTAAGGTACTCGTAGCCGTTTTCATCCAATTTTGACCTATATGACCAAAACTGACTCCTTATACCTTAATTGACCAATTTTCGTAGCTTGCAAACAAGTGCATGCAATTTGAAGTATTTCCCTTTAGTTAATTAAGGGTTTATGGGTTAGCTAAGGGGTTAATGACTAGTGAAGTTAATAATTGTTAGTCATTAAAGGAATTTGGTCAATTTATTGAAAACGCAGGGGTGGTTGGTGAATTTTGAAAACTGTAAGGGCATTTTAATAACCTCGAAGGTTTATATTCAGGTGAAAAAATTGATACGTAGATTTTTTTTTATTATAGTTTTGTAGTGGGGAAAAAATGTTAATTAGGTTGACGGGTATGAGAGCAAGTATAATCTATCATTAAAATATATTTAGTCGACTCATATGAGAAATTTTGAATGCAATACTCGATGCATAAAGAAAACCAAAAACACATTTAAAAACATAATAATTTTTTTTTCTCTTTCTCCGATTACACGCAATTTACATACTTTGAGTTCTAAAATAATGAATTATTCTTAGTTCTTACCTTATACAACGTAAAACATTAAAGTGTGATTAGTAGATTAGTATTATTTCGCATTTTATTTTTTTAGAGCTAACACTCTCCCTAACTTATAAGAATGCAGAAGAGACAAAATAAATGGAAAACAAAGTTAAAAAAAAATAATGCCATTTAACATGGTAATAGTATTTTTCATGTTTCCCTAACAGTGATTTCACCAAATGCCATTGAGTTTTTATGAAAATTCACTAAATGCCATGAAGTTTTCACAAATTCACCAAATGCCATTGAACTTTGTAAAAATTCACTGGATGCCATTAAATACTAAGCCATTAATTAATAAGCCTTTAACTACGTTAGATATCACATGTGTCATGATATGATTGGTTCATTCTAATCATTTATATTAATTAACAAAAATTAACATTTTTTTCTTGATTTTCGTGAGAAAAATTGTTCAGATAAAGTTTTTGGGTTAATTTTGACCTTATGGATTCAAATTAAGCAGCAAAAACTTAACGTAAATACCCCTTTTTGTATGTCGAAAAATATCTCGATTAGTGTGTCGTTATTTTTTACCATGAAAATTGACCAGGCAAGGTTTTAAGGGTCATTTTGATCTTCCATGGGGTTGGATTAAGCTCGAAATTGGCAAAAAAACAACTAAATGCCCCGTTTTGTGTGTCGAGATCGTAATTTTTTTTACCGTAAAATTTGCAAAAAGAGGCATTTACGTAAATCATCGCCAAATATGAGCTTAAATTAGATTCTTCAAGGGTCAAAATGAACCCCAAAACCTTATTGGATTAATTTTCATAGTTGCAAAATAATGACACGATAATCGAGATATTTTTTGTTACACAATACGGGGCATTTACCCTTTTTTTTTTGTCTGAGCTTAATTATTTGAACTCGTTTCATATCGAAAAAAAAAATATTAGTTTTATTAATTATAAACCATATGATTGTAATAAACCATCATATTATGACACGTGTCATGATTTAATCTTAGGATTTTTTGACATTTTCTACCACCTAAAACACCTAGCTTCATATTTGCTACTGTTTTAATTTTTTTTTTTTTTTTTACTTTGCTACCACCCTAAACATAGTTTGTTAGAAATTACTACCCCATGCCTTACACCGTTACAATTTCCGTTAGTGGGGTCGTACCACCGTCTAGCCACCCCACTGCCACCCCTCCCCCTCCCTTCTGCCGGCGGCCGGCGCCCAAAATTACGGCCGATGCCGGCGACCCCACCCCCTCCCTTTCCCCCACCCACGAAGCCAACCCCCACCTCCCTTTCCCCCACCCACCAAAGCCAACCCCCACCGAATTCAGCCCCCCTCCCCGTTCCCTCCACCAACTCAGCCACCAATTCGCACCCACCCGCAACACCAACTCCGCCACCAATTTCGCAGACCCTCCTCAATTCGCAGCCACTAATTTGCACCCACCCGCAACACCATTAGGGTTAGGGGTGTCGGTTTTTTGGTGGGGGAAAAGGAGGGGTTAGATTCTGGTGGGGTAACGGGGAGGGGGGCTGATTTCGGTGGGGGCTGGCTTCGTGGGTGGTGGGGTTGGCTTCGTGAGTGAGGGATAGGGAGGAGGGTTGGCTTCGTGGGTGGGGAAAAGGGAGGGGGTGAGGTCGCCGGCGCCGATCGAATCTTTTGGCACCGGCAGGGGGGAGGGGTGGAAGTTGAGGGGAGGGGGTGGCAGTGGGGTGGCTGGTTTTTTTCTTTATTTTTTAATTTTTCTTTTTTTTAATAAACTTAACGGAAATCCTAACGGATTCCGTTAAGTGGTAATGATTTCTAACCAACTCTAATTTAGGTGGTAGCAAATTATTTATTTTTTTTTTTAAACGGTAGCAAATCAGAAGCGAGGCGTTTTAGGTGGTAGCAAATGTCAAAAAATCCTTCATCTTAATGACTAGAAACCTCCGTTAGTCATTAATGACATTTGGTGAATTTTTTATAAGCTTAGTTACATTTGGTGAATTTGTGAAAATTTCACGGCATTTGGCGAAAATTAAAAACTCAGTGAGATTTGGTAAAATTATTGTTTCCCTAAACTGAACAACATAAGCATGAAAGGAAAAAGAAAACCCAAAAAACATGACTTTTACGGTCATGGATGAAGATCACGAATAAACCCAAAAGGCATTAAACTTATTCTGAGGTGTTCTAAATTAAATCAAATGTTCTAATTTAGTACTCACATAGTCACATGTTCTAAACCATAAATTAGTTAAGTTTGAAGTTATAAATTTTAAATAACTTGTCCCAAAATTTTAAATAACTTGTTCCAAAATTTTAACTTATATGTTCTAAATTTTTAAACGTGTGTTCTAAGATTTTTAATTATATGTTCCAGATTTTAAAGCGTATGTTCTACTTTTTACTCATATGTTCTAAATTTTTACTCGCATTTTCTATATTTTATATTAGTTGTTCTAAATATTTATTCACATATTCATAATCTTAAATCAGATGTTCTTAATTTTACTCATATACTCTAAATTTCATAAAGCAAATTTTCTAAATTTTTAATCACTTGTTCTAAATTATGACTCATACAGATGTTCTAAATTATTACTCATATGTTCTAAATTTTAATTTAAGCCACATGCTCTAAATTTTAACTCGTATGTTCTAAATTTTTACTCACGTGTTCTAAATTTTAGATCAGTTCTCATATAAGTATGAATTCTCAAATATGGACCTATTCTCATCGGATCCCTCCCCTATCTATTTATATATATTTAACAAACTCGCATATAACACCGTGCCAATAAAAGTACGTGTTACATTTTAAAAAAATGAAGGGAGTATCTTGTTATCTAACTAAGTGTGTATGGCGTGAAGACTAACTTTTCACAACTCGAAACAAGAAATTTTTGTTTGTTTATTCTCTTGATATATTCACACATGATAAAGCAATGGCCTCATGTCTTTTGTGCAGTAGCTTATTAGCTGTCTATCTGATTATTTCTCATTTATGATATTCACATGGATAAGTAAGCTGATTACACTAGCTTAGTTGTTTATTGATTATTTCCAATAAATGATATTCACATTGATGATTAAGCTGATTACACTAGCTTAGCTGTCTATTTATTATTTTCAATAAATGAGATTCACATGGATAAGCAAGATGATTACACCACCTTAATTGTCTATTATTAATTATTTGATTATTTCCAATTAATGAGATTCACATGAATAATCAAGATGATTAACCCATGATTTCCTCATGCATATGGCCTATTGATAGTATATATATACATATAATGAATTATGCCTCTCATATTTTTCATCAACACTATAATAATTTGAAGCACAAAAAAAAAAAGAAATAAAAAATAAAAAGAAAAGCTTATTACACTAGCTTAGCTGTCTATTTATTATTTCAATAAAAGAGATTCACATAAATAAGCAAACTGATTACACCACCCTAATTGTCTATTAATTATTTGATTATTTCCAATTAATGAGATTCACATGAATAATCAAGTTGATTAACCCATGATATCCTTATGCATACGGGCTACCGGTAGTGTGTGTGTGTGTGTGTGCGCGCGCGCGCGCGCGCGTGCGTGCATATATACATATATTTACATATATACATATATGTAAATATATATTGCCTCTCATATTTTTCATCAACTCTACAACAATTTGAAGCACAAAAAAAAAAAGTTAATTACATTAGCTGTCTATTTATTATTTTAAATAAAAGAGATTCACATGGATTAGCAAGCTGACTGCACCACCTTAGCTGTCTATTGATTATTTCCAATTAATGAGATTCACATGAATAACCAAGTTGATTAACCCCTTATTTCCTCTTGCATACGGCCTCCGATAGTATATATACAAATAATGAATTATGCCTCTCATATTTTTCATCAACTCTACAATAATTTGAATCAAAAAAAAAAAAATCCTTTTAAAGTTAGTCTATCAAAGAAAGCTTTTAAGGTTAAATGGATACCCAAAATGCCTTCGATGAAACACAAAGTCGCCATGATCGATTTAATGAACTCAAGGCGTTTGATGAAGGAAAACTTGGGGTTAAAGGGCTTGTAGATGCTGGAATCAAAAAAATTCCTAGGATGTTTATCAGACCGCTTGAGGATCGTTTAAAAGATTTTGCTACATGTACTGACAATATTAGTGTGCCGATAATAGACTTAGCTAATTTTGGTGAAAATAAAGATCAGACTGCAGAGATTGCCAAGGAAATTATTAAGGCAGCAAAGGAATGGGGATTTTTTCAAGTGATTAACCATGGGATTTCTAAGGAATTGTTAGAAACGATGATTAATCGAAGTCGAATGTTTCACGAACAAGATGTTGAAACAAAGAAAATGTTCTATAGTCGTGATTTTCAATCAAAGCCTGTGTTTTTTATTAGCAACTATGACTTGTATCACTCAAATGCTGCAAATTGGAGGGACACTTTGTATGTTAACGCTCGACAAACTGGCGGTATTGTTGATCCTCAAGAGTTGCCTCCTATATGCAGGTATGTTGATTTTTGTCTCACATTACATACACTTGATTAAATTCCAAAATCGTATTATAAGATTAGTGTTACTATACTATGTACATAAAATGTATACTCCCTATGTGCCCTAATAAAATTTAATGTAACTAAACCTAGTGCATAAAGAAAAATCTCATTGTGCATTTATTCATTTTTAAGTACTTTTTAACAACCAAACTAGATGTTATCTTATTTTCTTTATTCAAATCTATTAATTATTATTATTGAACCATATTCGACCCATTAATCTGTAGATTATTTTATTTTATGTTTACATTAAAGAAATTTCAAAGTTTAACACACAAAAAAGAACATGAAATAGGTTTTTAACACCAAATCTTTCAAAAGTTATATTTTACCACCACAAAAAAAAATCCTAGAAATTGTTTTTCACCAGCACTTATCGAATTCCATCCAAGAATTCGCTAGTGGGCCATACTGCCCATTTGTCCACTTTCACTAAGGAATTGGTAAAAGAAATATATTAAAACCTAACACCCAGCCAGTCCCACCCTAGAGCCACCACCAACCCCTGCCATGGCCCGTCACTAACCTCCACCCCTGATGGTTGATACGCCCCTCCCTAGCCCCTACCATTGATATCTTCCCCTTCCCTTCCCCCACCTCAATCCCGGCCTAAAGCCTTTCCCCCACCCCAAACAACCACCCCTACTTTTCATCCACTTTCAAAACGGCCGATTTCGACCACCAAAATCAACCGTTTTAGGACTGCTTTGGTAAAAAATTGGTCATTATGAGGGAAGGGATCGAGAAAAGAGGGGTGGTTGCGGGGTGAGGAGAAATGGTTTAGAGTAGGTGTTGGGGTGGCGGATAAGGAAAAGGGTGGACTTTGATAATGTAAGAGGTAGAGGCCCGAGGGTAGGGTACCGGCAGAGGGCTAAGGGTGCGGAGGTGTTTTTAGGGTGGGGCTAGTTGGGGAATTAAGTTTTAGGTTTTAAATTTGTTTCTTCTTTGTTAGATCAATACCCTAACAAAACGTGGACACGATGGGCCCCACTTAACGAATTATTGGATGGAATCTGTTGAGTGGTGGTGAAAAACAATTTTTAAGATTTTTTTGGCGTAAAATACAACTTTTAAACGATTTGGTATTAAAAACCAATTTCATGCTTTTTTTAGGGTGTTTAAAGTAGTAATTAATTTGACTTTACAAATTAATGTAAAAAATGTATACTTTAATTGTTTCTTGTATTTATTTTTGTATTTAACAACTTTGTTTCTTTAGTTTATATGTGTTTTGATTCTATATAGTTGATAATTTTTTACTTAGGACACTAATCACGTAAGTTAATTTGACTCGGGTAAAGTCTTGTTTGATTTATCTCAACTTTTATTTTTCGAATTTAAAAGTTATAAAATTTGAATTTATATGTTGGCAAACATGCCTAAATGGAATGTTTCTACTAAAAATAAAATGTGGAAAACAATAATTATTTAAATTTTACTTTTTTAAAAGTTTGAAAATATAATGGTAAAAGCATGTAAGATAAAAATTTTGAACTTAAAATTAAATTTTCACTTGACTTTTGCAGCATATTCTAAAGTAATATTTGTTAAATAAAAAAACTACATGTGCACCCGGTAGATACAGATATAGATTCGAAAATTCCAGTTTGTGAATTTTGATGCGTATTGAAAAATAAAATTCCCTTTGAGTTTCTTCTCATCTAATTCAAACTTTTAATGCAAACTTAATCAATTTATAAGAGGGTACATATAAGCCATATGTCTCCCTTACAATTCAAATGGTCGATTTAAAATATTTACATATAATTTATATAATAAATTCTTTTTTGCAGGGATGTAATGTTAGAGTACATTAACCATATCCATAACCTTGGTGATCGCATACTTATGTTAATATCATTAGGTCTTAGACTTGAACCCGAATGTCTTGGGAATATCGCAAAATGTAATAAAAGTTGGGCCATAGTTAACAGCTATTACCCAGCATGTCCAGAGCCAGAATTGACTATGGGAATAGATGCTCATGTTGATACTACATTTGTCACAATACTCCTACAGGACAATATTGGTGGACTCCAGGTTCTTTATGAAAACAAATGGGTTAATATTGAGCCTGTTACTGGTGGTTTGATTGTTAACTTTGGAAAAATACTTCAGGTTTTTTTTTCATTACCTTATAAACTAAATTATTAAAATATCTAGTTCTTAATGTTTAATTTTGAGTTTTATATATTTGCGATATACTTCTTTTAACTCTTATCTTATATCTTACAGATGATAACTAATGATATAATAAAAGGTGCAAGTCACAGAGTAATTGCAAAAAAGGTGGGACCAAGGCAATCTATTGCATTCAATTTTAATGGTGTTTACTCATCTGAGAAGATACATGGTCCAATAAAAGAGCTAACATCAGAAGAAAATCCACCTATTTATAGGAAATTCTCAACCGAGGAACTCATCAAAAGCTTTTTATCTAAATCACTTAATGAGGTTGGAGACAATCTCGATGATTTTAAGCTTCAACATCATGGTGATGGCTTGTAATTATCTTAGGGGATGGATGTTACAAAATTGTGTTCAACTGCTACATAATAAACAAACTTTTATTATATTTGTGTAGCAATATATATGTTCCCATTTCACTTTTATGAAAAACCTTAATTTTGTTATTATATTTTTTATCTAAATGATTGTTACTATGTGATTTGTAGCATGCATGTGTGTTAGAAATAATAATATTTGTAACCCTTGTATACGTAATAGACGAAGTTGGTTACAAAAGTCCCATTTTTGTCAGTTACAAATGACGTTTTTTCTGCTAGTGAATACAGAGTTTAGTTTTTTTTTTATTTTTTTTTATTTCGTATCTAATTATACAAATGCTATTTGCCTATTTTCATGTGTATAAAAAGCATTGTGTTTTAAATGACAGTTTATGTAAACCAAAACCCACGAACGTAACAATTTTTATTTGAGAATGAAGCCGGAAGCTGAGCAAATACCAATGACAAAAAAATTTCAAAGAATCAATCCAAATAGAAAATAAAGCCCCAACTAGACATAACCACTCACCTTATTATCGACACAAAGAGTAACACAAAAATAAAAGGCAGCCACCCGGCCCGCCGACGATCACTAATCACTGACCATCTCTTATTGACTTAGGTAGAAATGTATACTCCCTCCGTTTTTTTTAAGTGACACAATTTGACCGACACGCAGTTTTAGGAGATTTTATTGACTGTAATAAAATAAGATGTTTGTGGGGTAGGTTGGAGGAGTGAGAAATGATATAATCTGTGGTTTATACACACGGGTGTACAGTGCTCATCGTACACCCAGATGAATAAAAAAAAAGGCGGAAAGAACATCTTGTGTTTCATAAAGAACATACATGTATTTGACAAAGAACATGTTTGTATTTGACAACAACATGCATAACCAAAGAACATAAAGATATAATAAAAAGAACGAGATAATAACTTAAAAATTTTCTGTAAAATTATACATTAACGGAAAAAATTTAGAGGTGATAAAAAATCGAGTAGGGCCGGGTCATACCATAATTTCTCGTGCCCAAACCCGTGAAAAAGTAGCGGGCTTTCGGGCTTTATTTGAACCCGGCTCGGATTTTAACTAAAAATGCATTTTTAGGCTTGCCTAAACCCACTCTATTTCGGGTCGGAATGTCGGATCGGGTCGGGCTGTGAGTCATGCCAATGTTGATCACCTCTTTAAAATTCATTACCAAATAATTCATTTCCCCAAAAAATAGTTTTCTATCTCTCCAAAAAAATCAAGTTCCCATAATAATTTAGTTTTTTTACTCTAATATTATTTTCATTCAAAAATAATTTAAGATTTCAATATCAAATTTCAAAATAACATATGTTAAAAGAACATAGGTTATATTGGAAAGTACATATAGTTAATACCTAAATAACACACTGATCAAACTCAAAAAACATACGATAATAAAAGTTATATAAATATAACATATGATAATAAAAATAGAATTTGGGCGTCACTACGACCTTAAAGAACATACACGCCAAATTTAAACAACATACTTTGTAGCATTAAACCCAAAAAAACATATATGTTTATCAACATATGTCAAATAACATAAATTATAATGTAAAAAACATATAATGATACTCAAAGAACACACTGATCACACTCAAAGAACATATTAAAGGTATGTTCTTTGTCAAACATAGATATGTTCTTTATCAAACATTGTATGTTCTTTCCGCCTTTTTTTTGTTTACCCGGTGCACCATGCGCATGGTGCACCCGGGTGTATTATCTAATGATAAAGTAAAAGAATGTGAGGGGAATTGGGGATCATGAAAGGAGTGAGAAATGATAAAGTAAGAGATAGTGGGGTGAAGATATATTATTAAAATGTAAGGAATTTCTAAAAGAAGAAGTGTGTCACTTAAAAAAACGGCCGTTTAAGGAAAGTGTGTCACTTTAAAAAAAACGGAGGGAGTACGTATTAATGTTACATCAATGGTGTGGATTTAAGAAGGGGAAATTATCCCACGTGAAAAGACAATGATGACTTTGATGTATTTGTTAACTTGTGTATGCTATTATATTGTAGGCGTTGTTTGAATTGCGCGTACGTGGAGCTTAGGTGAATATGCTTGGAAATAAATCATAGGAAGTTGGATTTGACAAATAACAAATAGGGACAAAAAAGTAGGGAACCGCTTCTTGTAAACCGTTCATGGATCATCAAAGCCAACCACGATAAGGGATCAACCAAGAGGTAACAACGAATTGATCCATGAAGGTTACACCCAATTCATAATCTATGAGATTACTAACTCAATAGTGGTCCTGAACCATAACTAGATATGCCAAGATGATAGTATGGATTGAGTCATAAAGTGAAGTAATGCCACCCGTATTGGCCTCTACTCGATTCTTATAGTGACATGTATTAATTGCAACTCAAAAGACATACAAACAATATTCAATTTGCTCCAAACTGTTTGATCCATGAAGGTTACACCTAGTTTATAAACCATGAGATTCTTAACTCCATAGCAAACTTGAACCATATACAACTGGATATTCGGGGATGATGGTACGGATTGAGTCATGAACTCAATGTTGCCCGTATTGGCCTCTACCCGATTCTTATAGCGTCATGTATTAATTGCAACCCAAAAGACATACAAACAAGATTCAATTCTCTCCAAACTAATTAATATAAATTGGTTGAATATTAAATGCACACATAAATCTAATAATTGTGATCACTTAAATATAACAACAAGATTACTAGGAACCTAAAATGGTTGTTCAAATTATCTTATTAGACGTGATTTTCAGTTACATATTCCCAATTAAACATGAAATATAGGTGACCAAAACAAATAAAATAAAATAAATCAACTAGATTAAATATGCATGCATAAAAATGTTGGAAGCAATAACTCAATAAAATTAAAATTAAAACCGACATAAAAGCATCCTAAACATGATACTAAATAATTATTGATAAAAAAAGTCATAGGCATGATACTAACAAGATCAATATAACACCTAAAAAAGATACTAATAATTAGAAATAATGATCCTAAACATGTTACTAGCAATAAAAAAAAATAATTAGAGTAAATAAAACCAAAAGAATTAAATAATACTCAATCCGAATGTACAACTTTGAATATATACCACATTATGAATAATTGTTAGTAACTTTAATAAAAAGAATAAATCAAAAGAATTAAATTAAAGAGTTAGAAAAATGATATCACCCTCGGGAGTTTGCCTTCACACCTTGGTCTAAAGGGTAGAACCTCTGGATCTTGTTTTGGACTTTTAATTACTCAAACAAGATTAGAAATGAAGCTAAGACAATAGAAATTGTACGTCGTAGCTTTACGTCTAAACCTTTTGGGCCGTATGAGATCGAAAAAATAGTTGTTGGGATTTATAGGATTATAACCGAGTGAAGATAGATTTTTTAAAGAAGATAGATTTTTGAAAATGCGTCGCACGGATCAGCAGTTTTGCAATTTCTGTTGTTATTAGAACTTTTAATCCAAAATTCGGAATAAAATAAATAATATACTATTGGACAGCTCAGGAAGTCTAATTTCCAAAACAAATAAAAACAGATTAATATCTAACCTATATCAAAAACTAGATGAAGCCGTGCGATGCACGATTTTTTTGATTTTTTTTTATTTTTTATTTTCGTATTTATGAACTAAAATTTGTTATATATTTAGATAAAACTCCAAATATTAAAATATAATATTTAATATTTAATTAATTTAAACTTAAAAATCTCATTTGGCAATTTTGCTTACGTGGCATTTGAATTATTTAATTTTAAAATAAATTAATTATCTCTTATTTAATTGGCTACTATTAAGATTTATAATCCTACATCGTGCGCTGAGAAAATTAGATTCAACGTGGCTCTCTACAAACTCGGGAAAAATTTATAATGTCGGTCAAAATAGTAAAACAATGTCGGTTTTGGATAAAGTTTAGTATTTCGATCATATCTTTTTCGTTATATCTTGGAATTGGGCTTATGATATATCATTGGAAAACTTATTCAAGGGCTATCAATATATTTATGATTTTGATAAAAATTATGAAGCACGAAAATCAGATTTGATCGGTTTAAGGGTCAATTTTTTACCTACACCCCAGTGTACGTAGAATTCCCTACACTCCCTCCCCACTGCATTCTCCTACACCCTTCGGCACTAAATCTCACTCATCCTTCCTCCTCCCTTTCAAATTGTAACAACTATTAGTGCATCTTACCTCCAAATTATACATTTATCTTTATCAACTCTAGTAAATTAACAGTCCATCTCTAACGATCTCACCACCATTCTCTTCTTTCCGGACAACATATTGATGGACCACGACATTCTTGTTTTCCGGCGGAGGAGAGAGAACGGTGTGGTGATTTGTTTATCGGCGAAGCTCGATCAAATCTTTTTGCAAACTATTTTAGAGACATAAACGTGATAAAATCTACCAAATTCAAATAAAAAAATACGGCAATATGCACAAATTCACATCAACAATCATCTAAATAAGCTAGAAAATTCCAAAAACAAAGGATGAGAATGAGCTGAGTTTGCAACCACCGTCTTCTGTAATGTTCATACCATATTACCTCGTATTAGCTTGACTTTGTTTTGATTTGATATAATTGGATCTTTTTATTAAGGGACAAAATTTGTTGGACAAAATAACAGTTTAATTTACAAATGTCGGAAAATAAAATTGTAGGATAGCACAATATTTGGCCTCTTTCATGCTTTTTGTTGAAATTAATATTATTTTTTAGGCTTGTGATTAGCATTTTGCTGAATATTAGTAGTAGTTTTATTATTAATTATGGCTTCAGTTTTTTTTAGAAAAAATCACAAAAAGAGGAGAGAGAAAATTACCAAAGTTTAGAAATTATGGGGACTAATTGTTTGGGATGATGAATATTGAGTCAATAATAAGAGTAATCTAGTTAGTGGAGAAAAGAGCAAATAATAATATTAAAGTAAATAACTAAATATCAACATGATAATGAACATTTATTAATATGAAAATAAATATTAACCAATATGAAAAGGAACATGTATCGAATTATATTTATGGTTGAATATCGATCAAAATGAATATTGAATTGAAAATAAACATATATGAATACGAATATAAACATTTATTAACATGTTAATAGCCATGCATTGATATCACAATATTGAAAATAAAAATGGACATTTATCAATATGAATATGAACATTTATCAATATGAATATGAATATGAACATTTATAAAAGTAAGAACGAATGAATTTTAAGATAGTAGCGAAGTAGCATTTTAGCCTAGGATACTCTTTCACTTTAAAGTTGTTATGGCTGAACTTTACCCACTTTTATTATAGAGTTTGAAAATTTTGTTTTTGCAATATAATTATGAACATGTCGTTTTCCTAATTTGGACTCTATATGTATATACTATCTAGATTTTTGTTTTTGAAAGACTAGTAGCCCTCTATTGCGCGCGTTAGTTCATTGTGTGAATTTTTGTCGTAATTATTGGTTTAAAAATTTATTATTCTTATGATGAGTTTAAGATACATACTTTTTAGCAAGTGTATGTATTCTTTGTATTGTCGTGTGTAAAGTAATTTGTCGTGATTTCAAGATTTTTTTTAAAAATATGTAATATCGTGAGGATAAATGAAAACAATTGTATTTCTTTCTAAATAATGTAGGCATACTCAGATAGTAGAAATGCATAATCGGGAAGTAGTATAGAACTATATTACGAAGACAAGTTAACCTTGAATATAGAAGCACTATATATACGATAGAATAGTGTCCCTCTATTTAGTTGTGTTACCTAGTTTATCTATATGAAAAAGCCAAGACATCGGTGTTGATTATCTGATATAAAGTTGTCAAAAGTAATTGACCTATCTTGTCTAAAGAGATTATTGTGTACTATACATGCCATTAGCAATTAGCATGCTCTTTCTTAGCCCCTGCTTTGAGATCATTCTGCTGAAATTGGATGTTATTTCTCTTTGAAAGAAATATCAGAAGATAGGTTGTTTGTGTCTGAGTCAAGGAAGAGACAAACTAAAGAACAATCCTATATCTTAAAAGTTACGTATCGTATTTTCCATCCTTGGATGGCTGTTTCAACCAAAGCTCTAGCAGCTTATCAAGTTCTTCTTGTAGTGAAAAAACACCTCTCCACTTCTTAATTCTCTTTGCTTCCGTCGTTATATGTAGAAAACCAAACAAAAGATCAACCACAAAAATTAAAGAAAACACTATAATATGCTAAAGTGTAGGACTGAAATTGAATAAAGTCTATGGAAGTAGGATCATTTAGAGCATCAACACTCGTGGTATAATTTTATACCACGGTGTAAAAACTCATCAAAAACTTGCAATTTTTCACTACATTGGTGGTATAAAAGTATACCATTTGATGGTATATACCATCTCATGGTAAACATTTGCTTCGATCCCCGTGAAACATGAACCAACCAGGTCACGCCATGTGGCCTGGTTATCATGTATCTTTTATTTTTTTTTTTCAATTGCATTTTAAGAAAAAATTATAAAGTTAAAAATTATAAAAAAAAAAAAATTACCATTGTTCATAATTTTTCAAGACCTATATATAGACACCCATATTGATATAGTTTTATATATTTTTTCGAATTCGGTTTTTACTACGTAAATTGCTTATTTTATTTAATTAACTTTACAAACAGTAATTAGTTATTTCCAATAATAAAATGAAATATAATTATATTTAAATTAAGTGTATTATTAATACAAATAAGAGAGAAAGTTTGGTGGTAAACTTTTTTTATTCCATGGGTAGGATATTTTTGGAGAAAGTATATTATATTGTGGTATAGATGATGTGGAGGAGTGAGAAAGTGGTAGAGAGAGAGGGATGGTATAATTTTTTATACCATGAGTGATGATGGTCTTAGAGATGCATAAAGTTATGTAGAAATCTAGAGACATTACCATATTATGATGCAGTGTCAAGCGTGTGGACCCCCAAGTTATCAAAACATTTTGGAAAATTTTTTCAGGGAATTAAGAAATACTGGCCATCAAATAATTGCTACATACTTGACAATAACTGTTGTAGAAAAGAAAAAAATGTAAACTATAATAGCAGCAATACAATATATCACTGAATTCAATTTTGTAAGATAACCGATTTACAATTTAATATATACCTAATTCCTCACACTCCCAAGCAAATTAGCAAATATAGTTGGTTAGCTTGAATGATCAAGTAAATATGGCTTATTGCGGATAAAGATGGTAAGATTGACCAAAAATAACACTGCACAGAGTGTAAATTTAAGAACCTGTGTTAGGATTGTAAAACACCAGCGCCTCTCCAGTCTTTATTTGGAATTAAAAGTTTAAAACCCTTACAAATCACTAAAGATCTTCTTTAATTTTCTTTTCCTTTTACTTGGGGTGGGGGAGGGACTTTCAACAATAGTGACCCCTTCTAATTGCTTGATTTCCCTTTGGGCAGACCCTTTTCTCTTTTATTATCTGGTTTGCCTTGAATCGTTTGTGCTTGATTTTATTATTGGGGTGAGGCATGTTTTATATGTTCATTGATGAGCTCTTTGCTTAGGGACAAGCAAATGTTTGGCTTGGGGGAGTATGATATGTCTATTTTATATAGTGATTTACCACCGTCCCTTGGTCATAATTAGTAGTGTTTTTGGCTCTTTTGAGCCACTTTTATTACTAATTGGTGTTTTCTAGTGTTTTCGTAGTTTTGGTTAAGTTTTGTAGGAAATTTCACTTTTGGAGCATTTTCCCGGAGTTTCGAGGAGCGCAACAAGCATTGGAGGAACACGACCACTCATTGAAGCCCAAGACCGGTTAGAAGAAGCAAATCGGTGATTAAGGGCTCGATACTTGAGATTCCGAGGCGTTTTGGACCGAGTTCAAAGACCCGAAGAGGAAATCCGATTGGGCCGAAGGTTTGAGGCCCAATCGAAGTCCAAAAGGAGCCCAAGAGAGCCTCGCCTGAAGGCGCGCCCGGCCAGGAGGGGCGAGCAAGGGAAAGGAAGGCCTCGCGCCCGAAGTACGCTCCCGACCGGGCGCGAGAGGTTGTTTCAGCGCAAAGTGGCGGGCCCCGCCGGGCGGTGCGGCGCCCGACCGGGCGCGTGTGTTTGAGGGGATGTTTATTTTCCCGATTAATTTCGTTAGGCGTAGAACTCCTTGCTTAGTATTAATGTAATTTAATTAAGCAAGTTTAGTACGCTTTCTTTTACACACTTCTTTACATACTCTTACTACTTTTCTCTCTCTACTTAGATTTTCTCTCTCTAAACTTTTACTCTTTCTTTTGTTCCTAAACTCCGTTTGTAATTCCGTCGATTCGGTACGATTTCTATTTTATTAATTTCAGTATTTTCATTCTTTCAATTCCTTATGTCTTGTTTAATTGCTTTGATGTGTTTAGCTTTAATCATGTCTGAGTAGTTTCCTTTCTAGGGTTTATGGGGATCTTATAAATAATATGAAGGGGTAATTTATGATTGTTGATTGTCAATGCTTAATTAATTTCCTATTGATTGTTTTAATGCTATGCAATTAGATTTGGCCAGATTTAATTGTATGAGTTTAGCAATATTGATTCGAGATTCGAGAGATGAGAATTGATGTTTAGGCTTAGTTTCAATAGGAAGACTAATTTATAAATGGTTAGGTCGAGATTCGAGAGATGAGATTTAATACCCGTAATACGTAGCGAAAGCCCTTTATGATCTGATTAATTAATGTATTGATGATTGATTGTTATGTTTTACCCTGGAATATTGTTTATTAGTGAACCTATGCCCTAGGCTTTTATTATTATTTGATTTCTCCCTGATTTATTCGTTTTACTCATATTCTTCGTAGTATAGACTTTAATCACAAAAATATTGGTTACTTTGATAATGTAGGTTATAATAATTAATTAGGAGTAGAAAGACTAGTTTTGCCTGTGGATTCGACCCTACTTCCCTATCTGCATAAGTTAGAGGACTTAGGTAATTACTTTTGATTAGGTGATAAGACTTCAGCCTGTCACCTGCCACCACCTTCCCCACCATCCTGCCACCATTCCCTCTCCCCCTCCCCCTCCTCTGCTCGCAGCTCCCCTCCCCCATCCCCTATTCCCTAACCAGACGAGACCGGACGGCTGGCGTTGAGCCGACCCACCCCCTATTCCCCGACCAGACCGAAACTCCCACGCAACCCAATTCAACCCATTCCTGGCCACCGCAACCAACCTCCACCACCAAAAACTCCCACAAATTGCAACCAACCTTATCCTTCACGAATAGCAGCCTTGCTGCCGTTCCCTATCCTTGCAGTAACAATTAAAGCCCCAATTGCGCTTCAAATCAGAGCCAACGCTTCTGTAGATTTAGGGAGGTTTTGGGGCGGTTTCAGGCGACAATTCAGGCAAACATTTCTAGTGTTTTTAGATGAATATTTGGGCAGATTCTCAAGCAAGTTATTCAGGCAAAAATTCAGCCTGTTTCAGGCGAAAATTCAGGCTATTCCTTTCGATTATTGGTGTAGTTGGGTGTCTTTGATGCGATTTTTGGGCGTTCTTCTAGGAGTTTCAGGCGGTGGGTTTTAAGCAGTAGTGGGATAGGGGGGCTGCGTGCAGGGGATGGATAGAGGTGGTGGTGGCAGGGTGGTGGGGAGGTGGTGGTTAGTTCTTAACCATGGTTAACCATAGTTACGCTTAAAATGCCTAATTACCTTGCTTAATGTTGCCAATGACTTAACTTTTTAAAATATGGTTCACTAAGGATAATAACTTTTTTTGCATTTTACCACTGAGAATGTTTATTATTAGAGGTCTACCAAAGAGAATTTCCCAAAAATTTTATAGTAACATACCTGTAAGGACTTTTTGTCAGAAACTACCTTTTAAAAGGATTTTTTTGTGAGAAACTACCAAATTAAAAAATGTTGTTAGAAACTACCATTTAAAATAAAAATGTTGTAAGAAACTATCTATTGAAGTAAATAATGTTGTAAAGAAAACTATTATTCGTCGGATTTTTGTCTTTGATTAATTTCTCCGTCGTTGACCACCCTCAGCTGGTCACATGATATGTGGCATGTTGGTGGGGACATGAAAAAAATAAAGGTTATAAAAGTTCACGTGATTGGCAAGTGTGTGGTCAACACCGGAAAAAATAGTCAATAGTAAAAATCTAATAAAAGGTAGTCTATTACAATATTTTCATTTTAATAGGTAGTTTCTTACAACATTTTTTTTATTAGGTATTTCCCCCAAAAATTGGCTTTCAATAGGTAGTTTTAAGATAATATTATAATATACTACTTCCGTCTTTATTTAGTTGACACGTTTTGACTTTAGCACTATTCACACACCTCCCTTTGACCGTGTTTTGTACTTTATACGTAATGAAAAATATAGTCATGTGGGATCTTGTTAGATTCGTCACGTTATATACTTTTAAAATATCAACTTTTCATAATTTTTGTTTATCGATAATTAAATATATTAATGATTGAATAAGTGCATTGGCAAACGTGACTAAAGAAACGTGTCAACTAAAAAGAAACAGAGGAAGTATATAGTTAGCACAATGTAAACATTTTGACAGTACACGTAAATTACCTTCTTGTCCAAGTTTGTGAAAGAAGTCTTTGCATGCATGTGCAACTACAATGTCAAAGTATACATATCTGACCGTACACTTAACCTACCTTCTTGGGGTCTTTACATGCATGGTCAACTAAAATGTCAAAGTGTATATATCTGATCGTACACGTAAACTACCTTCTTGTCTAAGTTTCGGAATTGAAAGTAGTCTTTGCATGCATGGTCAACTAAAATGTCAATGATGCCACTTATTGTATTTGTTTCATTACTTAATGCATAATTGTAGCTTGCAAAATTAGTCAAAAGTAATCATCTTGTCTTTAGACTAACATGCATTGTTGAAGTCAAAGTAAGCTTTAAATATCCTACTCTGTACTATAATGTGGCTAGTATTGCAAGTTGCAAGTAATGAACTTCATACCCATTAGTAGAGGTGTCAATTCGGATAACCGGATGGAGTTTGGGTCGGGTCTATTCGGGTCGGGTCTGTTTAGGTCGAATATGTTCGGATCAAAATTATCCTTTTAACTAGGATCGGGCCGGATCGGGTCAAATTTTTCCGCTTTCTTGCATTTTTTTAACAAAATCTTTAAGAAACTATTCAAACCATATGATATTTTCTTTCCAGTTTGACAATCATAATCCATATATACCCAAATGAAATATTTCACATATTTCTATGATATACTTTATTTTTGTAATATTATTGTCAAAAATATTTAACAGCCGTGCATTGCACGGGATTTTAACCTACTATATTAATAACTTCAAATCAATTTCGTAATTTGTTTGTTTAATTCTTCTTTTTTTTTTTTCTTGGATTGTAAGCATTTTTAGATGATTGTATACAAGTTATTATATTGCATTTTAACATATTCATCAATTGAATCTGATCTCTCTGATATCTTCACAAAATTATTAAGATTCTCAAAATTATCACAAAGACAAAAAAGTACAAACATTCATCCATTACATAAGGCTTCTAAATATAAAAGTTAAATTACTACTATAACATTACTAGTTTAATGATTAAAGGGTTTACTACATGCGTTAATTTAAAAATAAAAAATTACAAGTAGAACACAAGCAAAAATTGGGTATATGTCATGATAGTTAGGTAAATGCGCGAGGTAGGGTACATCGTTGGCAATTAAGGAGCCAGAAAAATTATATTAGGGTTGCCAAGTCTGATATTAATTTTTTTTCACAAGGCCAAATTATTTTGGATATAGAGGTCCAAGTTGGTATTTTTTTTAATTTAAAATTTTTTTCTTATTACAATGTACAAAGAAGTTTCAAAGCTTAATACAGTACTCTACTTTAAAAAAAAAAAAAAAAAACAAAAAAAAACAAAAAAAAAAAGTTTAAACTTAATGCTAAGAAAAATGAAAATACATTTATAAACCCTAAAGCCAATACTAAATTCTTATGGTGACTATACATGTGGAATGATTTGAGTAGTTAAATATAAGAAGAAAAAAAATAATTAAAACAATAGCAAAGACTCTAGCAGGATTCGAACTCTATTCTATTGTAATTGCAAGATTCTCTTTGTAAACATCAAAAACCAACTGGGCTACAAAGATTAATTAATAACAGTCTGCAAAATTTATATAAAAATTAATCCAAGGGGGAGGCCATGGCCTACCCCAGCCCCCCTTTATCTCCGCCAATCGTTGGCACCTATCGGCCTCATGAAAAGACTGTTTACTGCTCCCTCCATTTTTAAATACTTTGCTCCACTATCCTTTTCCGACCGTTTTTAAATATTTGCTCCATTTCCTTTTTTGGAAAGCTTTTACAATATTTAATTCATTTCTCACTCTTAGGGGCCCAACATAGTACTCTCTCTCCTCCTATTTTTCCACTACTTTTACTTTTCACAATTTTTTATTTTCACAACTACCCCACTACCTCCATATTTTACCACTTTCTCCTAAGGGTGTCAATCGGGTTTTCGGTTCGGTTTTGGGTTCGGTTTATCGGTTTTCGGTTTGTAACGGATCGGTTTGTAACGGGTTGGAATTATTATCGGGTCAGTTCGAGTCAGTTTTAAATAATTTCGGGTCGGTTCGGCTTAGTTTAATTTTATCACAGTTTCGTTTCAGGTTGGGTTCTAATCGGGACGGGTTATAATAGGTTCGGGTCATAATCGGTTCGGGTTAAATTCGGTTGATTTAAAAACGGGGTTTGTCAGTTTAAAGTGGGTTTTGGGTCAAAACATATCGGTCCAAATCGGGTCGGGTTGTGATCGGTTCAGGTCATAATCGGTTCGAGTTGAACTTAGTCGGTTTGACAACTGATTTTGCCAGTTTTAAACGGGTTTCGTTAACGCATTTCTTTTGGTATATCCTCAACATTCTTTAATTAGTTATTCTAGTAGATCATAGGGAGGATTAATTAGTTGTTAGCTTTATGTCCTTTTTTTGTATAATGATTTTCAGGATCAAATGATAATAACAAAAACAAATTTAGCTTTTGATTCAGATTTTTTTTAATACAATGTAGTGTTCCATCAGCCATTACTCGTAAAAGAACGATAATATTTTAGCATAAGAGTTTCAATGACATCAAAATTCCAAACCTGTTCAGTGTAAATACATCCATAGTGCTAAAAATAGCTACATTGCATCAAAAACACAAATAATCCGTAAAGCATGAATGGTACAAAATTTGCATAAAAATAGGATAAATAATGAACTTTGACGCCAAATAATAACGAAAACAAGGTTCAAAAGTACCCTAAAATTATACCATATAACAAGTTATCAATAATGAATATGTTTCTATGAAAAGTTTTGGAACTAGAGTTGAGAGGAGTAAGAGGCGAAGGGATAATACTCATTTTCTATGAAAATATTTCTTATGTTCTAAGGAGGGTTATGAAGGTGATAAGTGTACAAATATTAGGTCCTATGAGAGACTTGATACAAGAACTAAATATTTAGCTTTTGTACAGTTTTCTACTGATCTTTCAGGTGTGTTTATGAACATATAATGTCAAATATTATAATAGTGAATGAAGGTTCAAAGTTGACAATTGTAAATGCTCAATCGACCACAAATTCAAGTTGTTGTGAATATTTAGTTTTTTATTTATAAATATGTTGTTTTCCTAATATGAATATTATATAATTCGTCAAAAAATATGAACATTATATATATACTATCTAAATGTTTACTTTTGAAAGATGTGATTTATAATAGTACTTAGGGATTGGGGAAAAAAAAAAAAGTTTATTTCATTCTTATTAAAATCAAATAGAAATTGTATGTCATCAAAAATTGAAATATTGGATATTAATATATACAACACAATTCCACACATGTTATTATACACAATAAACTTCTCGATCCAAAATTGAAAAATTCAAGCTCGTTTTATTGGTTCATACATGTTGTGAAAATCCATGCATTCTTGATTTCCTTAATTTTTGTCGTCTTCCTTTTTTTCCTTGCTATTGTGTGGACTAACTCACTATATCCACAATTCTTTGTTTAACTAATTTAAAGTAGAAAAAAAAACAAATGAATTATTAGTTAGATTTGAGCAACAATAAGTGTTGAAACGAACCAAGTTTTATATGAATATGAATAGTATAACAATTGAAATGATCGATATGGAAATGAACATTCATCAGTAAATACATAAATGAACATATATTAGTGTGGAAATGACCATCCATAAATATGGAAATGAATAGCTATTATTACATAAATGAACAAATTTAAGTAATTGAATATGGAAATGAACATCTATTAATATATAAATGAACAATAGTTTAAAAATGCCTATGAATGATATCAATCAATGAACATGAAATATATATGTGGATAACTTTTGAAGCTAGAGACATATATCGAAACTCAAAATAACTTAACTGAGCATGGAATATTAAGATTAAAAAGATATAAATATTTATCAAAATTCTAATAATTGTATATTAATACGTGAAAACCATATACTTTTATGTAATTGAACATCCACCAAAATAAAAATGAACATTTATCAAAATAATTTTTCCACTCCAAACTTTGAAAAAGAATGAACATTTTTACAAATACTATGTAGTAGTGTAAAATTAAATGAACGTTTATGAAGTATTAATCCTCTATTACCATGTGAATGACATTATACTAATATATACTCTGTAAATGAACATTTATCAAATTACAAATGAACATTCATAAACCTCCCACTATGAACTAATATTATTAATGCTTACTTATATGCTTTAATGTTCTTCTTTGAAACTATCACTTCTAGAACACAAGCTATTTCCGATGAAAACTTGAAATCCATCGGAATCATGCGTCAGAAGAGATTTTCCGGCACGGAAAAGTCTGTCGAATATTTCCGACGGAAAACTATTCCGTTGGTTATTCCGTCGAAGATTTCCGACGGAATTAAGTAAAATATATAAAAAAAAAAAAAACCAACCCCCCCTAAACCGTACCTCCTCTCCGCCTAAGCCACCATCGAAAATCACCCCACCACCACAGCAATTCACCACCTACCACCACCTAAATACACTTCACCACCACCAAAACACCCCACCAACCCAAATCCACCACCAAAACCTCCCACCAACCCAGATCCACCACCGAAACCCCAACCCCACAACGAACCGACAACCTACTCCTGTTTTGGGTGTTTTCTGGTCCCTCGAAAGAGTAACAACTTGAAGACTGGTCCGGCACGATATACCTGCAAAACATGGAGACTCCGGCTGGTAGGAGCTCCACCTCCGACGATTAAGTTAATATTGGTCGTAAAAGATGAAAAAGTGCGGAAAATGTAAACGTGAGATCTTCTGCGATTCCGAGATCAGGTGTTTTCTCTGATGTGAGAGAATGTAGGTAAGTTGTAATAAAATGAACATGCCCCCAAAATAGGGGTAATCTCCCTATTTATAGGGTCAATGGTAAATGTGCTCTTTATTAGGTCACTCTAACTTAATTCTGATGGGCTACGCTACATTGCGGTTTTCTCGGGATTTGGGCCTAAAAGGCCGTCTTTTCTCCAAATTTTTGAGAGCACCACGTGTCAAATGGGGATAGGTCCACTTTGGACTTATAAGTGGACCTATCCTAGGCTAACACGTGTCGTCCATTAGTTGGTCCACGTGGCATGGTTAATTTTTACCCAAAACATTTGCCCCTCACAGATGTGACGTGGCACACCACGTGGCATCTGTGACACGCGTCACTCAACAATTGGGTGAACAGTTTTAACTGTTCACCTTTTGGGGAAATTACAAGGTTGGCCCTAAATTTACCTCTCTATAAATATGGCTTTTACCCTCCTCTTTTTGGACGTTTCCAAAAATTATCTAGAGAGAGGAAGTCAAACTTCTAGAGAGAGAGAGAGAGAGAGAGAGTCTGCCAACCGCCTGTGTTAACCATAATCATCTGAGTTCGTGCCCACCTGATACAGCCGGTCAACACCTGACACCTTTTAGATTCAAATCTTAAGGTATCGTCTTTACCCCTCTTTGCTCTTTCTTGTTTTTTCCATTTGTGTATATTTCTTGCAATAAATGGATTCATCACCAACACACACGGCACAACCTAGATCAATATCCAACCAGTCTCCAGGTATGGCCGAGTCTAGGACTGGAGATGCCGCCTCTGGGTGTTGGGACCACCCTTGTACTTCTCCAAATTCGACCGTCTCTATGTCTGCGCAGGACATAATGGCTCGGACTATGTGGACGGCCCCTGATCCGGACAATTGAGAGGAAAGCACAGACAGGGTTCGGCCTGAGGAGGAGACTACTGAGGGGATAACCCTGGCTGCATGGGAGAGAATAGCTCCTACGGGTGCCCCCTCAACTCCAAGTGATTCCATCTTGGAGAAGTTTAAACAGGGATACGGTGAAAGAGACGCCTCTATGTCTGGCTCGAAAAGTGATGAGGCCGCCTCCAGGTCTAATTCAATAAATGAGGAGGCCACCTCTAAGAGAGACGGAAGTGACACCGCTTCCAGCTTTGGCAGCAGTGATGCCCCCTTATCCCCGCTTGAGGATAGCAAGGTTGAGGAGAGGAAAAGATGGAGCGAGAAGGGTGATCCCTTCACAATCCACGTCTCTGCTAAAGAGAGGGAAAGTATGGAGAAGGGACTTGAGGATTTTAAGCTCAAACGGCCCCTTGGCGGTGAATATAAGATCCGGGTGCCGCCTGAGCTGGGCACCATTGCTTGGAAAGACGACAAGGAGAATACCCATGCTTATTTCGGCTGCTATGAGGCGGCATTCTTGGCTGGTCTCCAGTTCACCCTACACGATGTTGTGAAGGCCATCTTGCGGGGGGTACGACCTAGGCATATGGCAGTTCTCCCCAAACTCCTAAATCAACATTCTGGGGTACGTCGCCGCCTGTGAGATGCAGGGTCTGCACCTCGGCTGGGAGACGTTCGCCCACATGCACTATCTTAGCCGTAACCCAGGTGGCTGGAAGGCATGGTACACCTTGACCACCCACCCCAAATATCAGATGACTTTGGACAAACTGTCCAAATGCGATAACTGGAAACACCGTATATATTTATCTGGTTTCAGCTCCCACACGGTGCGAGAATTATGAACTCCGCCGGTATAATAAGAAACCTGACCTTCTGGGTCAAAAATTTAAGTTCCCAAGTATCCCGGATGAAGACTATGAGAAAATCATAGAGTAGGGGTTATTGAACTTACAACAGATACTCTCTCAACCGGGAAATAATAAGCGTTCCCAAAAAATGGATACTCAAACATACATGGTTGAGAAACGAGGCGTTCTTTCCCGCCTATGGCCTGAGCACGATGTTTACAAAGCATTGGTCTATTGTACATCCGGCAGCTTTGTCGCCTTTATTGTTGCACTGTCCATTTTTTTATTCTATTGAACTGAGTATTGTTTACGCATCGAACGGATTTCCCCCCTAACCTGCCCCAATAAAGGGGTACTAACACGGGAGCTAACCGTGCTAGTATAAAAAAACCACTCATAAGTGACAGAATTCCTGCCCATAATAATAAAAAGAATGTACAGCGTCCTGTACTCCAGTAGAAGTTATGGTTAAATATAAAACCCCATAACTTCCCCCATATGTTCATACTCAAAGTATATACGTTCCAAGAGTTTTGGTGCGTAATCTCTTTCTCTTTACGTTATTTACATATTATTAAACTTGGTGATGACTCTCAAACCATAATCATTTAATCATAATAATTATTCAAACAAACAAACATACCAATTTAATTCTTGAATAATTAGTGACCACATAACATTTAATGTTGAACCCTTTTTATATCTACCTCGGTGTCAAAGACACCTTAAACGTATAAAGCGCCACAATTCCTATCCCTCGGTGTTAGAAACACCTTAAGTGCACTAAGACACCAAAATATAATATAATCCTCGTGTACAAAGACACTTAAATAGCTCTTTCCTCATGCTTAGTATCAATAAAAATTATATGAACCATAATAAGATTCCCTTTTAATATTCCAAACCAAATTAAACATTTAGTTTAATTAAACATGCTTTCTATCATGCCATAAATAAAAGTGTGGTTCATATACAACATGCCAAACAATAATTTTCGAGTCAGTAATCCATCACAAATAAATCATGCTTCATCATTAAATCACCAATGTCAATACATCAACAATTTCCAATCATAATCCAGCATGATACTACTTGTAATTAATTAATCAAATCTAGCATGCTACTACATCATCCAAAAATATGCTAAGTACGCGAACGTACCTTGAATACGATCTTGCATTGGAATCGCCACGACCATGCAAAATCACTTAATTGGAAATCTCCTACAAACCAAAATTATAAGGAGGCATTAATATCTACTCCACACAAATTTCCAGCAATATATACTCTTATTAAACCACTCATAATTTAATTAAAACAAGCCGAAATTTTATTTAAAACGTCATACTTTAATCCCAATTAATGGCAAATTAAAATTCCTTAAAGAAACTTGATTTTTAGCATACTACCAAAAATTCCAGCATTATATATTAATAAAAACTTGCTATAATTATGCTTTAAAACACTTAAATGAAAGATTTAAACCACCCTAAATCATAATCCTTCAATAATCAATTATTTATGAATATAGGGTTTCAAAATTGAGGCTTCTTAATTAGAATCAAAATCTGAAAATTAAATTGCATACTACTTATAATCAAACATCATAATATCAATAACAAAACCCATATTTAACAACTGGATCTAAGGTTTAAACTAAAACTAAAAACAAAGATTAAATTTTTTTTTCGGAAATTCGGGCAGGAGCCACGGCACCACAGCCAGCTGCTACCGTGCTGCTGGTGGCGCCGCTGCTGCTGCTGGTGGTGGCCGGCGGCCCACCAGTGGTGTGATGGTGGCCGGCGGTGGTGTAAGCCTAAAAGGGGAAGGGGGGAAAAAAAGAAAAATAAAAGAAAAATAAAGGAGAAGGGAGATAAAGTTTACCTTGGGTTTTCTCCACTCTGGGCAAAGTTTAATTTGTTCAAGTGTTGAATATTTATACCCCTTTCTCTAGAAACCCTTCTTACCTAAACTTTCCCTTTGTACTCTATCCTAATCCCTTTCCTAATAAAACTTTACTAAAATAAATCTTTCCTAAATTAAACGCCAACTTTAGCAAATTAAATAATTAAATAAACTTTCCTTTTATAAAATATTTCCAAACTTATTTAAAATAAATAATTAAAAGGCCATAAACAAAACATATCAATAAATTGTTTTATTTCTTCACAAAATACTTATTAAAATAAAATACGCATAAAAATACGGGATATTACAGTACTGGCCTCTACTCGATTCTTATAGTAAAAAGTATTCATGTGATCTCAAAGGCATACAAACAAAGATTCAATTTGCTCCAAACTATTATTATGCTAAATTGGTTAAATATTAATGCAACATATAATTCTATGATATTCATGATCACTTGATTAAATAACAAGATTAAAAAAAAACCTAAACCGGTCGTCCGAATTATCTTATTAGGCGTGATTTTCGGTTACATATTCCATTTAAACATGCAATATGATATTAATATTGAAAGCAATTCAACCATAATATCGTTAGTCAAATCAAATCAAAATAACCCTAATCATGATACTAGCAACAAGAATAAAAATAAGAGTAATTAAGTGATTAATTACTCACTTTCCGCGTTTCCTTGAATTTACTTCATGAATACATTGTTAGTAACTTCAATAAATATATAAATCAAATTGAAATTAAATTAAATAAATGTAGAGTTGATTTGGTCCAAACCATCAGTTATTTGTATCTTTAACGCATTGGTTTAAGGACGGAACCTTGAGTCAAGTATGGACTCCTTGGAATTCTTAGGGGAAGTATTATGGAAGAATATGTTGGCTAGTATTTAGGCTAAAGAGGGAGAAGAGAATAGGTTTTGGTGTAGAGAGAGAGAATAATTTTTGGTGCCCCCCAACTGCAGAAATCAATTAAGTCTGTATTTATAGAGGAGACGAATAGGGGGATACACAAAACCCTAGAAGAGCCGCAGGAAAACCCTAATTTAGGAACCATGACACGGTTTGGGCACCGTTACACCTTACACAGTACAGGGCGCCATAACACGGTGGTGTCCACCGTGGCACGGTACACATTGCCGTGTTCTGCCCAATTCGCGTCCAAATTCATAATTGTGCTTTCAAGCGGAAAAGACACAGAAAACGCACTGTGACATGGTGAAAATTACCGCGTCACGGCAACAAGCACCGTGCCACGTCAGCTTTTGCCGCGTCAAGGCATTTTAGCTGCAGCGCGGTAATTCCAGTTTTTTACGCGTTTTTAAAACAATGATAACTTTTGATCTGTAACTCGGAATAAGGCATAAAAATATATTGTTGGAAAGCTTATCAAGTCTAATTTCCAACCCAATTCAAATTAGGTCAAAATCATTTTTAGATAATAATATATGGCCATTTTAGTGAAAGGGTGTCAATTTCGGGCCGAGTTTAGTGTTTTACTCATATATTCTTCATTTCAAATCAGAATTGGGCTTATGATATACCGTTGAAAAGCATATTGAAAGGCCTATCCAACCAAATTACATTTAGATCAAAATTGTAGGGCTATAAAATTAGATTCTTTCGGTTTTGTGAGGTGGATACGAAAAGCGGAAAATAAGCTATAGTTTGGGGAAATGGGCTAGGAATTGAGTTGGTTTTTTAACGTATTGAATAGAAATATGGATTTAAGCACTCCAAAGATTAAATAATCAACCCGACCAATAATGGCGGTGAAAGGTTATTCGTCATCGGGTTTGGTTTTGGGGAGACATTATTAGGTGTCTACCATAGGATCATTGGTAAATGTGCCATTTATTAGGTCACTCGGACCTAATTCTGATGGGTTGTGCCGCATTGCGGCTTTCTCCGGATTTGGGCCCTGAAGGCTGTCTTTTCTCCAAAATTTTGGGAGCGCCACGTGTCAAATGGGGATAGGTGTAATACCCCGTATTTTCATATGTATTTTCTAATTAATTAGTTAAGAAGTATTTTATAAAAAGGGTATTTTAGTAAATTTATTATTTGGAGCCAAAATAATATTTGAATTTTGGCGCCAAAAGCATTTTGAAAACTAATCATTATTTTGGATAATTATCCATTTATCTTATCTTAAAAACCGGATTATTTACATATTTCGGATATTTTAATTAAAGCAAAATTATATTTTATTTATTATATTAAATGGCCGAAAATTCCCATTTATTTAGCTAGGAAATTCGGATTTTCTATGTATAGAAAATCTGATTTTCTTAGTTAATTATTGGTGAATAATTGGTATTTAATTAATTCATTATTCTATATTATTTACGCAATTATTTTTATTCCTTAAACCGAGCAAAATCTTCCTAAATACTAGTAAGGGAATCTCCTATTTTCATTAATTCTAATTCTCCATCTTTTTAGTATCCAATCATCATATTTTCTTGCCATTCATTCTTCTTAATTATTCCCCAAGTAATTCCAATTTCCTTTATATTTTCCATGACATACATATCTTCCATAATCAATTATACACAATCACCTTAATATTGGAACTTTCCTTATTTCTTTACTCACTTCTCCAAGTAATCTCTTCAACCCTAATTACCATAATTCTTCCTACATTTTCCTACCATAATTCATGCTCATACTAGCCTATAAATACCCCTTCATACCTCTCACATTCTTCACACCAATTCTCTTCTTTTCTTCTCCTCAATTTTACACAAATCATCTCGTTTATCTTTGAAGCCAATTTTTGGGCACTTCTGGTCAGTTTTTGGGGTATTAATGTTTCACAGAAAGTTGTTCCTCTCAAAAAGTCCTTGAGTTTAAGCTCAAGAATCACCCAATTCGGATCTATATCGAAGGAGTTATAGCCTCTGCAAGTTCTGCCTATTATTTCCTACGCAAATCCAATTCTTCTCTTTTCCTTGGTTTCTTATATTTTCTTCTTCTCTTCTCTTATTCAATTATTATTATTATTATTATTATTATTATTATTATTATTATTATTATTATTATTATGTGGGATTTATAAAAATTATTATGAGTAGTTTTAATTATATAAAATCATATTTTTATGATGTTTATGAGAAATTAATTAAAAGGTTCATGTACATATAGTTGGGGTTTTATAATTATTTGTTAACCTTATATTGATTAAGGTTATATTTATTTGTAGGGTGTGTTCTATCAAGATTCATGAGGTTCTTTTGGTATGTTTTGCTAAGCAAGGATCAAGGTACGTTAGGTGGCTAAATGCCTTTGAAAGTGATTGGTTTGAATAACATGTTTTATATGATTTGATTGGTGATTGAATTAAATTGATTTGAATTGTGATTTTGAAATAAATTAAGTTTGGAGGTATTGATAAAACTATTTTGAATGATTGATTTTTAAATCATATTTTGAATGGTTTGAATTACTTATCATGTTTGGATTTGATTTGAAAAGTTTATTGAATTAAATAAAAGGTTTTTCAAGGAAGAGTTATTGATTTTGAAAAGTTAGTAATATGAGATTTTATTCTCAAGTATTTATTTAAAAGGTTTTGATTTTAAAAGTATGTGGAATTATTAAAATGGAGTTTGAATTATATTGGAATTATTGGATTTGAAAAGGATTTATTGAACCATTGAATTATTATTAATGCTTTATAAGCATGTTGGTAATCCCACTGTTGTTTTAATGAATACTACAAGAAGGGGGGTTGAATTGTAGTATGAGAATTTAGCCAAACTTTTTGCGGAATTAAACTTAAGTTAGCTAAAGGAACTGAGAGATTAACTAAAGGAACTAAAGAATGCAAGAGAGATTTTACGTGGAAAACTCCTTGGCCCTAACAAGGAGAAAAACCACGACCACTTGGGATTTTGGGAAAAGAATCTTCACTATAATAGGGCAAATGATCCTATTACAAGCTAAAGACTCAAACTCAAGTTTCTCTACGAACTTGAGACCCTGAGGAACAAGTCACCCAACTTGTTACTCTTCTCTTCTCTTTCTCTCTTCTCACTTCTCTGTTCTCTCTTCTCTTTCTCTCTTCTCTTTCTTTTCTCTTTCTCTTCTCTCTCTCTCTTCTCTTTCTCATACACAAATGTTCACTCGAACTTCCCCATTCCCCAAATTACAACTCGAAAGAAAAACAAACTCTAGTATAAGAACATTTAGAACACTCTAATAGACTTGTATGGAATTGGACTCTTAACTCGAATAAAAGATGAAAACTTATGTGAGCAAAGGGTCAGTTTTTCCATCTGAAATCAACAACTATTTATAGACCAAAATTTGTTTAGGAAAAACTTCTTTGTGCAGCAAATCCATTACGCCACTTCTCATACCCACTAAGAAGATCATGTCCCTAAAATTAAGGGACCATGAACACCTCAATGTGCAAGACCATGTCTAGAAGAAGAACATGGGAGAGTAGGCCGCAAGTTTAGAGAAAACGTGGAGATTTTATTTTGTCAAAAACATTTTCCGAAAATCAGAAAAAGAAAATAAAATCTTTTTAATTTAAGAAAAAGATAAAATTTAAATTGCAACAGTTTTCCTAAAAACTAGCATGCACAATATTTTATCCTAAGACCAATTCCATACTGATTTTTCGAGTGTAACTAACTTTCTTATACTTACATAAATCCTAAGATATATAAAATATTTAGTCTTCATGTTTCTCTGATGAAGCTTCTACTCCGAGGCTTCTGTTCCTTGGAAGGAACTTCTCTTCTCCAGTCTTCATTTCTGAAGCGCCAGTTCCTGTGAGGGAACTCTTCTCTATGGCTAGCTCTGCTTCTGGCCTTCTTGTTCCTCATGGTTCTTTTTACAAGACACTTCATTCTCCTAGTCTTTGTAACTGAGTACACACTTAAACAATCAAGCACTTATTAGTTTGTAAGTAAGTGAGGTTGTGTCATCATCAAAATCATTAAGTCCAACAATATTCCCCCTTTTTGATGATGACAAACAAACCAAACTTACTTACAAGGAAACAGAGATAAACCATTTTATTCCTAAAGAAAGAAAATGCAAAAGTAAGATACAATGCAGAATAGAAACTAAGTTAAGAAAATAAAAACAATGCATAAATAAATAACTTAAGGAAAAACTGAAAAACTTGAAAAAAACTTGTATATACATTATACCTGCTTGTAGAGATTTGGCAGCTTGTGAAGATTTTGAACAGAGACCGTAGAATGATTAAGTTTCCTTGATAGTTTGCATCCTTTTCCCCCTTTTGGCATTATCAAAAACTAACACACATATGTATAGTATACCATAACACAGCACCAACTAGTGGTTTGGTGTTAAGACAAGAAGCATGCATAGAGAGAAAACATTCACAAAGCATATAGGCAAAAGAAACATAGATTATAATCATCCAAAACCGATTTAAAACATCGGCCAAATGTACCAAATTTGCAAGTTCAACAAAAGAAGTTAAAGTGCCCAAAATATTACAGACCAAATTTTAAAAATTGTTTCCCAAAAGCAAATAAACAGAAGGTACATCAACATAAAAAGGCTGCAAGGAAAGAGAGATTAGGAAGCAGTGCTCTGGTCATCATCAACAGCAAGATCCTCCAGCTTCTTGCTGATTTGAGACACAATGTCCCTCACTGTGGACTGTCTCCCTTGTTCTGAGCTCATGACCAGTTTCTTCAGATCAGCATCAAGAGTGAGCACACTCTTCTTCAGTTCCTCCATCTTCACCTTTGTGTGCTCTTGTTCCTTCAGCACCCTCTGGAGCATCTCCTTCAACTCCTTCACATCCTCGCTGGGAACCTTAGGTGGGGAACTAAAAGCTGCAAAACCTGAAGTAGATGCATTCTTGCCCGAAGTAGGAGAGGTGGTAACTTTATGCAGTTCCTCCTGTACCCCAGTTATATCAATGCAGATAGGTGCTGGGGCCTCCTTTTTCTTCATCAACCTCAAACTCTTCCTCTTCTTTCTTCCCCCTGTCTCAATAACCTCTTCCACCTGCCTTTCCTCTACCTCCTCTTGGTCCTGCAACTCCTGAACAACATTCCCTATGGCCTCTCCTGCCTGATCTTCTCCTACTTCCCCCTCAACTGGTCCACCTACTTCTTTTGGCCTCTTATCTTCCTGCACAACTTCAAAATACCCATCTACAACTTTCATCTTATGGTTTTCAAGGAAAATGGGTTGTATATATTCGGTGTTTTTGAGGGGCAGGGGTTCTTTGTCAGCAAAGGAAATGCCAAAACTTTCAAACACATAAGTAAGCAGGTTACCATATCCAACCTTCCAACCTTTAGGAACACAATGAGACAGGTGTTGGATCATGATAGATGGGAAATTTATTTGGATCTTTTTGGCTAGACAGTAAATTAAGACAGAGTCAAGCTTGTTGGCACTGTCTCTCTTTTGAGAACGAGGGATTATGTCATTGAACACAAATTTCAGCAGGATTTTGTCAAGAGGGGTTAGGTCATTGTGATTTATGTAGGTTTCCTCCGGGTCACCACCTAAATACTCCACTATTTGATCAATATTGGCATCAGGAAGAGGGTTCCTTATCACATTATTCTTAAAATACAAGTCATATCCAGTATTAGGAACATCAAACAATTCAGCCAAGTACATCGCATCAAACTCAATTTCTTTTTCATACACACAGCAACGAATAACACCTTTAGAATATTTGAAACTTTTGCAAAAATCCCTCATAGCATCAACATACATACTCCGATTAAAAAACTCACCCAACAGATTCACCCAATTTTGAGATTCAAACAAATCCAACAATTCATAAAGCTTAACAGATTTACACCAAGGTAAATTAAGTGCCAAACCTGTCACGAAGTGGTCACTGATTTTCTCCTGTTTCTTCATAGAGGCAGGCTTGTCTCGATAGTTGACACCCATCTCCGAAACGCTTTCCTCCTCTTCTTGCATGTCCTCGATTTTTCTTTTTCGGGAAGAATTGGACTCAGTAGGAGATTCCTTCTTTTGAGGCTTTAGATTTTGAGGCTCAGGATTTTGAGTTTCAGGGATGATTTCCATGGTGATTTCTGGAATAGGGTTTGTGTGTTCTTCGGCTTTAGTTTGGGTTTTTGGTGAGACAAACATTGGAGAATAGTTTTGATCGGAGTGATGAGAGAGAAGGTAATTTTTGTGTGGTGTAAATTTGTGTGAGGCTGACATCTTTTATGGTGGAGGTAAATTGGTGAAGTGAGGTCTCGCTTGGGAGGTGAAGTGAATTTAGTTGATTTGACACTCATATTTATTTCTTAGTGAAACGCAAACCGTGTTTCAAGAGAGTAGTGTAAGTGGGCTACTTTTTGAACAAAAGATAATGATGAATTTAGATGCATTCATCCGATTTTTGTGTTTAGATAAAAAGAATTTGGAATTTTGAAAAATAGATAAACACAACAATTTTATCTTTTGAATATTGTTAGTAAAGAACACTTGCAAATACAACTTGATACACGGAACAAATCAACAAGGCTCATGCAACCAATTTTGGACTTTTCATATTCTATGTCTTTCAAATTTACATGCCCTTAGTAAATATTACTCCTGCTTACAACCTGTCTTAACTATGTAATTAAACATATAACACTTGTGCACAGTATACAACAGATTAAGCATGTCAATTTGAGTTTCATACCTGAGGGAACTTGATGCATTTTTCTCAGTATAACTTAATCATCCCAAGTTCCATTCTCATCTTCTCATGCCTTTCTCTATTTAAGGGTTTTGTTAATATATCTGCAATTTGATTGTCAGTTTGGCAGAAATCTAATTTAATCAAACCCTTTTCAACATTATCCTTAAGGAAATGATGCCTTATATGAATATGCTTAACTCTTGAATGATGGACTGGATCTTTAGATATGCAAATTGCACTAGTGTTATCACAATAGATAGTAATGCAATTAAATTTAATACCAAAGTCACGTAACTGTTGTTTTATCCAGAGGACTTGAGAGCAACAAGCAGCTGCTGCTACATACTCAGCCTCTGCAGTAGATAATGCAACAGTATTTTGTTTCTTGGAACCCCAAGAAACTAGACAAGAGCTAAGGAACTGAACCATACCTGAGGTGCTTTTCCTATTGACTAGGTCACCTGCATAGTCAGCATCTGTGAATCCTCTAAGCATAAAGTCATCACTTCTAGGATAGAACAGACACAGGTCATCTGTTCCTTTGAGGTATCTCAAAATTCTCTTAACAGCCGTTAGATGTGATTCTTTAGGATTAGACTGAAATCTAGCACACAATCCAACACTAAAGGAAATGTCAGGCCTACTGGCTGTTAGATATAATAATGAACCAATCATACCTCTGTAAGTGGTTTGATCCACACTTGTTCCTTATGGATCCTCATCAAGTCTTGTTGCTGTTCCCATAGGTGTATGATTTGTCTTGGCATTTTCCATGTTGTACTTCTTCAGAAGTTCCTTGACATACTTCTGTTGGTGAATCATTATTCCTTCAGCTGTTTGCTTTATTTGAAGTCCAAGGAAGAAATTCAATTCACCCATCATGCTCATCTCAAATTCACCACCCATTAGCTCAGCAAAGTACTTGCACAAACCATTGTTAGTAGCACCAAATATAATATCATCTACATAGATCTGTACAACTAACAAATCAGTTCCTCGAGATTTAAGAAAAAGAGTTTTGTCTACTTTTCCTCTTTTGAAGTCATTTTTCAGTAGGAACTTTGAAAGCCTTTCATACCAGGCTCTTGGAGCTTGTTTGAGCCCATAGAGAGCTTTATCAAGCTTAAAAACATGATTTGGAAATTTTGGATTTTCGAAACCTGGAGGTTGTTCAACAAACACCTCCTCATTTAAGAAACCATTTAGAAAAGCACATTTCACATCCATTTGATAGAGTTTGAAACCCATAAAAGAAGCAAAAGCCACTAGAATTCTAATAGCTTCTAATCTAGCTACAGGAGCAAAGGTTTCATCGAAATCAATACCTTCCTGTTGGTTATAGCCCTTCACAACCAATCTAGCATTGTTCCTTGCTATGGTGCCATGTTCATCAAGCTTGTTCCTGAACACCCATTTAAGCCCAATTACTTTCTTTCCCTTAGGCTTTGGCTCAAGGTGCCAGACCTTGTTCCTTTCGAACTCATTGAGTTCTTCTTGCATGGCCACTATCCAATCAGCATCTCCCAAGGCTTCTTGATGATTTCTTGGTTTGAGAATGGACAGAAATGCATGGAATGCGCAGTAGTTCCTCATCTGTGATCTTGTTTGAGTTCCTTTTCCTATATCACTGATAATTAGATCAGTTGGATGGGAACCTCGATACCTGAATGGTCGGGGTTGGAATTCCCTTACTGGAACTCCAATTTGAGGAGCTTCTGTTTCTGTTCCTTCTGCTTCTTTTGCTTGTTCCTCATTCACCTGTTCATCTGGTTGAGGAACCTCTCCATTTTCTTGATGATTCTCTTCTGGAGCAAGCTGCTTTTCTTTGGTTTGCTTTTGGGTCTCTTCTTCATCCCTATCTCTTATCAATCCAATTTCAAAATCATTATCATCTTCTTGTTCCTGTACACTCACAAACTGGTTAACTTCATCAAAGATTATATGAATGCTTTCCTCAACACACATTGAGCTTTTATTGTAAACTCTATAAGCTTTGCTATCAGAGGCATATCCTAGAAATATGGCCTCTTCACTTCTTTCATCAAATTTCCCTATGTTTTTCTTACCATTGTTATGTACAAAGCACTTACAACCAAAGGCTCTAAGATGAGATATGTTTGGCTTTCTTCCCCTGAATAGTTCATAGGGAGTCTTGTTGATGATACTTCTGATTGTTACTCTGTTAAGGATGTAACATGCTGTATTTACGGCTTCAGCCCAGAAGTTCCTTGGCAATCCACTTGCAATCAGCATCGTTCTAGCCATTTCCTCAAGGGTTCGATTCTTCCTTTCTACAAATCCATTCTGTTGGGGAGTCCTTGGAGCTGAGAAGTTATGATTCATGCCATTTTCCCTGCAAAACTCATCGAATCTTGAGTTCTCAAATTCAGTTCTGTGATCTGATCTGAGATGGACTATGGAGTGACCACTGATTTTCTGTAATTTCTTGGCAAAGGCAACAAACTCGTTAAAAGTTTCATCTTTACTAGCAAGAAAAATAACCCAAGTGAATCTAGAATAATCATCAACAATAACCAAAACATATTTCTTGCCACTCCTGCTTTGAATTCTCATGGGACCACACAAATCCATATGGATTAATTCCAAAGGCTTTGTAGTGCTCACCATTTTCTTCAATTTAAAAGATGAGCGAACATGCTTGCCTTTCACACATGCATCACAAACTTTGTTCTGTAGGAACTTGATAATAGGAAGTCCCACAACCAAGTTCCTTGATCTTAGCTTGTCCAGTAATGAAAAGCTAGCATGTCCAAAACGTTTATGCCATAGCAGGGGATCATCTTCAACAACACTCAGACATGTAAGGTTGTTCCTTGGGATTAAGTTGAGGTCAACTATATAAGTGTTCCCTCTTCTTGTTCCTTCTAGAACAACCTTTCCTGACTTGTTATTGATGATGTTACAAGAATCAGAAGTAAAACTTACAGAGTTTCCTTTGTCACAAAATTGTGATATACTGAGCAAATTGTGCATTAAGCCCTCGACTAGGAACACATTATCAATGGAATAAGATTTTGATCTACCAATTTTGCCTTTTCCAATGATCTCGCCCTTCTTATTATCCCCAAAGGTTACTGTTCCTCCAGGGTAGTCTTCTAGTGAGAGGAATTTTGATTTATCACCTGTCATATGCTTTGAACAACCGCTGTTGAGATACCACGAGTTGTTCCCCCTCACTAGGACTTGCAAGAAAACTAAGCATTAGGATCAGGAACCCAGGTTTCCTTGGGTTCCTTAGACGTGGATGCAATATCAGTTTTCTTGAACCACACTTGTTTTATATTTCTTTTATCAGCTTCTTCTCTTATCCTACACTGTCCATAGAGATGTCCAGTCTTACCACAAAAAGTGCATACCTTCATGCTAGGAAGCTCAACATATTTCTTTTGCTTACCTTTCTTGGTCATATAACCAAGACCTTCAGTTCTTTTTCCTTGAGCTTCAGCTATCCACTTAGGTATGACTTTTGGGTCAATACTTCTATCCTTTCTAGCATTCAGTTCCGATTCAAGTTGATCCTTTTGGGTTTTTAAAGTAGAAAGCTCATTTTTCAAATTTTCAAAATCAACATTGAATTTAAGCAATTGATCGCTTGAGGAACTGCTAGAACTGATATCAGAATTCATGAGCTTATACTGAGTTAATTCAACATTCAGAAGAATACTTTCATTCTTAATTCTATCAGCTATCTCAGTTATGTGTTTGTATTTAAAATCAAGTTCTCTTAGTTTGCTTTGAGACTTGGCATAGGCTGTTTCCAACCAAGCACCATGTTCTTTGCAAACCTTAAGAGCTTTTTCACATTTATTCAATTTTACACATGTATCTCTAAAGAATTCTTCTTCTTCTAGACATATATCTATCAAGACATCTTTAGAGAGAGTTTTAAGCTGTTTAGGATCAAGAAATACCTCTTTCCGGAGTTCCTCAAGGTAAGCCTTTTCATCATCTGATTTGGCCATTAAACAGAGATTGGCTGTCTCCTCTTCTGGCTGGTCATCATCTTCTTCTTAACTCTCTGAGTCTCCCCAGGCTGCTATCATGGCCTTCCTCATGTCTGACTTCTGATAGTTTGCTTTACTGAATTTTTCTCTTCCCTGTTCCTTAGCCTTTCCTTTTCCTTTATCATTTTCCCAAAGGGGACAGTCTCTGATAAAGTGATCTGGGGATCCACACTTGTGGCAGCTGTAGTCAGGTTTTGGATTTGAGTTCTTTTTCCCGAAGTTCCTTGAGGTTCGGCCTTTCTTGAACATCTTTTTGAATCTTCGCACAATTAGGGCAGCCTCATCCTCGTCCACTTCTGAGTCTTCCTCCTCATCAGCCTTAAGAGCCAATCCCTTGTTCCTCATGGGTTCATTGTTGACTCCAAGGTGTAGCTCATGAGTCATGAGAGAACCTGCTAGTTGTTCAATATTGAACTTGGTAAAGTCCTTCGTTTCCTGAAGGGCTGTCACCTTAGCTCTCCACCTCTCATCTTGTGGAAGACTTCTAAGAACCTTCCTAACCTGCTCATCTGTAGGAATCTGTCTACAAAGGGAAACCAACTCATTTATGATGTTAGTCAAACAGGTTAGCATCTCTTGAATGGTTTCCTTAGGCTGCATTTCAAATCTTTCATACTTGGACATAAGTAGATCGATTTTTGAGCGTTTAACCTCATTAGTTCCTTCATGAGTAATCTGCAGCAAATCCCAGATTTCCTTAGCGTTCTTGCACCCCATAACACGATTGTGTTCGTGAGGTCCAAGTCCACAGTGGAGCAATTTCACAGCCATAGCATTTATTTCCATTTTATCAAAATCCTCTTTTTCATATTCAGACATAGGCTTAGGAATTACCTCATTCTGAGCATTAGTTTTGGTGACTTTGAAATCACCAACCTCGATGACCCTCCAGACTTGGTAGTTCTCTGCCTTGATAAAGATCTCCATGCGGTTCTTCCAGTAAGTATAGAACTTGTCGTTGAACATAGGAGGCCTCTGTGTTGAGTATACTTCCTCGAGCTTCTCATGAGTATTCATTTTCTCCAAGACCTTTCTTCTTCAGGGTTTCCTGATTTTCCTAGAAGTTAGGCTCTGATACCAATTGTTGTTTTAATGAATACTACAAGAAGGGGGGGTTGAATTGTAGTATGAGAATTTAGCCAAACTTTTTGCGGAATTAAACTTAAGTTAGCTAAAGGAACTGAGAGATTAACTAAAGGAACTAAAGAATGCAAGAGAGATTTTACGTGGAAAACTCCTTGGCCCTAACAAGGAGAAAAACCACGACCACTTGGGATTTTGGGAAAAGAATCTTCACTATAATAGGGCAAATGATCCTATTACAAGCTAAAGACTCAAACTCAAGTTTCTCTACGAACTTGAGACCCTGAGGAACAAGTCACCCAACTTGTTACTCTTCTCTTCTCTTTCTCTCTTCTCACTTCTCTGTTCTCTCTTCTCTTTCTCTCTTCTCTTTCTTTTCTCTTTCTCTTCTCTCTCTCTCTTCTCTTTCTCATACACAAATGTTCACTCGAACTTCCCCATTCCCCAAATTACAACTCGAAAGAAAAACAAACTCTAGTATAAGAACATTTAGAACACTCTAATAGACTTGTATGGAATTGGACTCTTAACTCGAATAAAAGATGAAAACTTATGTGAGCAAAGGGTCAGTTTTTCCATCTGAAATCAACAACTATTTATAGACCAAAATTTGTTTAGGAAAAACTTCTTTGTGCAGCAAATCCATTACGCCACTTCTCATACCCACTAAGAAGATCATGTCCCTAAAATTAAGGGACCATGAACACCTCAATGTGCAAGACCATGTCTAGAAGAAGAACATGGGAGAGTAGGCTGCAAGTTTAGAGAAAACGTGGAGATTTTATTTTGTCAAAAACATTTTCCGAAAATCAGAAAAAGAAAATAAAATCTTTTTAATTTAAGAAAAAGATAAAATTTAAATTGCAACAGTTTTCCTAAAAACTAGCATGCACAATATTTTATCCTAAGACCAATTCCATACTGATTTTTCGAGTGTAACTAACTTTCTTATACTTACATAAATCCTAAGATATATAAAATATTTAGTCTTCATGTTTCTCTGATGAAGCTTCTACTCCGAGGCTTCTGTTCCTTGGAAGGAACTTCTCTTCTCCAGTCTTCATTTCTGAAGCGCCAGTTCCTGTGAGGGAACTCTTCTCTTGGCTAGCTCTGCTTCTGGCCTTCTTGTTCCTCATGATTCTTTTTACAAGACACTTCATTCTCCTAGTCTTTGTAACTGAGTACACACTTAAACAATCAAGCACTTATTAGTTTGTAAGTAAGTGAGGTTGTGTCATCATCAAAATCATTAAGTCCAACACCCACTATGCGGATTTGGTTTATTGATAAGACTATGGACTTTGTATGACCTAGTATTTCCTCAAGAATAGCCTTGTAATATAAGGAGACTAGCTTAGGGGGTGTGCACACTTAGGTGAGGATTTGGATTAAAAGAAATTGGTTCAAAAAGGAATTGGATTTTAAAAGAATTGGTTTATCAATTATTTTGAATGTTGAATCATTGGAATTGGTTTTGAATCATGAGTTTTGGAATTATTGGATTAATTATTAGAAATTGGTTTTAAAGCATGTTTGCAAATAAATTGAATTTACATTATCTTGCACTTATCGTACTTAGCATAATTTGCTAATCCGTATTTCTTATTTGTTTTGGTTCGCCGCCCTGTTTACCGTAATGGTAAGCAGTGTTGATTATTTTTAGGTGAAGTCATGAATGAGCATATGGTAGTCCTGGGATGTGCTTCACCTAGTTTAGAAATGTTGGTCTTGTCTTTATTTAGAGTATTCATGACAATGTCACTATTTTTATAATTATTAATAAAGAGGAGTATTGAAGTTTCCGCTGCAAAGTTTTGTTATTGAGTTAACTATTTTGAGTAGCCTTGCGTAATCACGCGGCGGTAATACGCCTAAGTCTATCTCTACGGTATAATTATACTTATTATACTAGTATTTCCGTAGAGAGAGATTTGGGGGTGTTACAATAGGTCCACTTTGGACTTATCCTAGGCTGGCATGTGTTGTCCATTGGTTGGTCCACATGGCATGTGTGATATTTACCCAAAACAACTCCCACCAATAACCCTAAACCACAACTGAAACCAACACAACACAACCTCACCCACACCAAACTGAAACCACCACCACCAAATTTTTACCAAAAATAATGAAATTAACCAAAACATGCACGAAAATTAGTAGAAATCATATCATATAAAATGGATTTATTAAAATTTCAAAAATAAAGAAAGAAATTAAAAATAAGAAAACATACCTTTTAAACCAAAAAGGGCCTTGAATTTCATCTCGAATTTGGTTTAAAATGGTTAAATTCGACCATGAAAACTCTACGTCAAATTTGACCATTTAAACCTTCGCTTAATTTTGGCCAAATTTTGTGAATTTTGTTACTCCCTCCGTGTTTTTTTAAGGGTTACAGTTTGACCGCCGCATAGTTTTAGACAATTTAATTGACTTAAATAAAATAATAGGTTAGAGGAGTAGTTGGAGTATTAAAAAATTGTAAAAGAAAGATAGTGGGGTTAATGGTTTATTGAAAAGTAATGAATTTGATTAGAAATATATAATAAAAAAAAGCAGTAGTGGTTTGGATGGGGACCATGAGAGGAGCGAGATATAATATTTTAATGTAGTTTTTTGCCAAAAAAAGGAAGTGTAACACTTATTAAAACACGGAGGGAGTGCGAAAACCTTTGTTTTGACCATGAAAATCTTTGCTTTGATATGAAAACCTACATTTTGGCCAAATTAAGCAAAATTTGTGATGTTGTGCTAATTTTCATAGAGGAAGAGGAGTAGAGGAGAGGAGGGAAAATCATGAGAAAGAAATAAAGAAAGAGAAAGAAAAGAGGAGAAAGAGAGAGACGTGAGAAAGAACAGAGGAAAGAGAAACCGGAGAGGAGAGGAGAGGAGAGGAGAATGTGAGAAGGAGAAAGTGAAAAAGAGGCGGAAATGAAGAAGGCGGTTGGGTTTAGGGTTGTTAGGGTTTGCTTTATTTTTATTTTTTTAAAATAAGTTCCTATGTAATTTTCGCCGGGTATAAATTCCGTCGGAATTTCCATTTACAATGGAATATTTTTTATTTTGACGGAATTTTTAAATTTGTCGGAAATATCCGATGGAGTATAATTTCGTCGAAAATTTTGGTTTTTCTGATGGAATTTGGGTCCGTTAGAATCTGTCCGTTAGAAATTGACCTTTTTCTTTCGTACTGTAAAAAAAATGAATTACTTCATACTCAAAAATCAAAATTTACTTATTTAGATTTTTAGTTTTTAAAAACGAAAGTTAGTAAAAATTACTAAAATGCAATAGTTCATACTCTTTTTCCATGTTTTATGCTTTGATGATGTTCCTATAACACAATTGCAACACAAAATTATTAAAATTAGGGTTTATACTCTTTTTCGAACAAAATCTGAACAAAATCACTAATTCCTTTGAATTTCGACCTTGATTGTTGAATCCTGTATTGATTGAACAATTATTTTTGATAATTTGTTACAAATTCGTAGAAAATTTCTGATTTGAAAATGCGAAAAAATGGGTGTAGAGAGAGAAAATGCTGAAAATTGAGTGGGGAAAGACAAAGTGAAATGAGAAAAAAAAAAAAAAAAAAAAAAAAAAAAAAAAAAGTGAAATGAGAAAGATGGTTAGAATTTTTTTTTATTATTTTATCTTTTTATTTTTTTGTATATACATGGGGTAAACAACTGTGTAGTGACTGTGAAAGTGGGTATGTGTGAGAAGGGGTGCTAAACAACGTGTTTAAGGAGGGGTGTAGGGGATTAGGGGAAGACAATTAGTCTAAGGTGCACCCTTGTGCACCTTAGATAGGTGCAACAACATAAAAAAAATCAACACTACGCTCTACAAAATGAACATTTAGTAAAAAAAATATGAACATGAAAAAAATATGAACATTTAATAATAAAAAATGAATACTTAAAAAAAAATGAACATTTAATACTTATAATGCATATGTTTCATAATCATATTATTTTTTATTTCTTTAAATTTTTGTGTTCATAATTAAATGCATTATATTCATAATAATATTTTATATATTCATAAATAATTTCAAATATTCATAATGTAAATATGTAGTGTGTTCATGAAATATTAATTAAATCTTTTTATGTATATGTTGTCTTTCTTAAATTTTTATGTTCATATTTTTTTACGTATATGTTCACCTTTTAAATGCTTATATTCACTTTAAGAAAACCAATGCTTACGTTCATATTTGAAATGTTATGTTCACTTTCTGAAATGCATAAGTTCATATTTTTTATGCCTATGTTCACTTTCTGAAAAGCAAATGTTCACATGTAAGGGAACCTATGCATAGGTTCATATCTTGCATGATTATGTTCATTGATAAAAAAATGCAGAAAATCAGATAAAATTTAATTAGTTAGAATTAAGAAAATCATATACTACCTCCGTTAACATTTAGTTGCAACTTTGGAATATTTTACATCTCTCAAGTAATATGCCAAAGTTGCAACTAAATGTTAACGAAGGTAGTATAACCTAATCAATCGAAGTTAATCACAAAGTCACCACATAAGAAACCGAAAATCACACATTTTTATGCCTATGTTCACTTTCTGAAAAGCTAATATTCATATTTTTTTATACCTATGTTCACTTTCTGAAAAGCTAATATTCATATTTTTTATACCTATGTTTATTTTTTGAAAAGCTAATGTTCATATTGTGCTGTTGTTACACCTATTTCTAGGTGCATGAGTGTGCACCTAAGAATATGTGCCTCTACGGCTCGTATCATCAATTAAAATAACTTAATCCATTTCTACTACAAGTAGTATTCCAAATTTACAACAATTGAAAACAATTGAAATTTCAGGCCTAATCTTACATTCATACTTCGTAGTGTCATACAACTACTCGTCAAATTTGTTCAATACCATTTTAAGTCACGCTTATAAAAGAGAAACAAATGATACCAAAATTTAGCTGAAGCTTCATTACCTTTTCATTACCTTTTAATAATAGCAATTAGCAATTTCTTTAATTTCTTTAATTTCTTTAATTTCCCATTTATATTCTCTCTTTTTACTTCTTTTACTACAATTTACTCATTTTCCTCAAAATTCATATTATTGTCGCAGAATATACTCGTTCTTCATCATCAAAATCTTCTGGGTTAAAGCTTTTTTTGGAGATTTTCTTGCTGGAAAGGTATAAATCTGCTCCATTTTACTTTAACATCTTAGAATTTGATCAATTGCTTCTTTTCTTGGCGTGTTTTCTTCATTGGTGCAAATTTATGCACGGGTTCTTTCATTTAATTGTTTTCGTTTATTCTTTACTAATATTTTCAGTTCTTAGTAATTTTGTCAATTTTTTTTTTATGTTATATGATGTATAATGATATTATGTAAACTGGGTATGTAGTAATTTTGTTAATTTTTTTCATATTCTTATAATTTTGTTAATATTCACTTTGTTTTAGTATAATGTAGGTTAATTTGTACGAATTTTGTGAGAATGAAATGATTTCTTGGCTTAGTTTGTCAGTTTGATTGGGTTTTTTGGTTCGTAATTGTTAGGATTGTATTGTTAAGCATATTTCCCTTAATTAGAGCATTAATTATGAAATGTATTTGGCTGAAATCTTTTTGAGGTTTATCTCTAGATTTTATTGTTAGGTTAATCTTGTGAATTATCTATTTTTTATTTTATGTTTAATTATAAGGGTACCATTTCCATTGTTAGAGGTTGCATCTTTATACAAACAACGTATAATTTTCACTTTTTTTATTTAAAAATTAAATCAAAGATGTTAGAGCAATTTATACCCTAAGTTATTTGGGTGGTACTATGTCGAGGTGGCAGGGTTGCTCTTGAGGATGGGTGTGACGTTTGCAGATTTGATCTGTTTTGCTAATTTAGGAAGGGTGTAGGGTGTTGTGGTTGTTGCCATAAGTCTGATTGGGCTACTGTTATTGGGGGCTAGTTCTGCCTATGAGTTAGATAGTTTTAATTTTTTTTATTTTGTCAATTGTTTGTTGTTCTTCCAGTAAAATTAGATGGGCAAGTCATTCTCACTGTGGAGGCGCCTGACTAATAGAGTGTATGATCCTGACATTGAATCCGGGGATCTACATCATATGGAAGCAAACTGAAAAGTTATATGTCACAACGTGAAGAACAACATAAGCTGATAGAAATGCAAGAACAGGATTTCCAATCATGCTTGAAGTTGAAGAAGGACATTGTGTCGATGGAGATGGAAATAGAGACGCTACAGCAGGAGATACAGGTGTCGACAGGGCAGGAGAAGCTGGAGAAGGAACGGAGGCAGAAGGATCTGCAGCAAAGCAAGTTGCGTATGCATGAACAGCTGCAGCAGCAGATCCAGTTAGCCCAGCCGCAGCTGCAGATCAGGTTGGACCAGCAGCAATCTGAGACATCTGAAGAGCAACATCATACACTTCAACGCTTTTCCTACATGCCCGATTCAGACAATCCTATTCCAGATCCACCCACTGATCCTGTGGTTGATCCGCAAAGTCAACAGGGGATTGTGTTATGCCACACTCAACAGCTGAATTCAATGAGTGTTTCTCCGTCTAATAAATTTTTTGGGATCCTCTACTAGATTAAAGGTTGGATGTGTTGCTGCAATATGGTGGTAGTTAAGAAGGTTGTGAACCAAGGATACAAATGGGTGAAAAGAATCGTTAGCAACCTTGTAGGCTGGATATCTAGGGTTGTGTGCTGTTGTGGTGTCATTGTGAGAGGGAGGATAACAGATAAAAAGGTGGATTTGGGCACAGTTGTGACTGGTTCAATTGCATTCCTCGTGTATGAGAATCTGGTTTATTCCCTGGTTTGGAACGTTCTAACCAAGCACACCCAATTAGGGGCTCTCGTCCAAAAGAGCTGGCAAATTCATATGGCTGTTGGATTCGGTACCTTACTTTCTACTGGTCTTTTGGGGTTTTTATAGCACAATGGACGATAAGGTGGATCCTGAAACTCATCGGGCAATATGCTGAAGAAGCTGCTCAGGGTGGTAATGTTAAAGATGATTCGCCTGATTCAAGAAATGAAGATAAGTAAGACTACTTGCTGCAGATAAGTCCTAGTGAATACTGATAGTACGTATAAAAAAACTCTTTTGTGAAGCTGCTTAGGGTGGTAAATTTGCTGATTCATGTGATAAAAATGATTAAGATAGCTTGCTGCAGTTTACATATGGATTTTATGTTGTGTAAGGATTTAAAGACTTCCGTTTTGTTATAATTTTCCAATATTATATTGCAATTTACAATGTGAAATTTTTTTACTTGTTGCTCTAGTAAGATTCTTTCATTACCTTATTAAGCTACAGAACAAAAATTGAGATTGATCTATATCAATCTTATAACAGTTATAAGACAGGGTGTGAGGAGGTCCAGATTCTATATGTAGTTGTTCGGCTGTCCCTGAGTATGTATAGACATATAGTCCTTGGAAATGCTGCTTACCAGAAGGCTAACTATTTAAATGAAGAGTTGATTAGAGTTTATATTCCATTGGATCATAATTAAAGAATTTATATAATTATATGAATATTTGAAAACCACCGTCCATTCGACCATTCCTAAAAAGCAACAAATTCATTTTAAGGGCTTAAGAAGAAACAAGAAATTTCCTTCAAAGCTCAAGTAATTGATTTTTAATTTGCCACTTTTCTTAATATTAGTAATGCTACATTATGATCCTCCTAAGGGTTTTAGATCATCAATATTCTGAGTTTGTGGGGAAGTACGTCTAATTTGGGACGTGGGTATGACTATAAGGATAACGGGACGTATTCTTATGAGGGAAAATCGGAGCCATATGTTGTTCGAGGTAAGGGGTCAAAATCATCTAATTGGTCTGGGCTTTTCGATGATTATGAGAGGGCTATTTGGAGTTAATTAAAGCTCATAAAGACTACGTGGAGTGTACCTTTTTGAGGAAAAGAAAGGAAGTCATATTTGCCAATATTACTTCCATCTCCTCAGCATAAGTTATAGACATTGCAGTTAGGAAAAGAAGAATCAATAGAAATATGAATTCACCAAACCACAGTGGCGGACCCACGATGGGTTCAAGTGGGTTCATTGAACCCACTGATTTTGTAGGGAAAAAAAGTTTTTTTACTTTTTTTTTTTATTTTTTTGTTAATAAAACCTGAAAAACAGATATACTTCATCCGTTAAATATTATTTCATTATTTGCAACATATACTATAAATGGATGCTAACTATTATGTGCAACAAATGTTTTCTTTTTTTTTTAGGTAATCATTTCTCTCTATCTCTCTCCTCATCACATGCATCTAATTTTTTCTCTCTTCATTTTACTCTCACAAACAAATTTTGTCAAACAACCCCTTTGTTGCAAATAATAGTTAACGGAGGAAGTATACAATTGATGTATGATAATGAAAATGGGAAAATAGTGGAGCTCAGTGGTATTGGGCTGATACATGTGCGCGCATTGCAGTTGGTGGTCCACGGTTCGATTCTCGATAACCTCTTCTATTAAGCCTTTTTTTTTTCCCTTTTTTCTTCTTTGCTTCTCTTCCTTTAGCTTATTTAACTTTTATTGCTCTTCTGCTTTGTTTTTTATAGTCTATTTAATTTAATTTTTTCCCCCTTTATTTTTCTTTCCTTAGCCTTTTTATTTTTTTTCTTCCTTTCTGCTTCAAAGACAAAGGTTCAATTCCCATGTAACCTAGGTTCTTTTTTAATTGCAATATTTATAATTTTACAATATTTACCCTCTTTTTTTCTTTATATATATATTTTGTGATTCTTGTGTTGGGAAAAAATATGTATAGTCAAATGGTATATTGTTAGATTCAATTCATCTAAAAAATGCTTTAATTATAACAACTTTCTTTAATTTTAACAAAAAATGTAATCTAAGATATTTAAGTTATAGAATTTTTATTAACAAGCGTAAAATCGCCAAAGTTGCAATTAAAAAGGACCTTGGGGGCTATATATTTCTTTTAATGATTCCGAACCCACACTTCTGAATTCCTAGATACGCCACTGCCAAACCATATATACAAATACGCAAATTAGAGATTTTGGCTGATAACCAGACCTGAACATGTTAATTTTTTTTTGGGCTTGAAGAGAGCTTTATTTACTTAATGTTAGGAGCGCTTTCTATTAGGTTTACCTTGTATTGGTAAAGCTCGAAATCACCAAGGCCTGCATATATGGCCATTAATAACTTCATACTATTGGCTGACAAACATCAATTTATTTGGCATAAAATGGTAATCCTAATAGTTAGGCTACATCCCAATATTATATGAAATTTATTGCCATTTTAAAACAAAACCATACATTCTAGACATCCAACTAAATTTGAGGGTTTCCTCTGATTAATTGTGCGGCTGCTGCTTGTTTTCTTTTTAGGAATGTTGAGTTAGTGGGTTTTCAACCCACTTTCATTTAATTGTGGAAGTGCAGCTCGTAATTATTTATGGCTAGACTCTAGTCTAGGCATCATCCCCTACACCCCTCTCTAAACACATCGTTTAACACCCCTTCCCCCATCTACCTACTTTCATAGTTTCTGCAGTACTATACCCTCACAAAATGCAGCATACTATTACTCCCTAAAATCCTAAAAAAATTTCAGTAACTTCCTATACCCCACAAATATATATATACCCAAAAAAAAGAAAAAAGAAAAAAAAAAAAAAAAAAAAAAAAAAAAAAAAACATCTTGATCTCTCTTTATTTTCCCTCTCCATTATCTCTCTCATCTAAGCTTTAAAACTTCAACCATGGCGGACATTAGAGACGAAGTCAAACAACCGAAGCGAATTTCACCGAAAAAAAGTAGCGAAAATCAAAAGAGTAAGTATAAATGTTCATATAATTTTTTTTTTTTCAAAAAAAAAAAATTAAAAAAAATAATAATAATAATAATTTTTTGAGAATTTATTTGTGATTGTGTTTCAGGAAACCAATTGATAGTTTAATAACTGAAAATGTATATATGTAAGTATTTATGTTAATAATTCATCAATTTCAAAGTGATTATTTCGAATAATTAGTAAAATTAACATCTACTTGCTTCAATTTCATTTTTCAGTTTGGAGAAATCTATTTCAGAGAACAAAAACAACGATTCTTCAAAAATGTAAGTATATTACTCAAACTTCTTAAATTTACAAGAATTTATTAAAAAAAAAATTTATTAAATGGTTTATAATGTAAAAATTGAGATGATGGTGAAACACCTCTACAAAAAAACCGGCGAACAAAAATCTCCTATTGTAGATCCAACACTTTCAAAGATATACAAGCGTTAAGGCTGCAGATGTAAAAATAGTGTCTCGGATGCTTAGGTAAAATGAACAATTATAAAGCACTATATGTTCATTTTCATATCATATTATGAAAATATTCACATGTTTACCTATAATTACATGTTAATATGTATTTATTAACATATTCAGATTTGATTTTTTTTTTTTTTTAAAAAAAATATGTGTTATTGATTTGTATAAAACATTATGAACGCATGCATACAAAACTTGGTAATACATTCAAATGTTTTTTTTAATAGTTTATATATGTGCATTTACATTTATTAATATGTTCATTATTTTTAAATATTATGAGCATTTTTACATACATATATGAACATTTTTAAATGCATAATAAACAAAGCTAGATTATAGTTTTATACCATTTTAAGTGAAACATTTGATGGAATTTAGAGATGGATATGCTATTCATATTTTATAATTCATATATGAGCATCTACCTGTAAAAAATATGCCATTTATATTAAAAAATAATGTTCATTTGTAGATACATATATGAACATATATGAAATACATACTGAACATTTTTTTTTTCTTCATATAAATTGATATAATCTATATTGTAGTGATGTGTCATTTAAAGTGGCAATGAGGATTACACAAATTGTGAAGTTTACATTATGAAAGACATGGAAACATTCACTGGTGATCAAAATAAAAAATGGATTTGTGACTTAAACCCAAAAAATGTAAGTCCATCAAATGATCATTTACTTAAAATATATCGTTCATTTATATATTATTAAATAACAATTAATATTATATTATATATTCATTTTTATCAACAAGTAGACCAAATCAGGAAGCTGAGGATGCAATACACAACTCAACTAATGCTTTTGAAGAAAACACTGAATGTAGGATCAACAAAAGATTATCAAGAAAAATTACAAAAGAGTAGTATTACATGTTCATTTATAAATTTATATATGTTCATTTATACAAAGATATATGTTCTTATATATGTTCAATAGAACTTATAGATTTTACTCGCTTAAGAATCTTTATTTGGTATTTCTATTTTTTTTTTAATAGAATTTGATATTTCTTTTTTTAATATTGTATGTTAAATAGCTAGTATTTCTTTTTTTAACATATTTAACAACTCGGTGTTTTGTATCTATGAAATGTTCATTTGCAAATAATTTACATCACTAACAATATTAAGGTTGAAAGAAAACATTGCTTAATAGAAACACAACCTTAGATCCATTACATGATAAAAATATAAAATGCAGTCTCATGAAAGTAGTAATTTAAAAGCTATGGTTTCCTAATGTACTCCCTCATTTACCATTACTAGTGAACCTCTTAGCTACATTTGTATCGAAAAAGACTAAGAACTTATCATACTTAATAGAAGTCTGTCCTAAACCACCTCGAACGCTTCTTAGAACTAACACTAGTAGTAGCTTCAACAGTTCTTGAAACAGCGTGAACATAAATATTTTTCATAAATGATCATTTACTATTACAAAAGTGTACAACATTATAATTAATTATAAATGTACCAATACAACACAGAAAAATGATTAAAACAATCCAATAACAAAAATTATGAAACTATCAATGTTCATGTAATGCACATAACAGGAATTAAAAAACTAGAAATTAAAATAGAAACTAGACAAGATCAATAACAAGAAAATAAAATTAAATAATAAAGTTAGGTTCCAAAGTATAAAATAAGATCAATAAAACGATATAAGAAATAACAATCAAATATAAGAACAATAATCATTATAAAAAATAACAAATAACAAAATAGAAAATTATAAAAACTAATATGATTATAAACAAAAAAAATGGAATCGAATCTTAAATAAAACAAAAACAATAAAAAAAACATAGCAATATCAAATTAAAGTGAAAAATAAACACAATCAATTGATTAATCAACTTTAACAATAAAATATACTGAAATTGATTTTTTAAAGCATTTAATCCAACTCTAGTAGGAAAAATAATTGCACAATCATGATCAAAATCAACTAATCTAGAAATCTTTACGAAGGAACATAGAGAAATTGAAATACGATTAAAAAATTAAACTAAAAAAGAGGAGAGAGAAAATGAAATCACTAAAAAAAGAGGAGAGGGAGAGAAAATAAAAGCTCTGGAATTAACATATTGAATAAAGAAATTAGTTACTAAACTGAAAATTAAACAAGGAAAGAAGATAAAAAGGGTTAAAAAAAAAGCATGCAAAAGGCACTGAAGTATAAAACGACGTAGTACTCGTAGGGGGGTGCAGGGAGAGATAGATGAGCTTGGGTGTAGTGAAAAATTTGTACGTGGGATTGTGTGAAACCTAGTGGGCCTTTCTTTGGTTTACTTTTCTTCTTTTCTCATAATTTATTCATTGTCATTTGCAAACAACCTGTGAGCAATCAATTACATAATACTAAAAGCGAATACAAAAAGATACTTGTCAATGTTGCATTAAAAATTTTCCCTCCAAAAGTACCTTCTTAAAATAAATCATTGTTATTTAGAGAAAAAAAATTGTACCTATATTATGATATTTGTTTTATATAAAATATAATTCATTTCCAAAAATATTAAACTTTTCATTATAAATGTTACATGTAATTTAAATATTTTCTCTTGCATGTTTTTGTTTTTAATGTACACCATATTTTTAATACATGAGTTATTCTATTTATATAATTTTTATAATATTATTTTCAAAAGTATTTAACAACCGTGCAGGCGTGCATTGCACGGGATTTAAGCTAGTAAGAAATAAAATGGGATTTTAGTATTGCTTTTCAAAATATGTCATAGTAATATAAGGAAATTTTGATTTTTACCAACTTCAATTAACGATTTTATTGAATTTACCACCATAAAAAAAAAGATTTACTTTATTACCTCATAAATAAATAAAACATCAGTTTTACCACCAATCACCTCCAACTAACGGATTCCGCCCATAAATCTGTTAGTGGGGCCTACCTTGCACACGTGTCGCCATATTATTGGGTAATTTAAAAAAAAATAACAAAAAAATAAATAAATAAATGTCCCCATCAATCAACCGGTGGTTGCTGCCACCGTCGGGACCCCCACCGCCGGACCGGCTACGACCAGCCCCACCACCTAACCGCTACAACCAGCCCCCACCACCTAGTCGGTACCAGCCCCCACCACCTAGTCGGTACCAGCCCCCACCACCTAACTACTATGACCAGCCCCAGCCCCTAACCACTACCACCGCATCGCACAGCCACAACCATCGCACCGATTTCGACCCCCTTTCCACCAATTTTTATTTATTTTTGCTCTGTTTTCTCGAAATCCACAACAATGGCGTCTCTTCCAATGGAGCTACTTCGCTTCAAATGCGTTTCCAAGGCTTGGCATTCCTTAATCAGCAACACCCATTTATCGGACTTCATCTCGCTCATTCTCTCTCCTCTGACCGTCGGCTTCTTATCCTCAACTATGGAAGTCACCTGGAATCAACGCGATTGAAGTGGGGTTCTGAGCTTGATGTTGATAACGATTTAACGAGGTTTGATTTACCTAGTTCTTTTTCTAGTTTTGAGGTTTCGATTTATGGGTGTTGTAATGGATTAATTGCTTTGGTTTGTAGAAATGTTGATTATCCTTGATTTGTATTCCTGTTGTTGGTGATTTGTCTTCTCAGTTTTTGGGTGTTAGTTTTGGTTTTGGGTATTAACGCCTAGCCACCAAATTCCGACCACCCATAAAGCCCCTTCTAATTCCGACCACTCTAAAAACCCTAGCCACCACCAAATTTCGTACTCCTAAAACCCTAACCACCACCTAATTCCGGCCACCTCCCTAACCCACACACGAAATTCCGGCCCCTTGTTAGTCCCACACGAAATTCCGACCAATCGAGGTAGTTGATTTCATTGCTGGTTAGTTTACACGGAAGATCGGGGAAGATGAAGAAGAAACGTCAAAAAGAGCCCTACTAACGAATTCGTGGACGGAATCCGTTAGTTGGTGGTAAAATCGAATTTTTGGAAATTTTTTTGGTGGTTAAGTAAATCTTTTTTTTTTGGAGGTGGTAAATTCAAATAAGTGGTTATTTGAAGGTGGTAAAAGTCAAATTTTCCTAAGTTCGAATTGATTGACAATTTTTTCAAACCTGTGTCTGACACACTGAAGATGAAGTTATCATGAGGTATGTTTGAGGAAGATGTAACTTGTGCAAATGATGTCTTAAGCTTTAGCAGTTCTAATATAGGTCAGAAAATCCTAAATATATTTTCATATTTAGGTACGGGTTTTTCATGATTAGTATTTTAGATCTCTGCATTATTTTATTCTTGTTTTTTAATTTCTATGCTAGAGTTAAATTGATGTATGTTAGCTCTTAAGGTTTCTTCTTTTGCTCTTAGGGTTGGAGTTAGTGAGTCTTGAACATCGAGTTAGACAAAATCCATTGAGCTTTGCGCATGATTATTAAGCTAATATTTTAAATCCTCTCTACTTTGGAGTGTCCAGGAAAAAACTTTACATCTCTATCCCATCAATATTTTTATCCACCCCTCAACATTTTGTATTATTTTTGGAGTGGTTTGCGAATGTCAGAGTCCACAGGGAAAAGCTTTATCCCCGGTTGATTCCAATACAAGTAGACTTCCCATCGAGCAAATACCTAAATTTCAAAATTTGATTCAGGTAGTACAAAATTCTTAAGTGAATAACCTATGCTTTTGATTAGTTCCGGCAAATTATTTGTGACGGTTATTTGAATTTGATTTTGGGCAAATGTATGGATATACAATAAACAATTTGAGGAGCAACAAATACAAAGTTTGATTAATCAGAGAATCAAGGAGCACCTTAGTGACCAAGGTGCTTTTCAAATTGGCATTGCCTTATGCAACCTGGAGACCTGGTGTTAGATAACCTATTCTTCCTACACCATTGCTGATTCCAGGTTTCCTTTCCCCTGATGCTCAAATAGATACCTGTTTTTCCTAGACTTCTTGGTTTTCGGGGTAAGTCGATGCTTTCATTCTCTATTGTTTTCTTATGTGATCAATTATTTTATCTTATGGAGTTTGACAGATCCTTTAATATTTCGCTGGATTGCATGTTTCATAATAAATTCTACCTATAAGATGAACACAAAAGCTTAGTGAAAATATTGCTGAATAATCAATTAACTAATCTCCATATGATGCTTAAGGAACCAAATGGAATCATAATGACTTAATGAGACATCAGTATATGTAGGTCAGTGATAATCAAACGATGTAAAACAAAGCGTCATGAAAGCTACACTTGTTTAGTAACTTAGGGCCTGTTCACATTTGCCTTGCCGAGCCGGAATAGGCTTCCTTTCCTTTAAATAATTATCCCTATGAGAGGTATAGTTTTCCCAGTAAATGCTTTGTTTAGTCATAGGCTTTATAATACTGAGTTCCTTCAGCAAGAGCATTATTGTATTTAGAACATTTCTTTAAATTTGAAGATTTTCTTATTGCTATCTTGTGGTCACTGTGACCTTTTTTTCCTTTTCTATTGATAAGATTATTTTGTTGGATAATTATAATATTAGAGCTGATTATATTTGAATTTATGTATATATGATGAGTTTTATTGAAATGTAGTAGACATAGAAATATAGAATTATGTAGCTTTTGGTGATTAGTATATAATGATAGGTTTAGTCTTTTTTTTTCAATTTGGAAGTGAGTATTTAATCCGTTATTCACAATGGGATTAAGGCGTTCAAGGCGAAGAAGAAGAAGAAGAAGAAGAAGAAGAAGAAGAAGAAGAAGAAGAAGAAGAAGAAGAAGAAGAAGAAGAAGAAGAAGAAGATATTGATCTGATTGCATCGGTCATAGGTTTTATTGACATAACTCGATACGAAGCCCAAGGATACCATTTTAGAGTACTTTCTGAAAAGAGGAGGGACACATAGGATTCACTTTGTGAATTTTTGTAAAAACATGAGAGAAAGAGGGAGAGAGATAGAGAGAGAGAGAGAGAGAGAGAGAGAGAGAGTGTGTGATTATCCCCTCTGAACTTGAGTAATACAAATAATAAAAGTAAACCCGGTCTAAATTGACCTCTATGCATATAATCTATGAAAAATTGCTCCCATTAATCTGAACTTTGCCTCGTCCGCCGAAAATAATCCCAACTTTCGTTTATTATCTATTGCACCCAACTTTAGGGGGTATTAATTTCTATTGCACCCAAATGACTTGAAACCGGTTGAAGAGGTAAATTTTGCTGACTTGTGATTAATTGCACACGTGTCGCAACCAGATTGGTTCAAAAGTAAAAAAAAAAAAAAATTAAAAAATCAAAACTTAAAAATTAATTAAAAAAAAAACAAAACAAAACCACCCCGTTTCCCCCGGAGCACCGGCCATCCCCGTTTGCCCCCGAGCACCGGCCACCAAAGCAGCAGCCGAAAATCGGAGGGGAAGGGCGAAAATCGAAGGGTAAAGCTCCAGAATGGGCCGACAAAGCCGAGAAGAAGCCGATCGAGGTCGGAAATCGAAGAGGAAGGGGGTGGATGGAAACGAAGGGGAAGAGGGCGAAATCGGAGGGAGGAAGGGAGGAAAGAGGGCGAATCAGAGGGGGGGAAGGGAGGAAGGGGGCGATCGGAGGAAGGGGACGAATCGGAGGGGGCGGAAACGACCACCCTCCTGTCGGAAACGGAAGCTGCTGGGGAGGGGTTTTCGAGGGGGAGGAGGGGTTTTCGAGGGTGGCTGGGCTGCTGGGGAGGGGTTTTCGGGGGTGGGGAAAGGGAAGGGGTGGCTGGGCGGCGGTTTCCGGCAGCGGGGGAGGGGTTTTCGGGGGTGGGCGCGACTTTCCGGCGGGGTTGGGGGTGGTGATGTAGTGTTTTCCGGGATAGGGGTGGGGGGTTGGGTTTGGCAGGTTTTTTTTTTAAAAAAAAATTTGTTTTTTTTTTCTTTTTTTCTAAATTTTTTTTGACCTATCACGTGTTGACACGTGTCTAGGTAACCTGTTACATCAGGTTGGATGACATGTTGGGTGCAATAGAAATTAATACCCCCTAAAGTTGGGTGCAATAGATAATAAACGAAAGTTGGGATTATTTTCGGCGGACGAGGCAAAGTTCAGATTAATGGGAGCAATTTTTTCTATAATCTAATTATAATGTGTATTTGGTAATGGTTGATTGTGTAGTTGGAAATTCTGCACATTGTTGTTTTTCAGTATATTCCGATCTTTTAAGAAATCTTTTTTTTTTTTCTCTTGATGATGCCATAGAAGAAATAGGGAAGAAAGGTCATCGTGCCACAGTAGTAGGGTTTTGTGAGAAGAAAACATAAAAGGAAAAATTCGAAAAAAATAATCCCAACTTTCATCAATTTTGGTGGAATAATCCCAACTTTCATTTATTCTGGAATAATCCGAACTTTGGGGGTCTTCATTTTCTTCAATCCCAAACCGGTCAACGAAAGTCAATGACTTGTTATAGCAGGTTATGTGCCACGTGTCAAGCTTCAATTGGTCCATAAAAAGAAAAATAAAATAAAAATTATTTAAAAAAAAAAAACCTTTATATCCCCTACCTGAACACCGTAACCCCCACCACCACCACTACCTGCCACCGCCGGCCGCACGTACCCATCCCTTCCCTTGCCCCAACAGTGCGCCACTATCCCCCTAAGCCCCTGGTGCTGTCGTTGCGACCCACCTCCACCCCCATTCCCCCACGAAACCACCAATTAAACCCCTCCCCACTTTCAAAAATCCCAGATCGTTCCTCGAACCACCTCGAAATCCTTGCGCCTAGGGTTTTCAATGGTGGTGGAGGCGTTTTTGGTGGTTTTAGAGAGTGGGGGAGGTGGTTTTAAGGGTGTTTCGAGTGGAGGAAGAGGTTTCAAGGATTTTCGAATGTCGCTGGAAAACGAGAAAACGAAAAAGAGAGGGAGGGGGAATCAACGGCGAAAGGGGAGGGGGAATCAGCGGCGACGGGGGTGGTTGTTGGGATTCTGCTAGTGGCCGGAATTGGGAGGGGTTGGCTGGGTTATATTTTTTTTTTTTTTACTTTTGCTTCTTTTTTTGTTTTATTTTTTTAACCATTCAAGTTGTGACACGTGTCAACTTTAACAAAAAAAAAAAAAAAAACAAAAAAACCCATTCAACCGGTAACCGGTATTTGGGATTGAAGAAAAATAATAACCCCCAAAGTTCGGATTATTCTAGAATAATTTAAGTTGGGATTATTGTAGCAAAATCCATGAAAGTTGGGATTATTTTATCTAATTTTTCCAATATAAAATTGTTGGATTTTATACCGGAAGAAATTTGTTTAGCAAATAGATAGTGCAGTATAATGTACTTCGTATTATGTTTTAGTTACATTCAGCAGTGCAAAAACTTATATGGAGGGCACTTGGAACCGTCAAGATCTTGTAGTAACAAAGGTTTCTAATAGTTAACAAAGTAGAAGGATAGTAAACACACTACAAGAAAACTGTTCAAGGAGGGCGACTTTATTTTGGCAAAGAGGGCAATTTGAATTTTTCCTTCTTATAAACCATCAAGTAGGGCATACGTAACTCGCCCTATTTTATTGTTATCAAAGAGGGCGTAGAACAAGTCGTTGTCTTATATTTGATCAATAAGGGCGATACAATAAATACGCCCTCTTTGATCAAACAACAAGGGTGAATTGAACAATTGCCCTTTTTTAAACAGGGCAACCTTAATAATCGCCCCCCTTGATAAAAAAAAGGGAGGACGAATTGTACCGTAAAAATTTGTCTTTTTTGGCTCCTTTCTCGCACAAATAACAAAGACGAATACTCAGTAAAACCCAACGGAGTAAGACAAACCCAAAAATATAAAATTGTACGAGTAAAATCTTTCTCTCTCCTCACGATATGAGCATTCATACTTCGTATTCTCCATTGAAGCGGATTTTGAGCTTTCTTCTACATTGAAGCGATTTTCGAGCTTTCTTCTCCATTGAAGCAGCTTCTGAGCTTTGTCCTCCAATTGAAGTAGCTCCTCCAATTGAAGTAGCTCCTCCAGGTAGTATTTCTTAAATTATCAAATATATAAATTTCAAAATCTAGGGTTTACCACTTGTTAATTTGTTTGAATTTTTACAAATTGTTGTTAGGATTCGAAATTTGTTGCAAATTATGCAAATTTATGTAGTTAAGCTTTCGATCGTCGTGATTGCAGCGAGTTCTGAGCTTTCTCCTCCATTGAAGCAGCCTCTGAGCTTTTTCCTCTGCTGAAGCAATTTCCTCTATTGAAGCTAGGTAATGTGTTAAATTATCAAATTTCAATTTCACAATCTAGGATTTACTGCTAATTAATTGTCTCATTATATTTAATTTAGGGTTTGAAGCACAATTAGTTTGGTTCACTGCTCAAATTCCTTAGTCAAGTCGCTAAATTCTGGTATTATTTGAATAATTTGTTGTTTTTTTAATTAGTTGTTTATATTTTTCATTATACATGTCTATAATCTGAGATTTGTTCAGCTGCATTATTTTTTATTTTTTTTTTATAATTGTGAATCTGCTTTTATCAAAAAAATTGGTTATGAATGACCAATTTTCTATCAGTTTGGTTGAGTTTAACAATTCAAATTTTAAGCAGCATATTTCTTGTTAATATTGGTCTTGGAATTTGAAAATTGATGTGTGTAATTGCAATTTCTGAACTGGCTAAAGTGTTATATATTCAGCTGCTCTAGAGTCATTGAGTAGCATACTGATGAGATAGCTGCCCTTGAGACTTGGGACAATGGCAAGCCATATGAGCAAGCTGCTAAAGCCGAATTACCAATGTGTGTTCGTCTAATGAGATATTATGCAGGTGAGTGTTGAAACAGGCTAAGGTGTTAGCATTGCCTCTTTTTTTTTTTTATTTCATGAAGGTCTAATTCACCAATGTGTGTTTATCTAATGAGATGAAGTGTCTTTAGTTTTTGTGGAATTTCCCATTGAATTTCCCTATATTCATGTTTGTGTGGAAGGTTGTGCCTACCTTAGCATGCAGGTATACAATTGTTTTGAAGAGTGCAGAACAAACACCATTAACTGCAATCTATGCCGCAAAGCTACTCCAAGGTGCCTGCTAAAGATGTTGAGGCTCTGAAATCTCCTTTGATGGGGCTTTTCGAAAAAAGGCGTGCTAGAAAGTTCTTCATTTACGTGCAAGATTATTTGATTACTGCAAGAGTTCATAATATTTCATCTTATTCCTTGATTATTTTAAATTCTGTTCTTTTGTCTATGAAAGTTGTAACTATTAGTCTAAGGAAATGTTAATTAATATGTATATATAGTATTTGTCATGCGCCTTTTCATCTGACTTTACACTGTCTAAGACCTGATGCTATCGTTGAAGAATTTGCTAGGTTATGGCGAATGTTGTATGCTATCTTATTGGTTTTATTGATGTTTATGCAATATGAATGTTTGTTCTGAATATTTATTATCTGTTAACTTTTCTGGGAGTCAGTAACTTTTTCATTGTTGAAAACCTTCCTATGCAGGCTATGAGCTGCATGAGCTTGAGTTTTGTTGGACAGATTACTTTGTGGGATAACTTTGAACAGATAACTTTGTAGACATCTATTCTGCAAGACTGCAATACTTGTTGGGCAAGGTCAGATCTGAATTTCTGATGCTTTTGTATGTATTAATAACCTATAGCATTTTTATTTTTTTCTTTCACTATTTACCCTCTTCTGTTAAACTTTCGATTCTTTGATTCCTTCTGAAAATGGAGTAACAACATTACTGGAATAATTCAATTGAAGAGTAAAACTAAATTCTGATGATTAATTGCAGCTCTAATGTGGAAGACAAGTGAAGACAAGTCCAAGGACACTCAAACCATAAATTTCAGCTTCACTAGCGATGGAGTGATAATTATATTGTAGTTGTGCAATATGTTAGCTTAATTATGTTTGTTGTACAAGTAGCATGTTTGTTGTAAAGACCATTCTCTTGCATTGTAATATACTTTTTGCTAATAAATAATGTTGATTACATAATTATATAATTTATTGTATTACTTTTTATATATTATAATATGCCCTGTACTAGAGAACTATTTTTTTTAAAAAAAAATTAACAAACAGGGCGATTTTTTTGCTTTGCCCTTCTTGATAACTGACAAAGAGGACGACTAAGGTGCCCTGTTTGAGTTGATTTCATAGGGCGAAAAAACTAGTTGCCCTGCTTGAATCGGTCAAAGAGGGCGAAACATCTAAATTGCCCTGCGAAGCTAATACAACGATGCTAAGAGGGCGACTTCAGGGCGATTTAAAAGTCGCCCTCTTTGATCTTATTTCTTGTAATGACAAAGGTTTCTTATAGTTTAGAAAGATAGTCGTCCCATGTCCTTAAGAAAACGACCTGACTTGCGTAATTTGAGCCAATTTTGAGTTTATTTTCGGTTTCATTGTATGAAGACAATTTTATAGATGGGATTTTGAGGGAAGCAAAGAATTAAAAATTGATGTATTTCTGCATCTGATTATAGCGAGGAAGAATTAGTTTACACTTGTGAGAAGAAGCATAATTTATAGCATTTCCAATTTGTCAAATTACTATCTCCATATCAATTCAGGCTATAATACCACCAGACTGTATCATGTCTTACTCACTTCTGAATCACCCAGCTTATCTTCTGTCCATTATATTTAAAACTTGATTACTCATGTATTATATTTGTTACAACATAAAGGTTATATGTACAGGAAAGTGGTTTACTTTACAATCGATGACAATTTAGAGAATCAATTTTTTTTCCCAGGATACAAAGTCACATAAGCAGGTGAACCAAGCATATCGTCATCATCTTAAGGGCAGATAAAATATGGCATGCAAGGGTTGTCCGCATAACATCTCCAAGCAGGAGAGGGTATTTCATGCGAAATATTAGATGATTAAGTATTCGGTATCAATGTGAAACTACTGAGTCTCAATTTTAGGATGCTTCAAGATAAATCAAAGATACAGGATCTTTTGAGTCCAGCCTCTCCCTTGACTCTTCTATTTATTCATAAATGATAAATCATGCATCATTATATCATTGATCTAATCGGGTCATTTTTAGATCCCATCCTGAATATCATAAGATAATGTTGAGTACTGTGATCTTTGGGCAGTAGAGATCATGTTATATTTTTGTTGATTTAAAGTACCTTGTGTGGCTGTATTGGTGTCACGATATTCTATAATTTCCTATACTGGGAACAGGCTCTCCAGATGGAGCTCTGAAGATGAAGAAACTTCCAAAACTGGTGTCGAAAAGTCTCTAGGAGTCTGATATTTCAGTGCTCGATAGTGAATTTAGAGCTACCCTTGAAGATAAGGTGAGATCGTAAGATGTTTAACAAGTCTGCTTATAGTAAACAAGAAGCTATCAACAATTTAATACAAGTGGTTTTATCCCGCAGGTAAATTCGAGCTCAAAATTTATAGTTGACAGCAAGTATTTAGGTTGACGGTTGACAGTTGATGTAAAGTATAGCTGCAATACATAAACCAGAGGATACACCAGAAATCCACAAAGAAACCTTATGTGCATGCATGAGATGAGTATTCTTTCCCCTTGAATGGGAATTTTTACTGAAAGAACTGAAGAAGCATTTCTAAGCAATTTTGTACTAGAATAAATAAACATCCTTACTAGAATAGAATTATATAAACTGTAGATCCCTAAGTTTCAATTATTATAGAACTTCCTTTAATCCAAACTTTTTTTTCAGTACGGTGTATAACTGTATACTACAGTTTTTTTTTTTTTCCTTTTTTTTTTTTAAAAAAAAAAAATTTAGGAAAAGTATACTACAGTTCTTAATAGATGATAGATGCATAGTCCTGTGAATCTTTAAATGTAATATTTTCTTATGGTAACACGATTACTTGTTTAAATACAATTTTCTGTAATCATCCATATTCTATCATGTTGGACTTTTTGTGCTTAAGTAAGCAATTAATGCAACTAAGTATATATAGATGATATTAATCATAAGTTATACAGAGTAAAATATAAACATTGTTCTCTAATCACTAAAGCCATGATGATCTAAATGCATATTTTAGCAACATTAATCATTTATAGCTTAACATTGTGCAAGAAGCTTAGGGTCATCTATATGAATAATAATATACGTATTTTTTATGCTCAAAATCTTTGTAGGAGTTTTTTGAAATAACCACCCTCAAATCACCTTATATTGAAATAACCATCCTTTTTTTCAAATATTTAAAAAGACCACCCATTAAAAAAAAAAAATAAATAAAAAAAAAATAGGATTCACCACCCATTGCATGAGCTTGACCAATTTTCCGTCAAGTGGGCCCAGCTAACAGCTATTTTTTCATTTTATATACTCAAAGCCTCGATTCATTTTCGTCACTTCATTTTTTCATTTTCTCAAACCTTGGTTCTCCATTTTGGGTGAATTTCCCCGTCGCATACAACAATTAAACAATTGAGTCAATAATTGAACATATACTTAGCAAAAATTACTCGAACAACAACAACTAGATTGTTACTCATTAATTAGGGCAACTAAGGAAAGATATGGGTTGTTAATCAATTACATGTTTCCCGGCTCCAACTATTTGAATTAGCTTCGTTGATTTATTCTTGATAGGCTTTCGTTGTTTATTGTGTTGATTTGCAGAAGAATTTAAGAGAATTTAGAGATTTTTTTTAAAATTATTTTTTTAATTTTTTATGACCGTTTATGGTGAAAATGAATTAAGGAAAAAAGATTTGAGGCTCTGAGTGTATAGAATGAAAAAATATAACCTTTAGGTGGGCCTAATTGACGGAAAATTGGTTGGACTCAGGCAATAGGTGGTGAATTCTAACTTTATTTTTGTATAGGGTGGTTATTTTGAATATTCGAAAAAAAGATGGTTATTTCAAAATAGGGTGATTTGAGGGGTGATTATTTCCAAAAAAAAAAAAAAAAAAAAAAAAAAAAAAAAAAAAAAAAAAACCTTCTTTGTATTTCTTACTAAATAGATAAGTTAATTCATGAGAAATTAGAATAGAATGGATACTCAAGGGAATAACGTCCATAAATATATGATGAACCTACAAACAATGATAATACAATGACCAAAATATAATATTGATAACTTGTGGACCCGCCCAGCTAGTGTAAGACTCCGTTCTCTTTACCTTATTAAATTATTTTTACTGAACTGAAATTATTTTTGCTGAACTTAAATTATTTTTACTGATTCTATATTATATTTCTTCTGAACTGAAATTATTTTTTACTGAACTGAAATTATTTTTAGTTAATATATATTTTTTAAAGGTGAAAAGGGCCTAAGTAGAGGTTAGATTAATAACTTTGTTAGTTATCAGCTTATCACTTAACTTATAAATTTGGATAATATATATTTTTTTTTAAACAAATTTTATGCTGTCATACAATAAACTACCACTACTAGTAAAGAAAAAAATAAATAAATAACACATGCTCATGCTCATGCTCGTAAGATTGAATCAGCAGAGGAGTAGCGATTGTTTTTTTTTTTTTTTTTTTTTTTTTTTTTTTTAAACAAAGTTTAATTAATATTATGATGAGAATGCAATCTTATGTTAAAAATTAGCAGCCGCATCCACTTTTATTGGGGGGGAGTGAAAAATAAGACTTACATTAAAAAAATCGCCGTTGCCGGGGATCGAACCCGGGTCACCCGCGTGACAGGCGGGAATACTTACCACTATACTACAACGACTTTGTTGATTGACTAATTTATAGTATGTAAACATTTCCTCCATTAATATACCTTCTTCCTCTTTCTCTCTCCTCCATTTCCTCTCTTTCTCACTCTTCTGCCAAAAAGATTTCTTCTTTTTTCTGGGTTTTCGTTCAATTTAATTGGGATTTGAGTAGTTTTTTGGATTAGGGTCAGAATTAATTTAAATTTTAGGGGAAAAATGATGATGACAATGGAATGAACAATGGATGAAAATGTATTGGATGATATAATTAGGAGATTATTAGAAGGTAAAGGAGGAAAACAGGTGCAATTATCTGAAGGTGAGATCCGCCAACTTTGTGTCAACGCTCGTAATATCTTTCTATCTCAGCCTAATCTTCTTCAACTTTGTGCCCCAATTAGGATCTGCGGTAACTTTTCTTTCCTAATTCATATAATTCATTAATTGCAATTTTTAAAGTAGTAAGTTTGAGAAATTGTTTGTTTATTTGGTACGTTGTTTAATATGTCTGAAATGGGATTGGATCAATTTAATTGGATTAATTGGGGTTGTCACGGAAGGGTAATGATGTAGACAGGATTTGATATCCAGTCTAAGTACCAATCAAAACCTACTTGTTCTTGTTTAATTATCCAAAAACAGAAAAAAAAAATTTACAACATTCAAATACAAGTATACAAGTATTTTTTTTTTGGTCTTCAAAAAAAAAAAAAAAAATACTTATTTTTTTTTTTTTTTTATATTTCTTCCAAAAAGTATTTTTTATAAAAATAATTAAAAAAAAAATCAGTAGAAGCTTAAAAATTCACTTTAGTATATGAGAGAAAACTAACATTTTATGATAGTCGTTTTTAGGATGACCACGGCAATATCATCATAATTTTTTTTTTTTTTTAAAAAAAAGAAAAAGTAAAAGATATATTTTGTATATATCGTCTATTCTCAACACATGATAAAAAAAAAAAAAAAAACTAAAAGATGTATTTTGTATACATCGTACATCCTCAACACAATTTAATTCCATTTCTACGTTATCGCTTTTTTAACCAATCTTATATTTTGTACGATTAGGAAGTTAGCAATAAATATATATATATATATATATATATATATATATATATATATATATATATATATATATATATATATATATATATATATATATATAGGGGAGGGATCCGGTGAGAATAGGTTCATATGTGAGAATTCATACTTATATGAGAACTGATTTAAAATTTAGAACATATGAGTAAAAATTTAAAACATGCGAGTTAAAATTTAGAACATGTGACTCAAATTAAAATTCTGAACATATGAGTAATAATTTTGTACATCTGTGTGAGTAACATGTTTAGAACATCTGATTTAGGAATTAGAACAAGTGATTAAAAATTTATAAAATTTGCTTTATGAAATTTTAAACATATGAGTAAAATTTAGAACATCAAATTTAAGATTATGAACATGTGAATAAAAATTTAGAACAAACTGATACAAAATATAGAAAGTGTGAGTAAAGAATTTAGAACATACATGTAAAAAAATAGAATACACGCTTTAAAAATCTGGAACATATAATTAAAAATCTTAAAACACAAGTTTCAAAATTTAGAACATATAAGTTAAAATTTTGGAACAAGTTATTTAAAATTTATGACATCAAACTTAACTAATTTATAGTTTAGAACATGTGAAAACTAAATTAGAACATTTGATTTAATATAGAACACCTAAGGAAAAGTTTAGAACATCATATTTAAAATTTAGAACATATGAGTAAAAATTTAGAACATAAAAAGTGTTCTCACATAAGAAAAATTCTCATATAAGAAAAATTCTCACGAGAGCCTTCCCCTATATATATATATATATATATAGAGAGAGAGAGTCATCATTCAAAAAAAAAAAAAAAAAAGTAAAAATCTAATTATTTCAACGCTCGACAAAACACCCTGATGGAAGAAGGATGGCGTTTAGTTTTGACCTTAGAGTCGGGAGAATCCCTAAAATATACACCTTGGATCTGGGCGCAGAGCCTTGTTCAGCGAATACGTACCTACGCTGTAGTGTATTTTGTCCCGGTTGTGGATTTTCGTATAACTCAGTCTGATATGTGTGATGGTTCGAACCCAAATTGGAACCATGAGTTTTGGTATTGTTTGAGCAAAGATGGGTTGTTTAAGACCCAAACCAGCAAAACTTACATAACAATACAAATATATTGTGCTGCTTTGGGGTTCATGACTAAAGATTGGCTCATTGGCCTCACAAGGTTAGAGGTGAACAAAATCCCTACTGATAAATGTGACTTCCGTCGTCTAGAGTTAATTCGTCTGACCAATGACGGCCGTCGACTGCAACGCGCAGGGTGGATCAACATCAGGACCAATATCATCCCGGAACCCAATCCCGAATGTAAGAGTTGCGCGAAATGGAGGAACATAGAGCGAGCCGTGAAAGTGATCGTAGAGCGAGCCAAGAAAGTAACTCAAAATTGCACCGAATGCACGATTTGTTTGGAGGGATGGGAGATACCCGAACAGCAAAGTATATGGGTTTTGCAGACGTGTGGTCATAAATTTCATAAGGATTGTTTGTTTACTTGGTGTAAAGTGGCTAAAAAAAACTCTTGTCCTACTTGTCGTACCCAACTGCGTCTATCCGAAATAGCCTATCTTTAGTCTTAGATTTAGGGTTACTTTTTTTTTTTGCTAATATTCAATTTTATAGTATATGTAACATTCTTATACTTTACCATTATATTAATTTTATTTAATTTAATTATTCTTGTTATGTGTCATTCCCTAAATACATGGTTAAAACTTTTTCTTGAATACAAACTTTTAAGAAAATCGGGTGTATTGTACATCCATTATAAAGATAGCCTAAAGTGATAAAAAATTACCCCTGAAATGAATAAAAGTTACCCTAATATGCGTAAAGGTAACCCAATTCAAATAAAATTTATCTACGCTTTATTAGTAAAGAATCACATTTTAAATGACTAAAAATCAATTATTAGTGACTGAATGTAATTAAATTACCTTTATAAACTTTTCTTGTTGTCTATTTATATAAAAATCCCTAAAACTCTTGTCCTATTTGTCGTACCCAACTGCGTCTATCCGAAATAGCCCATCTTTAGTCTTAGATTTAGGGTTACTTTTTTGCTAATATTCTTTTTTATAGTATTATGTTACATAAAAAAAAATAAATAAATAAATAAAATAAATAAATAAACATCAAAACAATAGTAATAACAACAGTTTTTTGGCGAAAAATTTTCTGATAACACGTGTATTTTTAGGATATTTATGGGGAATTACCTTAGATTATTAATTTATTACTAATCATTTACCCGAGCAATGTTTAAAGGTTTTGTATAAGCATAATTATTAAAAGTATTAATATCCACTTTTTATGATTTTACGATAAATGTTGATAATTAGAGTTATTATACGTTAAAAACATGCGTTGACAAACTTTTCTTAATTTTTATAAATGAAAGAAGATCTAGATAACCAAATTATTTTTTTTATTTAACAAAGTTACCAAATTATCTTTTTTTATTGTAACAATTTTTTTTTTTTTTTTTTTTTTTTTTTTTTTTTTTTGGGAAAAGCAACAAACTTTTTTAAAAGATAAACAAAAAACTACGGGAAAATTTTTATTGAAAGGGTGACACGTGTATTAGGGGGATAAGGCCGGTAATTACTTTAGTATATAGTATTGAAGATTTGATTATTTGATATCCACATTTAATTTTGTAAAACTATACCATATTTTTTTTCTCAGTGGTTGATTCAAAAAGAACTTATCCCACTTGCTGTTCTTGATATTTTCAATGATCCGTGGTATAAAATAAACTAAAAATACATACTTCATATATATTTAGTGCAAAGCAAATATATACCACCACCACTTAGGCACTACAGTTACTTTGCCTACCTATTGATTTGCTCCCCGCATCTTTTAAAGATGCATTTTCCTTCAAAATTGCACTCATCAATTTATGGAAACGAATATCACAACAGCAACATCATACACATCACCACCTTGCTTGGTGTCCCAAGAGGCGAGACTGATCCTCGCTCTGAGAAGCTTCGATAACTAGCCTCTTGTGATTTCATCACGGTTTATCTTCGTTCCTAAACTCGTTTTTTGTGCCAGAGCTGCAACTGGATAATACAAGCACATGGATGTATAACACACTGGCAAATATGCTACAGAAAGAGGAGCAATCTTTGTCGAGACCAGACTACTATTATTGAGGAAACACAGGATAATACTTTCAAGTTTCAACACTGAAGAATTTGTTACAGCATAAAGGTTATATGTACAGGAAATTGGTTTTCTTTACAATCGATGACATTTTAGAGAATCAATTTTTTTCCCAGGATACAAAGTCACATAAGAAGGTGAACAAAGCATATCGTCATCATCTTAAGGGCAGATAAAATATGGCATGCAAGGGTTGCCCGCATAACATCCCACGTTCCCAAGGTTTCACATAGTTCTACCAAGGGTACCTCCCATCAACTACAGATTCTCAATCTCCACGAAAAACATAAGCTTTTATTGTACATATACTCGCCCAAGTTGAATCATACAGAGGTCTTGTCACTCTTGTGTCACAACTTTCATTCATACGGAGCTGTCTTCTAGCTGGTTTGATCTGGTTGATTTTCTGTAATTTGGCTATTGAGGAATTCCAACACTGACAGTCGCTGCAAGGCAAGTTTAAAGGTAAGCTTTGTTTGATGTAAGAATATCTATCTATCTACTTCTGCATGAAAGTAAACTACTAAATTAACAACAAGAACTAAAGAACCAGGAGGCTATTGACTACATGTCCAACTGCTTCAAATATCAAGACACAAGAAGAGGTTCAGAAAGATCAATGGGCTTAATAAAATAATACTCTGTAACTTTCAAACAGCGCTAATTGTGAAGGGGCTTTAAGTGAGAAAAGCTTAATAGAGATATTATTTTTCAGGAAGAGTTTCATCCTACATGACATGTCTTTTTACAAAGCATGCTAATAAACTTTGGATATAGTTTTGTACACAGTTCAGCCATCTCAACTGGAAATGACTGCAAGTCATCAGGTTGCAAGATTTTTCATTTTTTCTGGTTAAATTGCCACATATACTGATATACCAGCATTTACATAGTATAGCGAGACATGAATCTGGCAATCTAAAAGAAGCCAAGCAGATGAAGTTTGACCTTCAAAACATAAGGGCCTTAGTAATTTGGTATCAATTGAAAAGCGAAAAAGGAAAACCACCAAAAAAAAAAATTATAGTAGAGCTTGACCAAGAACTCCAAGAAGCCATACCCTTTGTTCAAGTGCTTCTTGACTAGTGTCTATCTTCAAAGATTGTAACATGTTTACACCTTCACGAAAGCCAGAAATAGCTCCCTCTTCATTACCAAGCCCTCTGTCAACGTCAGCCACTTTTGCTAAAGAAACTGCTACATCTAAAGTCTGGAATCACAGGAAGCAATAACTTAGGAAGAGAGACATTATAAAATTTGCTTAACTACATAAAAAGTAGAAGACAAGGTAGTAACTAGTAAAAAGTTATGCAGTTGGGTTTTTGTATGTACAGCTGAGAAAAACTATCTGAAAATTCAAAGATCTGATCCCATAATATAGGATGTCCGGTCCGAAATAAATTCGGATCAGGTATCCGATCCAAATTTCTCGGATAACGGATACCTCTTCAGATATCAATTTTCGGATTTTCAGATATCCAATATATCCAAATTATTTCGGATAACGGATATCCAATCCGAATATCTATATTTTGGGTATTGAATAACTCTGATCCAAAAATCCAAAAATTTGGGCTTTATTTTACATTTTCTTTTTAGAAAATCTAAATTAGATATTATTGTATAATATTTCAGATGTTGGATATCCGGAACATCCAATCCGAAATTTTCAAATATCTGAAAATTTTTGAATCGGATTCGGATAGCAATATCTCAAATTTCGGATTGGATATCTAATTCCTATTTGTTGAAATGTTATTCCGACAAAACATATAATTCTTTTAAACTAAAAATTGTTGAATGAAATGCTGTTCTGTCACAGCAGCATTTCATTTGACAAATTTTAAATTAGAACCACATTTCATTTGACAAATTGTTAGGCCATATAATATGTATAGTTAATGGGCCGTTGTTATGTTACGAGCCCTAATCTCTCTAGGTTGTATATATATACTTGTGCATACGCTAATACGAACACAACACTCTATTCTCTCTAATCTCTCTATTATTGACATGGTATCGGAGCCAATAACATTCTACTACCTAAACCTCTAAATTTTTTTCCCTAATTTCTGAAATCAATTACTAATTCCTAAATTTGATTAAATCATCTGTCTGGTTCGAATTTAGGGTGAATTGCTCAATTTGATTTCTCTGGTTTTTGGTTGCTTCGTGGTGTGCGCTACATCCCTTAATCTACTATTCTTTAATCCCTTAATCTACTGCTTCTACTATCCCTTAATCCCTTAATCTACTGCTTCTCTCAATCTACTATTTTATTGTTGTGGTGTGGTGTGCTTACCTAGTTGTGTGGGGATTCTATTATTCTATTCTAAATTGCTACTACTCTACATTGTCGAATTGCTACATTGCTTTCTTGCTGAATTTCTGACATTTCCTTTTCAATTGTTCTTCTGAATTTCTACTCTACATTGTCGCCTTTCTACACTGCTATAACATGGTGAATGCTAAGTCACAACTATTTTGTACCCATTGCAATCGATCGGGTCATGATTATGGTGCTTGTTTTCTTGTCCATGGGCTACCCGATTGGTGGCTGGACAAATATGGGAACAAAGGTTGTTCTTCAACTTCGCTGGCCGTGACTACTACTTATAATTCGCCCCCTGCCACTTCTGTTCTTGCTCACACTACGGCAGACACTATCTCTTCTCATACCACTATTTCTCTATCTTGGATAATTGACACGGGAGCCTCACATCATGTAACGGGTGACGAGTCTTCATTATTTGATACTCAATCCATTTTACCATGCCCCGTTGGTCTTCCCGATGGTGCTCAAGCCTTTGCAACAAAGGAGGGTCGTGTTTTCTTGGCGGATGGCATTATTCTTGAACATGTTCTATTTGTTCCTAAATTACATTGCAATTTGATTTCGGTGTCTAAGTTGATTGATGACTCTAATTGCTTTGTCCGATTCACTAATTCTCTTTGTGCTATACAGGATCAATCCTCGGGGAGCTTAATTGGAGGCGGTGAACGGATAGATGGACTATATTATTTCCGGCGTCTCCCAAAAGTATGTGCACTCACGGGTCCGGAGATTTCTACATTTGAGTTGTGGCATCGTCGTTTGGGGCATCCGTCGGAGAAAATTGTCAAATTGCTTCCTGCTATTCGAGGTACTACTGGTACTAAGTGTTTACATAAAGCTTGTGAAATTTGTCCTCTTGCTAAACAAACCCGAGACAGTTTTCCTGATAGTAATAGTCGTGCTAGCCGTATTCTTGAAATGATACATTGTGATTTGTGGGGACCATATAAAACGGCTTCTACTTGTGGTGTTCATTATTTCTTGACGATTGTTGATGATTTTTCCCGTGGTGTTTGGGTCTATTTATTGAATGACAAAACTGAAGTTTATTCTTCTTTTTGCTCTTTCTTTGCTATGGTTAAATGTCAATTTGATGTCAATGTTAAATGTGTGCGGAGTGACAATGGCACAGAATTTAAACCCATGATCCCATATTTTACTGAAAATGGCATTCTTTTCCAAACCTCTTGTGTTGGCACACCTCAACAAAATGGTCGGGTAGAGCGTAAACACCAACATATATTGAATGTGAGTCGTGCTTTGATGTTTCAAGGCAATTTGCCGATTACTTTTTGGGGTGAGTGTGTCCTTGGGGCGGTTTATTTGATTAATCGTACTCCTTCTACCTTGCTAGCCAATAAAACCCCATATGAATTTCTCTTTGGCAAAGAACCTGATTTAAATGCTTTGAGGGTGTTTGGTTGTCTCTGTTTTGCTCATAATCAAAAGGCTAAAGGTGACAAATTTGCACCTAGGAGTAGACGGTGCGTTTTCTTGGGATATCCTCATGGGAAAAAGGGTTGGAAGGTGTATGATTTAGAGACGGGTGAAATTTTTGTGTCACGTGATGTTAAGTTTCATGAAACTGAATTCCCATTTATGCTCAATGAAGACTCGAATGATTCTCATGTTGGTACCGAAAGGGTGTCTAATGTTGATGGTGGGATCGATTTTGATTTTTTGGATGATCTTGAGCATGTGCTCGCGCTTGGTGAAACCTCTATTCGGCATGACACTAATGACAACAGCCCCGAGCATTATTCTGCCCCTGCTACAGCTGCCTCGGGGTCTGCTGTCTCTGGTATGGCTGCTGCCAGCAGCAGCTCGGGCTCTGCTGCTGCCTCGGGGTCTGCTGGCAGTGAGGTTCGCACCCCAACCGCGGCTGCCCAGACCGTAGTCACCCCACGGACAATTTTGCCGAGGGCAGCACGGGGGGCAGCCCTTTGGCTACTCCGGACTCTTCTCCTCTTGATTTAGGACGTGGTCAACGTCCTAGGCATCCTCCGAATTGGCACAAGGATTATGTCGCACATGCTATCTCTAGTCCATCTATCTCCTCCAGTTCATCGCCTACTCCATGCTCCTCAGGTACTCCCTATCCTTTAGCACATTTTGTGAATTGTGATAAATTTTCTATGCGACATCGTGTTTTTATTGCAGCTGTGGATACTGTGGTAGAGCCACGTAATTTCAAAGAGGCTATGAAAGATGTAGGGTGGAGAGAGGCAATGCAAAAAGAAATTTCTGCGTTAGAAAATAATCAAACATGGGTAATGGAGAAATTACCTCCGGGAAAGAAAGCTCTTGGGTGTCGTTGGGTTTACAAGGTCAAGCTCAATTCTGATGGCTCTATTGAGAGGTTGAAGGCTCGTCTCGTTATTTTTGGTAACCATCAGGTCGAGGGTATTGATTATAACGAGACATTTGCTCCAGTTGCTAAAATGGTTACTGTTCGTGCTTTTCTTGCGGTAGCTTCTGCGAAAAATTGGGAATTACACCAAATGGATGTTCATAATGCCTTTCTTCACGGTGATCTTGATGAGGAGGTTTATATGACGCCTCCACCTGGTTTTCATGGTTCTCAATCTGGGTTGGTTTGTCGTCTTCAAAAGTCCTTGTATGGGTTACGGCAAGCACCTCGTTGTTGGTTCTCTAAGTTGGCCTCTTCTCTGAAAAGGTACGGTTTTATACAATCGTACTCTGACTACTCTCTTTTTACTCTGCAATCTGGAGCTATTCAACTTAGTGTTCTGATATATGTTGATGATTTAATAGTGTCTGGTAATGATTCCTCTGCAATTTCATCATTCAAATCATATCTAAGTGACTGTTTTCATATGAAAGATTTGGGTGTGTTGAAATAATTTCTTGGTATTGAGGTTGCACGTAGTCCGGAGGGCATATTTTTATGTCAACGGAAATATACTCTTGACATTATTGCAGAGTCTGGTTTGCTAGGGGCCCGTCCTGCAGGTACTCCTATTGAGCAGAATCATACTCTGGCTAAATCGGAGTCTCCTCTTATTTCTGATCCTGATGTGTATCGTCGTCTTGTGGGTCGTTTGATCTATTTATCTTTCACGAGACCTGATTTGGCTTATGCGGTTCATATCTTGTCTCAATTTATGCAACAACCGCGTCAAGATTATTGGGAAGCCGCTCTTCGTACGGTGCGTTACTTAAAAGGATGTCCGGGTCAGGGAATCCTTTTGAGTTCTGATTGTGATCTTCATATTACAGGTTGGTGTGACTCGGATTGGGCTAGTTGTCCTCTAACGAGACGATCTATTTCTGGTTGGTTGGTGTTTCTGGGTGCTTCCGCTATATCTTGGAAGACTAAGAAGCAGGACACTGTGGCTAAGTCTTCTGCAGAGGCCGAATTTCGTTCAATGTCTAAAACCACCGATGAGTTGAAGTGGTTGAAGGCTCTCCTTCAGAGTTTGGGAGTCTCGCATCCCCGCGCAATGAGTTTGTTTTGTGATAGTCAATCTGCATTGTATATTGCGCGGAATCCGGTCTTCCATGAGCGTACTAAACACATTGAGGTTGACTGCTACTATGTCCGTGATGCGATTCAGGATGGTATCATTAGTCCGTCGTATGTGAAAACGACGGATCAACTTGCGGATATTTTCACTAAGGCATTGAACAAACAACAATTTTTGTATCTTCTTGGCAAGTTGGGCATTTGTGATTTGCATGCTCCAACTTGAGGGGGGGTGTTAGGCCATATAATATGTATAGTTAATGGGCCGTTGTTATGTTACGAGCCCTAATCTCTCTAGGTTGTATATATATACTTGTGCATACGCTAATACGAACACAACACTCTATTCTCTCTAATCTCTCTATTATTGACACAAATTTATAATTTAGAAGAATTAGCATCCTCATATTCATCAAGGGATTAAAAAAAAAAAAAGAAACTTTTGTGTAGAACGGACTCACGTGAGTCCGGACTTGAGAACAATGCTGCTTCTTCATCCTCAACCTTTGGGTCGATTCATTTACGCACCTTCGAAACTTTCATTATCTCTGTCCTGTTTCGATTTTGGGAGAAATTCATCACAAATTCCATCAATTTGGTCCGAAAAAGAGGGAGAATTCATCACAAATTCCATTGATTTAGAATCATGAACAGATCTAGAATCCAATTTAGCTAAAACATTTAATTATTATCCCACCTCTTGCTTCGATGGGGCTTGAGATTGCTTCATCAGCCCATATAAAACTTCAGAGACCTCAATTTCAATAGCGTCTTCTGTTGACAGCATGACGCCGACGATTTCGAAGACGATTTCTGGAGCGTATTTCGGTCCATTAGCCGCCTTCTACACCGGAATAGAAAAGTGTCAAATCCACAGAAACACATACATACATCACTGGAGAACAAGGGGATGAATATGGGGATGAATATAACACTGACAATATGCGGTGTGAATTGAATCAGATGGGCAAGGTATTAGACGTTCATTGTCAGGTTTTAGATTAGTATGGTCAGGTATTAGATAAATATTAATTGGTTTAATATTTGTTAGGAATTATAAATTTGTAGTCAGGAAGATAATTTTTATCAGAAATAAGACTATTTTAGTTAGGAATAAGATAATTTTTTATCAGAAATAAGACTAATTTAGTCAGGAATAACATATTTTTTTATCAGAAATAAAACTATTTTAGGCAGGAATAAGATAATTTTTTTCAAGAAATAAGACAATATTATCGATTTTTGTTGCTGAGCCCGGTCTCACGTGAGTCCGTTCTACACAAAACCTTCTCAAAAAAAAAAAAAAGGAAAATTGGAAAAGAAAAATCCAACCTTTGCACTTTTTTCTCCTAAAAATCCAACCTTCATTTTATTCCTCAAAAATCCAACCTTTATACCCCACCTTCTCCAACAGATCCATTACCTGTTGATGACCGGTTTTTTTTAAGTCATATGCCACGTATTAGCTATTAATAGGTCAATTAAAATTTTAATTGTTAAAAACAAAAAAAATTAAAACAAAAAAAAAATAAATTAAAAAATAAAATTAAAAAAAATCAGAAAACCAGCCAAACACCTCCACCTCCACCAGCCAGCCACCTTTTTCCCCTTCGCTGCCGGCGCACGGCACAGCTCCCCTCTCTGCGCCCAGTCGTCCCCCAATCGCCGGCGACGTCCATCTCCCTTGAAAGTCTGACCAGAAAACCTTTGACAACCCACCCCGAACCCAAACATTTCTTTTCTTTCTTCTTTATTCTCTGACCATCGGTGGTTACGGGCGGTGGTGCCGGTGCGAGTTGTTTGGGGTGGTGGTGACCTCGATGCTTCCCAGAACACTCCAAAGTCCAAACACATGAAAATCTCGTCAGAAACAAATGCCCATATAGTGGGTTTTTATGGGAACAATCAACACAAGTTTTGTTCCCTGTTTGTGATTGAAGGCATTATTGGTCATCTTCCTGGGGTTTGGATTAATGGGGGGAGGAGGAAGAAGAAAGGAGATGTTTGGGAATTGGGTGAAACAAAGCAGGAGAAAGAGAAGAGGAGAGAGACTAGTGTTGGTGGTGTACTGGCGGTGTTCTGGTGGCACGGTGGTTAACTGGTGTTGGTGTTGGTGGTGTGCTGGCGGTGTCATTGGTGGATTGTTGGGTTGTTTCCATTTCTGAGGAGAGAGGAGTGAGAAAGAGGAGGAGTGAGAAAGGAAATTGAGAGAATTAAAAAAAAAAATTTAACTTGTTTAACCGGTTAAAGGTCAAATGGATCTGTTATAGAAGGTGGGGTATAAAGGTTGGATTTTTGAGGAATAAAATAAAAGTTGGATTTTTAGAAGAAAAAAGTGCTAAGGTTGGATTTTTCTTTTCCATTTTTCCAAAAAAAAAATAGTTAAAAAATAAAACTTTTTAACTTCTGTTATAAAAGTTGATCTCATTATTGTCATTAAGGTTTTCTTTCCCATATTTATTGTTCCCACTTAACAAACCAAAAAAAAAAAAAAAAAAAAAAGATTTACATTGAGATACTCCCAAATCCCAATTAGCTAACACTGCTTAACTCCAACACAGATGTGTTCATAGAAATTATTCCCTTCTACAACATATTTGGCAAATACTATTACCTAGTAAATTTAGCTCGGTGAAATGTTCCAAAATTAAACAGAGTGCATTGCTCACAAGTCACAACCAGATCCTTTTTACAAAACAGAAGGTTAGACAGTTGGGTGTGATGGTCACCTTATAAGTTGTAAGAGCGTTGAGACAAATACAATACAGAAAAAAATAAAATAAAAGAAACAGGTTATTATATCACTCATTGATCACCACTTGACAAGAAACCTGTGTTTTGCAACCATGAAAGGGAGAGAGAAAAAGAAAGGAATAATATATAACCGTTTCTGCTTTCCTATTTCACAATGAAGAACAGTTGCAAAAGAGAAATTTACTAGGAATATTCAATAAACTAAGCAGCTAAGACATCATATGCAACAAATTGAAACAGGAGCTAACCAGAGATGCATTATCATGGTGATTTAACATGGCATTACGACGAACTTCCAAACAACGGAAATAATAAGTTCTTGAAGCTTGCAGATCTCCATCATAGTACTTCAGGTCTCCAATTTTATTCAGTGAAACGGAAAGAGTGTATCATCTGCCAATAATATATTCATTATTAATTAGTGTCAATACAGTAAAATTTGCAGATTAAATTTGCAGCTGTCACATGATGTGTGAATGTATCACCTCCATATCGTCAGGAGGCACTTGTGACAAAAATTCAACACTTTCTTCAAAGTAGGTGACGGCAGATCCAGCATCTCCCATTGCACGACTGCAATAAACTTAGTGAGTTCAGAATATTTTTCGTAGGTTAAGAAGATAACAATATTCTTCTTAAAATGCCAAAAAAAAAAAAACTAATAAGTTCAATCATAAAGAAAATAAAGAAATGATGAGTGCAATAGCAATCTTTAAGTTATAGACACGTAAGGGACACTGTGAAAGATCACAACACAAGGTGTGCAAATTGAGAAAATTATATATATATATATATATATATATATATATATATATATATATATATATATATATATATATATACACACTCCATTTTTCCAGAATATTGAAAAATTTATCAGCTCAAAATTAAAATTGAACATTTAGTGGAAAAAATAAGCACATTTAGTGAAAAACTTCTGCAAATTTATCCTTCTCCTTCTACCCTATATATGATGATGATGATGCCCCCAATCACCCCAGGACTCAAAGATGCACACTGTCAACCAGAAAAGTACTTTAAATCCCTTCCCCTCTCTTTTGCCTATAGAAGAAATTGGCGCTATAAAAAGAAGGGAGATCCAGAATCTTCAGACATGTCAAAGATGGTTCTTCTCAGAGGGTTGCTTTTGACGGTTGTACACCTAATATGGTACAGAGAATTAAACATGCTAAAAAGTCTTGAGCTACTTGCTTTTGATGGGTCCCAGTTATGGGTATAGTATTGTTAAGAGAACAGTAAGACCAAAGTGCTATACTCAATGTCCATCCCTCACAGATTATTCAACCTCCTAAAAGTCTTCAGCTATGTTCTTTAGCAGGGCTCCAGTTATGGGTATGATCATAAAAGTATAGTAAGACCAAAGTTCTGTAAACAATTGCAGTTCTACAGGTAATAGTGCAGACACTGAGAAAGACAACAAGACAAGCTGAGCAAAATGAAAAACGTCACACGGAGAATGATCCCCTCTACTCCTTCAGTGACCGCGATTAGGTGTCAAAGATGTATGCAGCATTATCCTTTTAACTAGAAAAATACTGAAATCTTTTCGCTAACTTCTCCTGCAGAGGAAATAGCACAAAAGATGTCTTCTCATCACTTGTACTAAATATGATACAAATTATTATTGCATGCTTAATGTCTTCAAAGCGGTTCTTCTTGGTCCCAAGGATGATGGGAAATACACATAAAAGTAGAACAATGTTTGGAAAACTGTGGGAATTTTTAAGCTTTAAAAGTGAATACATGTATTAGAGTTTTAACGATTGTGTCATTGCTTTTATCATCTTTCACACTTTCAAAAAGTAATAAACAAATTTATTACTTAACAGTCATATCTATGCATTGGTTGCATAAGAACTTGCCACAATATACGCATCTGACCATGGAATAACTCAGTGTAAGCCACAAGTTACAAAAAATAATTATTGAGGCCCACAAGATGTACAAAGGTTACTACATTAGTTAAATCAAGGGATGAAAGATTATAACAATGATTCTAATGTACCAAATACATTGTTCTTGAACAAAGGCTAGATCTCACAACAAGAGAGACTATGGAAATTGTCAAATAATAGGATTCAGAAAAGACTAACACATATAGCATTCCGCCTACCCTTAGTACTGTGTAAATAAAATATAAATGAAAGTCACCCTTGCTCTTATGAACAAGTTAACACTAAGTGAGTCATCTCAAACATTTCAGCCATGCATTGAATACCTTCCCTTGATCTTTATGTAAACCAGAAATTTCTGCAGAGCCATAACCTGTCAAACATCGATAGCCCTGTAGATAACCCTTTCCTCATCACTCCTCAAACAATCAAACTATATGAAGGTTTTTTCAAAATTATTATCTAGAAAAATTGAATATACATCATTAAAGTGCTAAACTAAGTAGCCTTATATAAACTTCTGATGATGCTAAAAGGATGAGCAATCCAGTTCCTAGCGCATAGTGAAGTTCTATGAGGTGTAAGTAAGAGAAAGGGGGGAAGAAAGGGAGAGAGTATACCAGCAATCTCCCAGCATTCCCAGCACAGCCCCAAGTTGGGAGCACAATTCTGGCTTGTTACCAGATTCCTTTAATTGTTCCCTGATATCGGCAGCACAAAGTGACAGCCTGGATTTAGCACTCTCCACGTTCTGAGCACGAAATGCCTACAAATACAAAAGAAAGTACATGATTGAACATACTTTTAAAGCTAAAACTTAACAGTTGACTAACTTCAAGTTCATTATCCATTAGCATGCTTTTAGACATTAACTATTCACACCACAACTTACCCTCATGGCATGTTGAACCAAAAAAGCACCTCTCTCTAATGAGACATCTTCATAAATCACAGATTTATTTTTGCTAACTTCCTCCTCGGCATCTGTACTGGCAGGAGACCTCTTGATTCTGGCATGACCAGCAATGAACTTATCAACAAGCTTTTGAGTTTCTTCATCATGTTCAATCTTCTCAATATCAGCCCCACATAATGGACAGTCATTAAAGCGAGATATGCATGCCCTGGATTGCCAAGCAAAATAAGAAACCTAGTCAAGGATAGAAAGGAGCAGTAACAAAATAATCGTGAAATTTCCTTCAAAAATAAAGGCGTTGAAAGCAGTAGTGATCACGAATAAATTTAACTTACTTGCAATATATGTGGGAGCAAGGCACACATTTACTGCTCTCAAACAAAAGGGCTTTGCATAGCACACAGCTGAGAGGGCCAATTTTGAATGAACGAGAATCATATCCAAGAGGACACTTAGGTTCATTTACGCCAGAATCAACAGACTCACTTTTAGCTTTACTCTCATGTTCTGCTGCATGTTTACATATATTTTCACCACTTCTTTTTGAAGAGGCATCATCAGGACGAGTAGCTTTGACAAATGGGCAAACTGGGGTCATCTGTTCCAACACTGAAGGGAGCAAGTATCAGAGATCAAGTATTTACATGATCTATTAGCCTATAAGCATATGACAAAAATCCAACCAGTTTCAGTTTGAAGTCAAATCTGATTATCTGAACCAAACAAGCAACCACCGAATGGAGAGAAAAATCTTGGAGAAGTTACCCGCAATCAACAAAAACAAGAGTATAGGGAGCATTCTTGAAAATACACAATAAATGGGTGATAAAGGCTACTCTGCCAGAGCTACAATTACATAGAAAACTCTTACTCCAATAAAAACAACCAGCTTAAATTCACCTTTCAATAGCAAATGAAATAAATAACGCAAATACGCAATCATATTGATATATTCGGCAGCTTTACAAACTCTTGCACTGCCACTAACACTATGTTGATTTACATGCTGAACATGTACTATCAGAATATAAATTTGGCTTAGAATACTCCAACATATGCAAAACAAATTTACGATTCGGTTCACACCAGCCTCAAGTCTATAACTACGGATATTGTATTACTCCTTCTATCCCTTTTTATTTGCCCCATTTGACTTTATTTATGAGGGCTTCTCAAAGGAAATGTCGAAAGTACAAAAAGAATGAAGAGAGTACAGCTTAATGAACTTATCACCGCCTATATCTTTAGGTACCCCAAACAGCTCAGATTATGATAAACAATCAACACCACAATTTCAAAAATTAGACTCGTCATCTCTCATAAGAAGACCCCATGATGAATTTTGACATTACATCTATAACTCATACAATTCAACACCATAATACAATCTTACCTAAAAAAGAAATGATTTTTTCATATTATTTGATTAATAAAATTTCAACAATTACCCAAAATATATCATTCCATAAAAATTTAAAATTAACCCAGATCATGCAATTATAATCGAGAAATTATTCCGTAACATAAACCATAGGATCTTGACATCAAAATCAAGATTAATTATAATTGTTTTCATAAATAAAAGAAATTCAATAGTACCTGAAAAAACAGATCTGAAATAAGGAGATTAGAGGAGAAATCGAGGATGGTGTTAAAACTTAAAATGGCGGGGGAAGAGTAAGGGCCTGTTCCGATTGACTGAACTCAGCTGAGCTGAACTGAACTGAACTGAACTGAACTGAACTGAACTGAACTCAGCTGAACTGAACTGAACTCAGCTGAACTGAACTGAACTGAAATGAACTGAAATGAATATTTTATAAGAGAAGGAAATTAGGAGCTGAACTGAACTGAACTGAACTGAATTGAGATGAACTGAACTGAACTCAGCTGAACTGAATTGAACTGAACTGAACTGAATTTCAACGTAAGAGAACAGGCCCTAAGTGTGAAAATGTTGTTTGTTTGGATAGGATTTTTTTTAGGAAGAAGGAGGTGGTAAAAATGTCAATTGTGAAGGTATTGAACGGGAAGTTGTTTGCAATTGCAAGCATTAAATATATTCCTGTTTTGCCCCTCTCAATGAGGAAGTGTGGAACTTTCTAGAGGTGACCAAAGGCGGGGCAGAACCGCAGAAGGGTTCAAGCCGAGTCAAGGCTAAAAATTTCAGCCTATTTGGTCGGGTCGGGACTAGGCTCATAAGGAAAATGCTGGTCTAAAAGTCGTAAAATTAGATCATGTTTAGCAGGGCTTTTCAGTTCACGCTATTAAAATAACAAAAAAAAAACTCAGCAATGCATGACTAAGGCTCGTGGGAAATTAAAAAAAATTTGTGTTGGCCGAGCCCAACCCGACCTTGGGACGAAAATTTCTGTCTAAAGCCAATTGTTATATGGAAATAGGTGGATCACACCCATAATGTGAACATTTAGTAAAATAAAAAATGAACACGTCACAAAAAATGAACAACTATACTACTATACTAAAACGACTTTTCCCTCCAAAAGAATTATATTCTTGCTATTTCTTTATTGTGGAGTTTTTTTTAATCACCTTTTATTTATAGGAAAAATATGACATGCTAAAGTCGTAGTCACCTAATCAAAAGTAATTCCTAAATCCTCTAACTATGTAGATAAGGAAAAAAGGTCGAACCACAAGGAAACAAGTCTATTTATTCCTAAATAATTAAAAGTAATCTAAATTATCAAGTAACAATTTGTTGTTATTAAAAGACTATACTACGAAGATATGAGTAGGGAGAAATAAAAGTAGGAGGTATCAAATAATAAAAGGCCTAGGGCATAGGTTCACCAATAAACAATATTCCAGGGTAAAACATATAATCAATCATCAATGCATCAATTAATCAGATTATAAAGGGCTTTCGCTACGTATTACAATCACAGAGTTAATTTACCGGTATTAAATCTCATCTCTCGAATCTCGACCTAATTTAATCATTTATAAATTAGTCTGCCTATTGAAACTAAGCCTAAACATCAATTCTCACCTTTCGAATCAATATTGCTAAACCCATACAATTAAACTAGGCCTAATCTAATTGCATAGCATTAAATCAATCAATAGGAAATTAATTAAGCATTGACAATCAACAATCATAAATTACCCCTTCATATTATTCATTGGATCCCCATAAACCCTCAGTAAAAATAATTAAAGTTCAACAAATATAATTTTGTTTCAGTAAAAATAATTTCAGTTCAGCAAATATAATTTTGTTTCAGTAAAAATAATTTCAGTTTAGCAAAATTAAAGTGAAGTGAATTGGGCCTTACACTCTACACCATTCAAAAAAATGGAGCAAGTCCAATTAAATATGAATTGCACTTCTTATGTTTTTACATTATATGTTTTTACAAAGCACTAATTTAAACTAATTACACCCCAGTAATAGTATATTTTATAAAGAAAAGCCTTCAAATAATCAAATGGAATAGGAAATAGAATGAATGAAACTTAATAGACGCTAGTATCTGAAATTTCAAAGCAAATGTAAAACTGCAAACAATAAAGCAAGAGTTATAAGTAGAGAAATGTTTTGTATTGAAATTACCTTGACCTGTAAGAATAACCACTTCTTGGTAATTGAGACTCTCTAATCACTTCATTTCTGCCAAGTCATACTTGGTAACCATTTTCTCCCAAAATTTAGATTCTTCAATGGATTTTAGACTGAAATCGGCAATTTTGAAAAGTTAGTGATTGAGAAGAAATAATAGAGGAGAAAGGGACATGTGGCAAAGAAGAAAAGCTGGAAGAAAAGGACAAAGTAGCTGGAAATAATATTTATATCCCTGCAGTGCACAATGAATATGTTTTCCATTATGATTTAAGTGATTTTGATATTTACATAGATTTCACAGGCTATCATCTCCCAATCTTAGCTTTCGAGTTTTGGCTACTCAAAACTGAATTTCTTTTACATAGATTATTCATCTTAAAGTAGTTATACAATTAAGAATTACTCGGAAAAAAAAAAAGGTGTAAAGTTTAAATTACTTCTTCAACGGGAATAGGTATCTCATTTTCTAATGATCCAGAAGTAATAGTAGTAGTAAAACCCCTAGCCACAAGGGATGGTGAGCCTCCAGCGTCAGACCGCAAAAAAAAATATGAGTTTTTTTTTTAAAAAAAAAAAAAAAAGAAAAAAAAAAACCCTACAAATATGAGAGGGAGCGCATGGAGGGGACCCATAGCAATTAGACACATGCACACACTACAATTAGTCTGAAACTTTCATTTATTGTCAATTTCCAACAGCTGAGGAGTGAGGATCAACCATTCTCTGGCTTTACCGCTTTAGATGGACAAAATTCAAAGTCTTGCGAAAAAGTCTCCGCTACTAATTTACTGGACAGCAGTCAGTGGTCATCACTTATCATATTACAGATCAGCCAGTAAGCCTCCTTATCAGCCTAAAGATTGGGCTTTCTTTGAATATAGTAATGCCGGTGTAGGTGTATTATTATGACTAAATGCAACTTTCTACAGATCCAACTTTGAGCTCACACAAACTGCTAGATTACAGAATAGTTTACCATGCTTTTCATTAAAAAGCTTAATTGATCAATAAAACTTCTAAAAAAACAAAGGAAAACATAATGATCTTTGCAACGACCATACCTCATCCTTTATCAGACTCTCGGCCTTGTTTAAACTTTGAAGTGTCTCCTCAAGTTCAACCGGCTTAGTTGCAAATCGTGGATCAGCTTCGACATCTCTTGTGATTTGAATCATGGCCCTTGAATTCAGCTGTAGATACTTTATCATATCTCCATATTTTCCAATAAGAACTTCAACCTGAAACATTGTAAGATCATCAATGAAATTCATCGGCAAGTTAATTACTCTTAATTTTTTTTTTTTTTTTTTTTTTTTGGGAACAAATAACTACTCTCAATTAATCCTATCAAAGTTGAATACTCTTTTAGGTAAAATTAAGAAATAATGACCAACCTCATTCCAGTAATACTAAAACATGATCACTCATTCCGGTCAAATAATACGGAGTAAGCAATAAATGCTACAAAGAAAAGCTACTCAAAGTCACCTTATAATTCGGAATTTCAATCCTCCAAGTCATGCTTTTATTACCAGAATCAGGATATTGTTGCTAAGTCACAACATCACCTTGTTCTGCACCTTCAGTGGCAGTCGTTTCCGCACCTTTCAGCGGAGCATTATCAGATGAAGGTATCTCAGCATCCCTCTCTTCCGAATCACCATATTTGGCATCAATTTTCTCCTCACCCTCAGTAACCACAGGTTCAGTTTCAGTAACCTCTTGACTTCTTGAGGAACCACCTCTTTATTGCCTTCCTCACCACCTGCCTGATCATCAACAGACGCTTCAATACTCTCAACCACTACCTCGGTTTTGGCATCCACCATAGCATTCCCATTCTCCTCCTCCGGCTTGTGTCCGTTCTCACTTGTTGTATATCCCGAACAACAAAACACATCAATGTCGAAAACATCAAGTCCAAAATAAATGAGCATATTACATACTATAAATTCTAATAACATAATCAAATTAACTCAAACTCAGCAGTCAGCACAAAATAACATTGATTAAATTAACTTCCTATAAAAGCACCAAACAAAAGAAAAATCCAACAATTTATTATTCACCAGATTCGATTCGTCATCCATAGACCCCCCTCATTCCCCAGATTCGATTCGTCATCCATAGACCCAATTCATTATTCACAACACACAATCAACCCAACTTATTGTTCTCATATGATGCAATATTTTGTAAGCCTTGCAAACGATTCCAACACATTCTAGACTTTCTAAGCAATGATGGATCAAAAGGTCTCAAATTTAGGCTTGGAAATGCAGGTTTAGCTAGTAAAGTTGACAAATTTATGCTGGGTAAGCATAAATCGATGGCTTCCATACTTATTAAAATCCAATTTTGCCAAATGCCATTAACAAAAACTAAACCTATGACATCAAAAATTCAGCAAATCAACAATTCAGAAGCTCAAAACTTAATTCTCTAAATCCCCAAACCTATGATCGTAATATTTTACAAAAATCTAGCAAAATAAGCAACATTGTACTTTCACCATATCTATATGTTTCTCTTTGACTAATGTATGTGATTTATACACAAAGAAAAGCAGTCATATGAGATTTATAATATTTATCTCAATATAAACTTTAAGAATAATTGTAGATAATAAAACATGCCTCATCTTAATGATAAAAGTTGTCATCAAATTTGCTATACACACATTTGTCTAAATTTCTTAGACATAAAACCATCAGACAACACTACCCATCAAACTATTGATGTCATTGCTTAGGTGCCTATACAGTTATTTAATTAACTTGCAAACTTTTGCCTATAAGCCTTCTACAACAAACCCTTCCGGTTGTCACACATAACCCTCTTCTTCTAAATCTCCATTCAAGAGCATTGTCTTGACATCCATTTAATGGAACACTAGATTCATAATTGCCGCAAATGCAATTAGCAATCTAATTGTTGAGATCCTAGTTACAGGTGCATATACCTTATGCCACTAACCGGGCCTTGAACTTTTAACAATTCTATCAATCCTCAATTTCTTTTGAAGATCCATTTGCACCCTATTGGTTTAAACTAGGTGGTAAATTAGCTAATACCCAAGTGTTGTTTCCCATGATAGATTTCATCTTATCATTAATTACTTCCTTCCAAAATGGAGCATCCCGAGACTTCATAGCCTCTTCATATGTTAAAGGATCATCTACCACATTAAAAATGTATGGATGTTGTATTGAAACTTCATCCCTTGACCCTTCAACCAAGTACACATGAAAATCCGGGCCAAAGGTTTTTCCTTTCCTTGGCCTCTTTCTTACCCTTAGTCGTGATGATGATGTAGATGCCTTCTCTAAATGAGTTTGGTCATCCACTTCTTGATCAATGACACCTTGATCAAACTTTCAGCTTTGGTATTCGGAGTTACATCCTTTGATCTAGGAATTGAAGAAAATCTCATTTCATCAAACTATGCACCCATGACTCAATGGTGGTGTAAACCGACCAAAAGTCATTTTCTCTATTACATAGAACCTATAGGATTTGCTATATACCACATATCCTATAAAATGCATTCAACTCCTCTTTCACCTAATTTTTACATTTAGGTTCGGGCATTTTTACAATTGCCCTACAACCATAAACTTTGAGATGACTCAAGTTTGGTTTCCTTTTATACCATAACTCACATGGGGTTACATCCTTCCCTTTCATGAGAACATGATTTAACACGTAACATGTTGTTAAAACGGCTTCACCCAAAAATTCATCACTTAAAACCGAATATGACAACATAGAATTAATTATTTCTTCTAATGTCCTATTCTTCCTTACCACTACACCATTTTGTTGTGGTGTATACACCGCGGTAGTTTCATGTACTAAACTTATAAACTGGAAATAACTTGGCTAATAACATTCACCTCCTACATTATTTCTTAAACTTTATAAACTTTCCGTTAGTTTGCAACTCTACTTCACTTTGTAGAATTTTTAAATTTGTCTAGGCTTCATCCTTAGAACACAATAAATAAACATAGCAACATCTTTGAAAAACATCAATGACATTTGCTAAACACTTCATATTGCCTAAGGAAAGTGTTCTATGAAAAACACATATGCACTTAATCAAGCAATAAATTATTCTTTTCACATTGGAATTAAATGAGAGAATTAAAAAGTTAAAACAAACATCAATGACATGATAACACCAATGAAATAAAATAAGTAAACAAATATGTCATAACTTGGTTGGCTTAACCCCAACATAACATGACATATTCAAACCAACAATTTAAACCAATATTTTGTCAAAACATTTATCGTATCATCATGATAATCAAGAATTAAATTTTTCCTCCAAAACATGGACATCACGAAAGATAAATTCATCTAGCTCATTCATCATAAACCAAAATCAGTTTCATGCATAAGAATTAATACAACATATATACAAATTTGACAAACTCCTCAAATTTGACAAACTCCTCATTGCTATCAAATTTGTTACATATACATACACTTATACAACTGAAATAGCATGAAAATATTACACAAAATAATTACACAAGACAACAAAATAAAACATAAAATAAATCATAGTCTTGTAAAATTAAAACAGTAAATTCAAAAACTTGAATAAATTAAATCATCAATAGTAAATACCATACAATCCACATTAATAAGTTCATGAACTATCGAAAAGAGCATCACTAGAATTAAATCAAGACATTTGAATTACCTCAAAAATTATTCTAATACCGTGGCCATTAGTCATTACCGCATAACCCATTGAAAACTGCAATGGATCTTTTACCATGCATAGACCAATAAATACTTTATTAAAGCATAACTCTTGCCACATTAATTATCATCGATAGTCAATAATCCATGAATAACAATTAGCATATATAATATCAATATAAATATTATATAACAATTAACATAATGACATACATGTTAATACTTCCTATAAAAGTCATCATCAAATAAAAACATAATTGATAAGAAAACATCCATGCTAAATAATCATAAAATAAAATCAAACAATGAACTAAACCATTCATCATTTCAAGCATGAATATAAATTAACATTATAGAAAATTAGATAGAAATACTAACCAATTCGCCATGGATAAACACAATAATAAATTACCGCAAATTGCATCAATTGAATAGTACCGAGCAAACCGTTCTTTCGCTTGATCCTCTTCCTTGTGGCCTCCAAAGACTCGTCTACTTCCTCCATTAACTTCGGGAATGAGAATAAACACCACTCCAAGAGATGACACCAAAAATGCAACTACAAACTTTTACCATCTTCGTAAAACCACTCCTCTTAATTTGTCCAAATTATAGAAATTGTAAGACAATTCTTACACCATGTCATATTTGTAAGAAATTATTACTTTGGATTGTTGGGAAAATTGGTTTACCGGGTCACAAAAATGACACGAAATTGGACAAATTAATACTTCGAGGCCTGAACGAAATCAGTTTCCCAAAGTAATATTTCGACCCTTAATTTACACACCGGGTATCACGAAATTACTAGGAGATACAACGAAGACAATCACAACAGTGTGTAGTATGTTTGTGATCTAATGCAATCAAACTTTGGATAATTTATGATGATGATAATTAAAACAAGCAAAACTAAGATAAATGAGAATATGATAGTTACGAAAGTAACTGACCCCATTTTCCTTCCTCCCCTCATCATATGTTAATTAACATATTTATAGAAGCTTTTTAATCATGCCAAAAATCACTAAGTGACTGGCCAAAAGTCACCAAGTGACTGACAAAAAACCAAGCCAAACATTGCAAGGAAAAACCGACTTAACCGTCACTTCAAGTCACTTAGTGTATTGTATTGCTATATAAGCCAAACGTCACCAAGGAATAACTGTTTGGATTTCCTCTTTACCGAGTTTTAATTTGCTTCTAATTACTTTGCTTTACTTAACCAAACACCTACACCTATTTACACCTTCACCTTTATCAATTAAGCAAAGCAAACATGAAAAACTGTCTCATACTCTAAATTATTCAATAGTCTATAAATTATCAAAATAGAGGGATAATGTAATTGAAATATGCATACCTCATAATCAAACTGGTTTATCTTCTTCCAACCTCAAAATGCAAGATGAAGCTCACACACCATATCAAGAAGTTTGTTAATGAGTTTTAATGTAGATGTCGCATTTTAAGAATTCCTAAATTAGTTAGCTTGTAGATGCTTTTCTCCCAACAGAGAAAACCAAAGCTAAGGAAGGAAATATTTAAGAGAAACATATGGGGTTTTCCAGGACTTCAATGTAACTTTTTTTTCATTTTTTAGGAACCTCTAATGTAACATTCATATAGTTTGCTTGAATTAGCCCTTAAATTAATACCAAGATTCAAAGTAAAGAAACTATTTAAAATTTGCTTAATTAACAAAAACAAATGGGGTTTTTTGTAGCCTTGTAGACCTCAACTCTCAAATCACATGCAATTCGTTTCCGTTAGGAATATTAAAAAAATCACTCGTACAATATAGCAATTTTAGTAATTGCTCATTTGCTCATTAATCCATCTTAGAAAATATCTTAAACTGACTCAACTATCAAATTAGGCTACAAAGACTGAATTAAATATTGCTGTAAAGTATTGAAATTTGGAAAGCACTCGGTACATCTGATATAACTTCACTAATTTAATTATAGTGCAATGTTTTACCTAAATTGATTACATTCATAAGTATATTATACAATGAAGCTTAGGTTGCGAAATTGATATTCGATAATTACAACAAAAAAATTAAAAAATCGAATCGTGCTGCACATACTCAATCTCTATAATCCCACATCCCCATAATACTCCAGTCTCCAGAAACAAAACAAAAACAGAACAAAATAGAACAAACAATTAAATATTGTAAATCAATGATAAAACACAAATAAAAATAAAGGAAGAGGGGAGGAGGAGAAAAAAGCTGACCCCTGACCCCAAGAAGCTCAGTCTAAGACTGATTTTGGATTGCCGCCACCGTTGAAACTGCCACATACATGCCGGAGAAGGTGAGAAAAAAGCAAATTTAGCTGCCAAATTTGATAGTGAACAACCCAAATTTGGCGCAGATCGGGAAATACCCAACTGACAATTATATTAATAATGAACCTTAGATGGCCGAAATTGATAGTCGATAATTACAACAAATAAATACTTACTTGAGCAACCGCTTAATTGGCGGAGGGAAAGCTCAAAAACTGCTTCAATGAAGAACAAAAATATTAAGAGGAGAGGAGGGAACAATTTTATTTTGGTGTTCCACCCGATTCACCTTTTTGGGCTAATCTGGATTCGGGATCAGTTCGGGTGGTTAGGTTCTAGTCCCTTCCCAATTATTGTTGCGGGAGATCGAACACAGGTCCTCCCTACCAAGTACCAACATATTATTGGTAGAGGAGAGAATAATGTGTTGTATATTTGTATGGATTGAATTAGGAGAGGGAAATTTTGTGTAGAACTATTTAGACATAGGTTCATTTGTGAAAAACTAACTGTAGGAAATATTTCAAGCATCCCAAACTTGAATCCACTATAATCATACATTTAAGTATGGTGGCATCCAAAGGGAAGGAAGCTAGAGCAAAAGAGTCGCCCACAAGTTTTAGGAACTTGTAAAACGTTCACAGGGTGAAGGTTACACCCCTTCACGATCCATGAGAACGCTAACTCCATAGTGGTATGGAACCATGACTGAATATTCGGAGATGAGGGTATGAATTTAATCTAAAAGAGAAAGAACCCGCCCTATAAAATAGGCCTCTTTTATAATATTAGCCCTAAACCTGTATAATATATGTTGGTTGAAAAATCATGCACAAATAAAACTATTATTGGCGATCACTTGAATTAAAATCAAATTAGCCTAAACCAAATTTTTAATTATCTAATTAGGCATGATTTCAAGTACAAATTTCCTTTAAACCTGCATAAAAGGCGTGATCAAGCAATAACAATAATATATATCAAGCAATATAATATTAATGATTATCATAAACCCAACAATTATAATCACAATCTCAATCTCAATAAAGCTTAATAATAATAGCAAGATCCTAGGCATGATACTAACATGATTAATAACAAATCATATCATGTCACTAAACAATAAAGATCAAAGTTATAGCTCGGAATTAATATTATAATTTATGATTGGAGATAATTTCAAGATATACTCAACCATATAAGATTTGGGTAAATATTATGAGGTATGAATATAATATCTGACCATTTTTAAACATCTTTAAATTCGAATAGAATTAGGACTTAAAAAAGAAAAGTTTTTTTAAAAAAAGGAAAGTTTTTATTCTATTTCAAATTCTTTGATCTTATCTTTTCAGAAAAGATAATCAAGATCTATTAGAAACTTATAGAAGATTCTAATTAATCCTAATTAGTAATGGGATTCAACCTTTGGACCCTCCTCATTATCATTGGGTCGTAGGTAAAATCCGGTTTGGACCCAGTTTAGTATTTTGGCCATAACTTCCTCATTATTCATCGAAATTGGGCTTATAATATATCGTTGGAAAGGTCTTTTCGAGCTCAATCCAACTACACCATTATTGGACCCTTATCATGGACCAAACTAATTTGAACTGGACATTTTCATAAATAGAGAAGTTTTTCAAAAAGAGAAAGAAGGTATTTATAAAGAACGACCGCATCACTAGACTTTCCACACTTTCACTTCGTTCGATAATCAATGACGTGAAAAATATTCATCGCTGGGTTTGGTTTTTGGGGAGACACATTTGGGTGTACACTAATAACTACTCATTTTTTTTATTTGTTTAGAGCTACCCGTAAGTTTGGAAACGTTTGGATGGTACTACCTCATAACGTTTTCTGTCCAATTGAGACGTTACTTTGGCCCAATTTTTCACTTTTGTCAATTACAATGGCCAATTAATGCCAAAATAAGCCAAACCCCGAATTCAATTAAACCCCTAAACCATAGAAATCAAAATCCCCAAATATTACTAAATTCATGAACCCTAAAGTGAAAATGTGGGCTCCAGAACGTCTTAATTGGACGGAAAACATTACCGGGTAGTGCTACCCAAACGTTTTCAAACTTGCGGGTAGTTCTAAACAAATAAAATAAAAATGGGTAGTTGTTCACAAATGACCCTATCTTTAGGGTAGTTCTACACAAAATTTCCTAAAGAGAGAGTGTGCGTGAGATATGTGGTGACGAGGAAAAAGCGGAAGAAAATGAGGAATTGTGTCAAAAAAATTTGGTGACTCAACACATGAAATGAAATTACACTCAAATGCAAGAAACCCAAACTCTAACATTTTGCCAACCTTATGAACAGTGTTTTTCATTGACTACACACTCATATCACTATTCTTTTTATATTTGACAACTTCCCCCTTTATAAAGAGTTAAAGATATGGATTATAGTAGTAAAGTACCTTAATAATCAAAGAAAAAATGAACATAATCATTTATCAGAATTAAAAACTGAACATTGTCATTTAATATATTTGGTAAAAATAAAAGGTATATAGAACCATTCTCCTTGTTGTACATAGTATTATGATGTTTTGTGTGTTTTTCTTGATACACATCTTTTCTCAATATGTATATCGTTGTCTTCACCTTTCTTAATTAATTAAATTGTTTAACGGGAGATTTAATTTTTGTAAAAAATAATTGGTAGTAAAATCAAACACTATAAACAAAACTAGACAATTAAATGAGTATTTACAAATACAAATATGAACACATTTTTTAAAATGAACATAGTTAAACATGAAAATGAACTAGTATTAAAATATAAATGAACAAGTATTACAAGTCAAATGAACATCTTTCAATACAAGAATGAACAAATTAAATTTGAATTGATCAATATTCAATATTGGTAATGAACAAGCACTAAAATTCACATCAAGCAAACATTTTTTAATGTGATAAATTACAAGTATTAAAATTAATGAAAATCTTTAGGTAAGAGAATGAATATATTATAAGATTGCAAATAAACATCTTTCAATATATAGGATAATGAACAAGTATTAAATTTCAAATGAACATCTTTCAATATGAGAATGAACATGTTATTTAACTTAAAGAGAATAATGAACACATAACAAATTTAAATGAATATATATTTATATGTAATATGAATGCAATAACATTTTAAGATCATAATTACTAGAGCTATATAAAAAATTTATTTTGTCTTAAATTTTACTAATTTTAATTTGAATATTTATCTTTCTACAAATGAACATGAAGTCAAACTAAAATGAACATTTATGATAAATTAAATAAATAGTCAATATTCACCAAATTCAAAAAATATTTTAATTGACAAAATAATAATATTAATTGATTTTTCCTTCTACAAATAATAATATTAATTGATTTTTTTTTTTTTTTGGGGGTAGGAAATTCTACTTCGTATTTGAAATGGATATTTACGATAACTTAAATTTGCTTGCCAAAATTTACCAAATTACATTTTTAATTAATGAAATAAGTAATATTAATTGATAATTGATGCTTCAATTCCATAATGATAAATGATAATATGTCTTCGAAATTAGTAATATAATTTGAACATTAATGTTCTACAACTGAACATGAAGTTCATCTGAAATGAACATTTATGGTCAATTAAATTTACTAGCCGAAATTCACCTAATAACAATTTAATTCACAAATACATAATTTTAAATTGACATTTAATTTTCCAATTTGAGCTATCCAATATTCTAACATAGAAAACACTTACGTTGTTGATTCTTTGTTTTCGGTCTTGAAATACTTTTAATTTCTCCGAAATACATTCACTTCTCCATTCTAGAAAAATAGTAAAGGGAAATTCTTTTTGGTGAACTCCAACTTTTTGATTTTCTAAGTGGTAAACGTTCTTAAACTTTATTATCAATGGTAAACCTCAATTATTGATTTCCATTGATAAGTGGTTTTTTAATAAAAATCCTTAACTATAGTTGGTTTTATATTTTTTAAATAATTAAATTATTTTAAAAATATTTTTTTTTTTAAAAAAAAAAAAAATCAAACCCCTCCCCCCTCCCAACCTAGCCACCAGCAGCCCCTCCCCTGTCGACGCCCATGTCTCTGCCGAAGACGCCCGACCTTCCCCATCCTCGGCCGGCGACGCCCGACCTCCCTCGCCCCGCCTTCTCTCTTTCCCCAATTCCTCCATCCCGACATCTCCCAAACCCAGATCCCGACAACCCCAACCATCGGCCCCCTACCCAATTCCAACCCCGACCACCAGCTCCCTTCCTTTTCCCAATTCTGGCCACCCTCTCCCTTCTCCTCCCCATTGCTGGCAACCCCCTCCCTTTACCTCCTCTATTTCAACAACCACCAACCCTAGCACCACCCGTAACACCACCCATAACCCGTAACCCCAACACCACCCGTAACCCACTCGATTATTCTCTCTCCTTAACTTGCAAAATCATCAAATTTCATCAGAGAACTCATAATTAATAAAAAAAGGAAAAATTGCTCCCATAAATCCCAACTTTGCCTCGTCCGCCCAAATTAATCCCTACTTTTGATTATTATCTATTGTACCCAACTTTAGGGGGTATTAATTTCTATTGCACCCAACAGGTCACCCAACCTGATATAACAGGTTACCTGGACACGTGTCAGCCTATAATTGGCTATAAAAAAACAAAAAAAATAAAAACAAAAACCCACAAACCACCCATGGCCCAGCCCGGAATACACCACAACCCCCACCCCACCTAGCCGGAAAATCGGCCCCATCCCCGAAACCCCTCCCTTGCTGTCGGAAACCGCCGCCCAGCCACCATTTCCCTTCCCCCACCCCCGAAACCCCTCCCCGCTGCCAAAAACCGCCGCCCAGCCACCATTTCCCTTCCCCCACCCCCGAAAACCCTTCCCCCACCCCCGAAAACCCCTCCTCACTGCCGAAAACCATCGACCAGCCACCATTTCCCTTCCCCCACCCTCGAAAACCCCTCCCCACCCCCGATAACACCCCTTCCCACCCCCGATAACACCCCTCCCCAGCCAGATAACCCCTCCCCAGCCCCCGATAACCCCTGCCCAGCCCCCGATAACCCCTGCCCAGCCCCCGAAAACCCTTCCCCCTACCCAACCCTTCCTCGTGAGCGTTTTCTGGTGGTCGTTTTGAGGGAGATGGGGGTGCGTTTTCTGGTGGTCGATTTGAGGGAGATGGGGGTGCGTTTTCTGGTGGTCGATTTGGATGGTCTGGCGTCGCCGGCAGTAGGATAGGGGAAGGATGACTGGGCGACGACGAGGGGAAGGGCGTTGGGCTGGTCGTGGGTGCTGCGGGGTGGGCGTTGGGCTGGTCGTGGGTGGCTGCGGGGTGGTCGTTGGTGGCTGTGTTTGGTTTTAGTTTTTTTTTTTTTTTTTTTACATTTTTTTTTCCAACCAATTACATATTGACACGTGTGCAAATAAATTTAATTCACAAATGTTAACCTGATTAACCGGTTTCAGGTAAATTGGGTGCAATAGAAATTAATACCCCCTAAAGTTGGGTGCAATAGATAATAATCAAAAGTAGGGATTAATTTGGACGGACGAGGCAAAGTTGGGATTTATGGGAGCAATTTTTCCTAAAAAAAAAACGAAGCCGAAAATTCCTCATTCGTTCTATCGATCTACCCATTAATCCCGATGCAAATTTCGTCGTCGATTAGATCCACCTTGCTGGTTTGAATAATGGGTTTTCATGGGGGGGGGGGAGGTTTCGAGGAAGGGGGTTTGTGGTTCAAGGGGGACGAGACAGGGGGAGGGCAGACGGTTGTCGATGCGGCGCTGACGCCAGGGGAGGAGGTTCTTGGTGCGGTCGGCGCCGGCCTAGGAGCAGGGAGCATCGGGGTTGGGGTATGGGGTGGCTGAAGAGTTGGTTGTGGGATTTTTTATAAAAAAAATATTAAAATTTATTTCTAAAATAAATGTAAATTTAAAAAAACTAACTAACTATGGCTAAATATCTAGTTAAAATTTATCATTAATGTTGTAATTGACTTAATATCAAGGAAATTTTGTGTAGAACTACCCTAAAGATAGGGTCATTTGTGAACAACTACCCATTTTTTTTTTATTTAGAACTACCCACAAATTTGAAAACGTTTGGGTAGCACTACCCAGTAACATTTTCCGTTCAATTAAGACGTTATCGGAGTCCACTTTTTTCACTTTTCCCACCCAATTAACTCTCCCAATTTGTATAAAGGTTTTAATTTACCTTAATTAACCTAATTAGGGTTTTAATTAGAATTCATTTTAGGGTTCATGAGTTTAGTATTATTTGGGGATTTTGATTTCTAAGGTTTGGGGGTTTAATTGAATTGGGGTTTTTGCTTATTTTAGCATTAATTGACCATTGTAATTGAAAAAAGTGAAAAATTGGGCCAAAATAACATTTTAATTGGATGAAAAACGTTAGTGGGTAGTGCTACCCAAATTTTTCCAAACTTGCGGGTAGTTCTAAACAAATAATAAAAAAAATGGGTAGTTATTCACAAATGACCCTATGTTTAGGGTAGTTCTACACAAAATTTCCTAATATCAATGATTTAGGTTTTACCATTGATAATAAAATTTAAGAACGTTTACCACTTAGAAAATCAAAAAGTTGGAGTTCACCAAAGAGAATTTCCCAACAGTAAAATGACAGTAGACTATAATTATTTTTAGCAACAATACGTATAATCATACAAGTAGTCGATTACATTCTAGAACATATAATCGCAAATAAAAATAGAATAGGAAAAATTGCCACCATCAATCCCAACTTTGCCTCATCCGCCAATATTAATCTCAACTTTAGTTTATTCACTATCATTCCCAACTTTGTACCCTATTAACTTTTATCACCTCCAACTAACCGGTCATCCAACCTAATATTACAGGTTACAAGACACGTGTCATCATATGATTGGCTTAAATAAATTTAAAAAAAAAAACAAAAAAAAAACCCAAAAATTAAAACCCTAACCCCTACCCCACCAGTTGGCACCCCCTGCCACCATCGACAGGCGACATCCCCTACCTCCTCCGGCCACCTTACCTTCCCCCTCCCCTTCCCCATCCCCTTTCCATCTCCGGCACTGCCACTCCTGTTGTCGCCTCTAGTGGTGATGTGGTCGTGTTGCTGGATCTGCGTCCTGCTGACACAGTTGCTGCGGCAACTGCTGTTGCTGCCACCTTCGGTGGTAGCGGTATTGCGGCGGTTGCTGCTGCTGATGTTGTCGTCTACCACCCTCGATCTCCCTTCCCTCTCCGTTTTCGCCAACACCTCATCCACATCCAACTCCATCAACCACCCTCCATCTCCCTTCCCTATCCGTTTTCGTCGCCTTCCCCGTTGGTTTCCGCCCTCCCTACCTTCCCCGTCAAATTCCAACCAAATCTCTTTCATCCCCTTCCAATTCCGACATCCCCTAACCCTTCCCCCACCGTTTCCGCCCCTTCCATTCCCTTTCATGGCGGATTCCACCCTTCCTTCCTTTCCCCGTTCAATTTCAATCACCTTGTTGCATTCTCCGTTGAATTTCGGCCATCCCCTTCCCTTCCCTACTTCGATTCCGCCGTCTTTAAGGTGGCTGCCATTATGGGTGGTTTCTTTTGTTTTTAAAAAAATATTTGACCAATCACATGGTAACATGTGTGGAAAAAAATCCAACTCATAAATGTTAACTTGTTTAACCGGTTGCAAGTCACTTGGGAGTGATAAAAATTAATAGTGTACAAAGTTGGGAGTGATAGTAAAAAACAGAAGTTGGAATTAATAATGGCGGATGGAGCAAAGTTGGATTAATGGTGACAAAGTTGGGATTAATGGTGACAACTTTTCCGAATAATTCAGGGTTTGTTTACGCAGTTTTTTTTTTATTTTTTTTGTTCGAAAAATGAACAAAATACTTACTAATTCGGAGATTGCTGTTGCGATTGAAGAATTTCCTCGCTGATGCTAGACAATTAAAGTATTTTGTAGCAATTTTGTATTGTATTAGCTTGAAACATTTAAGAATGAAAGTTTTGATGAGAGAGAAAATGCTAGGAAAATAATGAATAGGAAGGTTGAAGAGAGAGAAAATGAATTTTGAAATTTAAATAAATGGTGTTTATTATTATTATTATTATTGTTGTTGTTGCTGTTGCTGTTGTTGCTGCTGTTGCTGTTGTTGTTATAATAATAATAATAATAATAATAATAATAATAATAATAATAATAATAATAATAATAATAATAATAATAATAATAATAATAATAATAATTATTATTATTATTATTATTATTATTATTATTATTATTATTATTATTATTATTATTATTATTATTATTATTATTATTATTATTATTATTATTATTATTATTATTATTATTATTATTATTATTATTATTATACATGGGGTAGGGGGAGATTAATTTGCAGCTATTGCATATAGTGGGGGTAAATGAATAGTGAGGGAATGAGGCTAAACAGTAGCGTACCAAATTCAATGGGGGGGGGGAGGAAGGGTAGGTTGCTCTACCTACTCTAGGGTGTAGGTGTCAACTATTAGGTTTAAGGCTATAGTTATGAAAACTGGAAATTAGGCTAAGATATGTGGATTGTAAGTTAAGACAAGTGTTTGGGCTACTGAAATGGCTAGAATAGCTTATGATCATGATAGAAAATGAAATTATGGATTTCAAAACAAGAATCAAGTGTTCCTTTCTTTCAATACTCTACTCGAACCAAATGGTAGTGAAAGGTTTCACTCATCATCGGGTTTCAGTCGAGGATACATTTTTAGGTGTCTAAAGCAATGCACAAATTTTTTTAATACATAAATTCATGAAAAGATAATTTTCTTAATTAGATCATAAAACATTTAATTCATTTTCTATTGCTTGTTAGAAAAAAAATAATTTTTGTTATTTATATATAATTTATAATGTGACTATAAATATGATATTTCATTTGTCAGATATTATAATAAAATATTTAATGTTAAAAGTTTTTGTTCTTTTTTAAAATATATAAATCCTAAATCACTATTTGTAGTGTATAATTTGATAATTGAAATTACACTCTCAAATCTCATTCCTTTATTTTTCGATCTTATGTGGAATTGATTTTTAAATTCTAAAATAAAATATCATTTTTTTCACAGGTCAAAATAATGTCTTTGTATATGTTATCTCATTTGTCGGATATTAGGATAATATTTTTAATGATAAAAGATATTTTTTATTTAATAAATTTAAATCAAATCACTATTCATAGTTATTTTTACTTACATGACTCATCAAAATAAAATCTTAAATCTCATTCGTTAATTTTACTTACGTGGCGATTGTTTTTTTTTTTAGATTCTAAAATAAAAATGAATATCGTTTTTCATTGGTTGAAAAAAAAAAATCTTTGCTTATGTGGCGCTCCGAACACTCCCAAAAAAATGTCTCCTTTATTTATTTGTATATACTAGAATGTACCCATGCCAATGCATGGGACATATGTATGTTTAGGGAAAAAAATTAGTATAAGTGGAAGTTATATATTCTTTTTGGAAGGAAGTTATGGTTTTGTTTTAAGTTAATTATTTGGAGTTGTAGGAGTTATTTGGAAGTTATTTTCCAAAAAAAAATGCATGAGAATTAAGAGTTGGGGTTTTGGAGTGTTGTAGTTAAGTGTTGCAAAATAACTCTTAAATTATATATAAGATAAGGTTGTTCATTGTATTTTAATTTTAATTTCTGTATTGTAATTTTATTAATAGCATTAATGAGGCAAATGAATTCACCAAATTACTTCTTGCAAAAGGTCAAATGAAATCACGAGAAAAATACTAAAACTATATCTCACTTAAAGTTGGCAAGGATTTTTGTGGCAATCCAAAGTATACGTTATTTTTTCCTTTGGAAAAATTGCCCGGAATAATCCCACCTATGGGCCGTCCGCTGAAAATAATCCCACCTTTATACCCACTCCGCTAAAAATGGTCCCATTTTACTTGGAACCGGTTGAGCAGGTAATTTTTTTTTAAGTAGAATTTACATGTGTCGCTCCTTGATTAGTAAAAAAAAAAAGTAGTAAAAAACCACCACCACCACCTAAGCCACACCAATTCAACCACCACCACCCCAACCTAAACCCTAGAACCACCATCCCACCCACACCTGAAACCACCGCGCTGACCGGAATCGGGACAGGGGAGTTCGACGACGCGGCTACAAACGGTGGACGAGGGAGATTGACGTGACTGACCGCAATCTGGGGATGGGGAAAGTCAGGTGTCGGAGCTGGGTTTAAGGGAGTTGGTGGGTTTTCGCGGACAGAGCCTAGGTTTAAGGGCTGGGTTTTCGCGGACAGAGCCTGGGTTTAAGGGCTGGGTTTTCGCGAGGGAAGGAGTGAGGGAGAGGGTTGGTGGTTCGGGGGAGGGTAAGCCGGAACTGGGTTTAAGGGCTGGCTCGCCGGAGCCGCGTGAATGGGGTTGGCTTGGTTTCGTGAGGGTTTGAGGGTGGTTCATGTGGAGGTTCGTGAGGGAGGGAGGGGTTCGAGAGTGGATCAGGGGAGGGGTCCGACTATGGTTCAGGGTGGGGGTGGCAGGGGAGGCCGGCGCGCCGGGAATGGTGGCAGGGGAGGCCGGCGCGCCGGGATTGGTGGCAGAGGAGGTGGTTTCTATATTTATTTTTAAAAAAATTTAATTTTTTTTAAAACTTTATTTTTTGGACTAATCAGGTGCCGACACGTGGCTGGTAACTTGCTATAACAAGTTAACTAACCGGTTGGGACCATTAAAAAAGATCGGGGGGTAAAGGTGGGATTATTTAAAAATAATCCAAAGGTGGGATTATTTTCAGCGGACGACCCAAAGGTGGGATTATTCCGGACAATTTTTCCTTTTCCTTTTGTGGATATAAATGAATGAAGCTAAAGAAATATGATATCCAAGCTAAAGAACTACTCCCTCCGATTTTTTAGTACAACACTTTCAATAATCGACCTTTTTTGTAAAAATGCAACACTTCTTGAATAGAAATATTCCAAATTATTTTATTATATTTCACTCCTCACATGGTCCCCACTCTTATCCTTTCTTCTCTCACATTGTTACTTTAACATAAGCTATCAGAAAATACAAATATACCTTTAAGTTAAACAATTTTTGTTCATCACATAGCAATTTTGTGAATACCTTAACAATTTTTATATCAAAAGTAGGCCTACAATTGATGACAACTAGGTAAAGTTGTTGATTAATTTACCAAAAACAAAAATTATTTATCACAAAGATAAACTTGAGCATCCTCATAAGCTATTCATCCACAATTACTTTTTGTTATCATTTTTTATTCCCAATGAACCTACACGTACACAAAATTTTAACAAATTTAACTCAACAGCATAAAGTACCGTATTAGACAAACTGTTGCATTATTTGGAAAAAAATATAGGTGTAACTTGTAATCAAACTAAGTGTATGGCGTGAAGAGTATGCAAACTCGTCAAATAATTGATTAAACAAGACAATCTAACTAATTTTTTATAGCTCTAAGCAATTATTTTTTTATTGGTTTATTTGCTTGATTTTTTCTCACTTGATAAAGAAATGGTATCATGCCGACATTTTATGCACTAGTTTAGTTGTCTAGTATTTATTTCCAATTAATGAGGTGTACATGGACAAGCAAGTTGGTTATGCCTTGATTTCCTCATACATCTAATCCACTAATATTATATAATGTATGATTCTTCTCATAGTTTTCATCAACTCTAAATTAATCTAAGCCAAAAACAAAATCTTTACAAGGAAAGATTTTAGGATCTAATGAACACCCAAATTTCCCTCAATGAAACACAAATTCGCTATGATCGTAATGATGAACTCAAAGCGTTCGATGAAGGAAAACTTGGGGTTAAAGGGCTTATAGATGCTGGAATCAAAAAATTCCTAGCATGTTTGTTAGACCACTAGAGGATCGTTTGAAAGATTTTGGTACAAGTTGCGAAAATATAAGTGTGCCAATAATAGACTTTTCTTATCTTAGTGAAAATAAAGATCACTGCTCAGATTACTAAGAAAATTATTATGGCATCAAAAAAATGGGGGTTTTTTTCAAGTTATAAACCATGGGATTCCAAAGAAACTGATAGAAAGAATGATATACCGAAATCGAATGTTTCATGAACAAGATGTTGAAATTAAGAAAAAAATTTATAGTCGCGATTTTCAATCAAAGCATGTGTACTTTTTTAGCAACCATGACTTGTACCAGTCAAAGGCTGCAAATTGGAGGGACACTTTGTATGTCAACGCTCGAAATACCGGCGGTGAAGTTGATCCTACAGAGTTGCCTCTTATCTGTAGGTATATTTATGTCTTTCTCACACGACGTACACTTATTTATCTTCCAAATTTGATTTACAAAATTGGGGCTATTATGAATAATATATATATAATTTGATCCCTCCTTACCCTTAAAAAGTCTCAATTCACCCATAAGCTTTGTCTCTTATTACAAATCTCTTATTGAAAAAAAAAAATTATACATTTTACCTTTACTTAATTTTAATTTCTTTTAAACATCCAAACCTAACTACCAAATAATAATAGAACCAAGTATAATAATGAGAACCAAGGCTAAAATGAGAACTAGGAACTAATCTAAGCCCTTAGATCATGTTAATCAAACAGTCCACATGCTTCCGTGTCATAAATGACATTATTCGTAATATTTTAACTTTACAAAGTAGTTTCCAATTTCTTATCTAAAAAGTAAATGAAAAATTAGTAATTAAAAGTAAATAAAATAAATCATAAAGTAAAAGAAATTGCCTTAAAAGTCCAAAAAAAAAAAAAAAAAAAAAAATGGAATCAGTTTAAGAGATTGCATAATTATAAGAATGTTATTGAACACCTTATTCGTCCGATTAGATTGATTTAAGGGTCTAGATTAGTTCCTAATTCTGATATTTATTATGTGTGTATGCATATATGTATGTATACCTTTAAACAACCAACCTCCACCCTAATTTTTATTCTACTTCTTAACACCTACACCAATGGCTTTTAATTGGGGGGCAAAGGGCATAATATTATTTTTAGCCCATATACATAATTTGTCTTCTAATTAAATATAAAAAAAAAGTGCATTAAGCTTTAATTTAGTTTGTGAGCAAATTAGTAATATATGTAGAGATGGAAATGGCTCCTGAATTGTATCCTAATCATGTGAATCTAGTTACATTTTATAGGATTAAAAATCTTCTAATTTTAGACCAACGGATTCAGAACAATTTTCCACGGACAAGACCTACATCTAGATTTTGCTTTTGACATCTAGATTCGATCAGTAAACCTATTTCATAATTTATTAAAACAATATTCACTTATTTATATTTTTCCTTTACGAAGGTTTTTTTTTTCTTTTGTTTTTTTTTATAAAAAGTTTTTAAATTAGTACTTAAAATTACAGTTGATAAATGGTTCACTAATTTACTAATTTGAATCATAATTAATATAATAAAATTTTTCTTCATTTTTAAATAAAAAAACTTCATTCTAACTTTCATTTGCTTGGGTATAATCTAATCTATATTATATAATGTTTAATTTGACTTTCCTAATAAAAATTAAAATATACTAAATTCGTTTCATATTGTTTGCAACTTTTACCAAATGTAGATGCTACCTAATACTTGCAACAAATGTTTTCCTTCCCTTTTAGGATGACATTAATCTCTATCTGTCTCCTCAACACATACATCAATAATTTTTCTCTCTCTATGTTATACTCTCAAGCAAATTTTGCATTGGAATCCTAGAGAAATTATATGTAACAGAAATAATATTTACACATTAAGTTTTATTTCTTATAATGTTGTTTATATGTAACTTCTTTATTTCTATAATTAACATCGTTCATTTCTTTTTAGTTGATACTTTTAGGCGTTGGGCACTATACACATAAGTTACTTTTACTTTATTTTATGATTTATTCTTATGAAAAAATGTATTCATTTATCTCAATCACTATATTTCAAATATCAATATTTATATAAAGTTTGAAAGTATATGTTGGAAAATATGGCTTAATGAAACGTTTAATTATAATGGCATAGGAGAATCATTTTTAAAAAAGGTTATTTTTTTATTTTGGAAAATTGATGGTGCAAGCATGTAAGTTTAATAAATGAACTAAAAAAATATATTATTTTTCACTTGATTTAATGTCAAAGAAATATATAAAATAATAACTATTTAACAACAAATAAAATTACATATGGATTCGATGGATCTTGATTTGAATCTGAAAAATCTCGTCAAATCTGCGGCATTGAGAGAATACATGTAGATCAAAAGAATTCGTTCTAGATGCATACCGGTGACATCCTTCAATATAAGAAGCAACAGATTATTAAGCTAGTATATATGTTAGCCTTTGAATTTTTATTATAATATGTGTAAATAAAGTCACCTATGGATTTCTTCTTGACAAGTGCAAACTTTAACGCAAGTTTAGTTGATTTATAAGAGGATACATATAAAGTGTGTACCATACAAGTCAATTGATTTTGAATTAATTCTTTTTGATGTGACATTGGAGTACATTAATCACATTCATAAGATTGGTGATCGCATACTTATGTTAATATCAGTAGGTCTTGGACTTGAGCCTGAGTGTCTTGGAAATATGGCAAAATGTACAAAAAGTTGGGCTTTAGCTAACAATTATTACCCACCATGTCCAGAACCAGAATTGACTATGGGAACCGACGCTCATGTTGATACTTCATTTATCACAGTACTCTTACAAGACAATATTGGTGGACTCCAGGTTCTTCATGAAAACAAATGGGTTAATATTGAGCCTGTTACCGGTGGTTTGATTGTTAACTTTGGAAATATACTTCAGGTTTTGTTTTTATACCTTATTAACTTTGTTTTTATACTTCAGGTTTTGTCAATTAGATTGCTTTGAAAATTTCAAGTATTATATTGTTGTGATACAATACTTATAACTCTTATCTTATATTTTACAAATGATAACAAATGATTTGATAAAAGGTGCTTGTCATAGAGTGATTACAAAAAGTGTTAGACCAAGGCTTTCAATTGCAATATTTTTTAATGGTGTTATCTCATCCGAGAAGATACATGGTCCAATAAAGGAGCTAACATCTAAAGAAAATCCACCTATTTATAGGAAATTCTCAACTGACGAGCTTGTCAAAAACTTTTTCTCTAAATCACTTGAAGATGTTGGATCCAATCTAGATTACTTCAAATTTCAATCTCGCGATGATGACAACTGATATAGTAGATGTGTTATTAAATTGTGTTTATAGTTACATAATAAATAATTTTATATGATACTTGTGTAATGTTATCTTTACAATTTCATGAGACACCATTTGTTACTATGTATTTTTTAGTGATCATATTTGTAGCATTTTTTTAATGGAATAGGGAGGGTGATTTCTAGGGGTGCTCATAACCGGATACCCGGGATTTTGTGTACCCGGAAGTGCGGGTAGTGATTTGGGCGGCCATTACCCGACCCGGTAAAAGCGATCCTCATTGGGTACCCGGTATTTTAATATATGTTTTTTTTTCATTTTTTTTTAAAAAAAAATAAATTATGTTGTACATAGCTTTAAAACCTGATATTTTTATATATTTCATTAAAAACAGAAACTGATGTGTTTTTTTTACAAAAAAAAAAACCCCTACTGTTTTCACAAAAAAAAATAATTTATGTGTTTTTTGATAAAAAAAGATCCGGCTTCTACCAACGCATCAATAAAGAAATTCAGCTTCAAAAAAACCTGCTTCCACCAAAAAGAAAACCTACTGCAATTTATTGAACGAATTGAGGTGCGACTGAGTAAGGGTCTGACGGAGGTTCGGTGGTCGCGGACTGACAGAGGTGCGGTGTTTGTTTGAGAGTGAGGTATGGTGGTTGCCAAGAGTGAGGTTGGTGGTCACCACAAGTGAGGTACGGTGGTCGCGTGTTTGAGAGATGAGAAAGAAGAGAGGTAAGGTGTGTAAATGAAACGACTACTCACTAAGCCTAGTAAAGTGGGTATTTAGTAAGTAACCCTAAGTCCCTAATGGAGTAAAGTGCCATCCAACCAAGAAAAAAAAATCCGGGTATTTAACGAGTACCCGTTACACTCAAAGCGCGGCCCATTACTCGACCTGCAAATCTAATATTTTTGCACGTCGAGTACCTCGACCCGCAAAAATGGCAAAAATTCAACGAATACCCGTCGAGTATTTTGCGGGTCAGCGGGTCGGGTCAAACAGGTCAAGTCTTTTTGAACACCCCTAGTGATTCGCAATACAAGTATTAGACACACTAAACTATTGGCATCACTTTTGAACCAATTAATATTTATATTTCTAACAAAAATGGATTGTAATTTTTATCCATATATAATACGGTCTTAGTAATTTTAATGTTTGTTATCCTCATACTCATATAGCTACACTTAACACATTACATAAGAATAGGTTATTTATTAGGCCTGAGCAAAACTATCTGATTATCCGATAATTCGAAGATCCGATCTGCACCCGATCCGAAAATTTAGGATAACCGATTCGAAAACATTTTCGGATCGGATACCCGATCCGAAATTTTCGGATATCGGATCGGATATCGGATATCGAAAATTTGAATTTCGGATATCCGAATATCCGAAAATAAAGTCGGATGTCGGATATCGGATCGGATATCCGATCCTATATTCGAAAAATTAATTTTTTTTACCCATATTTTAAAGTTCAAATATTATTCATATGCCCATTGCCCAACAGCCCAAGCCCAACAAAAACTTAACTTACCCTAATTTCAATATTGTCTGCCTCTCTTTTCTCAAGTCCTCAGTTAGTCTTCTCAGTTTCTCACTCCTCTAGTCCTCTTCTCTCTCGAGCTCTCCTCTTTAGTCTCTACTTCTTTTCTTAGAACTTTAGAAGTCAGATCTACACCACCACATCTCCGACCACCGTCAAAGACTCAAAACCACCACAATCTTCCCTCACTCCTTCACCAGAAGTGGCGCCGCCCCTCACTCCTTCACCAGAAGCGGCGCCCCTCACTCCTCCACCAGAAGCGGCGACACCCCTCACTCCTCCACCAGAAGCGGCGCCTCTCGCTCCTCCACCAGAAGCGGCGCCCCTCACTCCTCCACCAAGGTAATTAATCCTTTTCCTCTTTTGATATAATTTATAATTTTAATTAGTTAATTGGGTTTTCGAAATTCTATTGTTCTGCTCTTTTTCTTCTTCTTGTGCTTCATTTTTAGGTTCCATTGTTGTTGATTAAATTTGGAGAAATGTTAATATCTGAAATTTTTGTTGTTGTAGAGTTGTTGACTTGCCATATGCTAATACTTTGTTGATCCGCTATCGGTTTCGAGTTTCCGGCGTTGATGACTTTTTTTTAGTATAAGATAAAATGCATGTATTGTTAACATTTGGACATTAATGTATTTGGACTTTAAATTTTCTTTGTTATATAATTTGTACTTTTGTAGTAGTTACCCAATTAGTTTGCATTTTGGCAGGTTATTTGTATTTTGTAATTTTATTATTTTGTTTTTTCTGAAAATTAGTTGTGGTATGTGGACAATATTTACAAGTCCATTAGTCCATTTTTTTAATAGGATAATTACACATCTATTTTATCTCTCCTTTTTCAGTGAGTAACATGAGGAGAAAATGGGAAAAAAAAAATCAATTTTGCCATTTAAAACAACTAGTAATCAAAGTAGTCAGATATAGGATATCCGATATATCCGATCCGAAAATTTCGGATACCCGGATTTTCGGATATCCAAACTTTTCGGATCGGATACAAATACCAAATATACGTATTTTCGGATACGGATATCCGATCCGAAATGGGATTTCGGATCGGATATCCGATCCGTGATCAGGCCTATTATTTATAACCTAATGATGAGTAACCTTTCATCGCCATTTTGTCGGGTTGCATATCAGATCAGAGAATTCTTTGATTTCCTTTATCCTAGCCCTTTTCCTTTTTATAACCCCTAAACCATTTTATTTAAACCCATTTAAGCCCATACCCTATTGTCATGCAAAATGGTTTTTGAGCCTCATAATTTTTTTTCAAACCTTATGTGGTTTAATAGCTCTTGAAATAAGCTTTCCAATGATGGATATGTCATAATAAGCCCAACTCTGATTTAAAACGAATGAGATACACGTAAAATACTAGATTCAAGCCAAAATCGACACCCTTGCACGATTTTGTTCATATCATAAAATCTAAAGTTGATTTTGACTTAATTCTAATTGAGCTAGAAAGCAAAATGCAAGATCTTCCCAATGGTATCTTATTTGACTTATTATGTGTTTGGATTTAAAAGTTATGGAATTTTTAACAAACTGCGTACGACCTGTTTTAACGCGCCGCGCATTCGTGCAATGTTAATTTCTATCATGTCATGTCCACTGAAATGTGGAATGCCGCTTTACGTCCATGTAATCTTTTTCATTTTTCTCGATTTTTCGTGTAAAATCGTGTACATCTGCCTTGCCACATCATTTTTCCACGTAATGTCAAATGCGAATGATGTGTAACGTTAATTTTCGATGTGGCATGTTAATCCTTTGCCTGCTTTATCTTTCTTCTGCATCCTTGCCTATAAGGATCCTAGGCACCGATTAATACGTATAACCAGCCCTATTTTACACTTTTAATATTGTTCATCATTATTCCTTTAAGCATTTCAAAGAGACATTTAGGCGTGAAAGGTTGATATCTTGACAAATCTAAACTCTATTTAAATTTAGATTAATTTAAATTCATAAACTTTTTGAAGTCACTAACATTATTTCATTCACGATCTATAGACACCTAGTTGTGTCTCCCCAACTCAAACTCTATGATGAGTGACCTTTCACCGCCATTTAATCAGGTTGTGTATCAGATCTGTGAATTTCTTGAACTCTTAGCCCATTAATTTCTATTGTAATCCACCTAATCCAATCCATTTCTAGCCCAAATATCCATGTAAACCTTTTTCTTAGCCCTAATGATCCATAACCCTTAGCCTATTTTTCTCTTTTCTTAATCGCATTCCAAAACCGAGAATAGCCCTTGAAATAAGTTTTTCAACGATATTTCATAAGCCCAATTCCAAATTAAAACGAATGAGATATGAGCTAAAAACTACCCTAGACCCAAAATCGACATCCTTGTACTCAAGCGTCCATATATTAATACATACAAATGATTTTGACCTAATTTGAATTTGTTTAGAAACTATATTTCTAGATATTTCCAACGATATATTTTTACCGCGAGCGCATAAGTTGACATGGCTTGTCATTTTCCTTTTTGGTGTGCCAGTTTTCTTTTCATTTTTAATCCCTTCCGCATTTCGGCCTATTTTAGGGTTTCAATTAGCAACGTTCAAGATCTAAAACTCTTATTCCAGACTTTCACTTTTAATACTCCCAAAAGCAATTCAAGAAACGAACCTTAGCAATACTCCTAGTTATTCTCTTAAACAAAGACTTAAAAAGTTAAAAACTCTAAGGGTTTGACGAATCTTATCTTAGTTGTCAATAAGTAGTGGATACAAACCAGGTTAGCTGTCAATGTAATTGTTAATAGTACGAGTATTTGGCAAAATTAAAATAGTAATTGAAATGTTAAATAATTACAATTGAAATCCATACATAATAAGGCTTGTAAGCTATATAATAACACTGGATCTTCAAATTTTAGTAAAATCTAAAGAATTAACACAAAAATTAAAGGGATAGTACTTTAATCCTTTAAATAATAATAGAGGGTCACTTTCTAGTCACAACTAGAAGATGATCACATATCAAACAAGCAACGCTAAGAGGATTAATTCCTACTAATTTAATAAAGCAAAACACACACTCTCCAAAAAAAAGCAACACTCGGAGAATTAATTCCTACTAATAAAACAAAACACACATTCTCCAAAAAAAAAAAAAAAACCTTTATTTATATGCACCTACATTTATAGAGCGAAAAACCTTGCTAAGATAATATAGGAAACTAATAATCATAACACTAAGATAAGATAGAATAAGAATCTTATTCTTAATTTATCCTCTAATCATATTTGTAACCAACTACTAATTCCATCCTAACATAACTGAATCAAACAAATAACTATCCTAATAATCTAAACCCTTATAGCCTAAAATAATAATAATAATAATAATGATGATGATGATAACAACAACAACAATGCTGTTGTCAAAAAAAAAAAAAAAAACAACAATAATAATAATAATAATAATAATAATGTAGACACCCATTTGTGTCTCCCCAAAACCAAACCCAATGATGAATACCTTTTGCGTCGAACCATAATCGAATGAAGTGAAAGTGTGAAAAGTCTAGTGTTGCGGTTAGTTTTTATTAAAAAAATTTCTTTCTGTTTTCGAAAACCTGCTCTATTTTATGAAAACGTCCAATACAATTTAGTTTGATCAATTATAAGGGTCCAATAAAAGTGTAGTTGGATAGGGCTCGAAAAGAGCTTTCCAACGATATATTATAAGCCCAATTCCGATGAATATTGAGGAAGTTATGGTCAAAATACTAAACTGGGTCCGGTTTGATTCTTACATACGGCCCAATGATCTAGAGGAGGGCCTATTGTCAATTATCATTCCTAAAGCTATTAGGATTGATTATAGTCTGCTCGAATGTTCTAGAAGGTTCTCTTAAATCCTAATGAAGTTAGGATTGATAATTATGTTTTAGAGTTACTTGGAACAAAATAAGCGTTTTTACGAAAATACGATTTTACCCTTTAAACACGGATTTGACGACTTAATTAGATTGAGAAGTGGATTCCGCGTACATAACGTGTATTTTCCCACGCAGCGCAGTGCGTCGCTTGGAAACGGAGCCTGTCGCCTGCCGACGATCCTGTCGTCTGGTGACAGGTGGCAGTTTTATTCCGTGTTGAACTCAATCTATTTTCTATCGGATTCTGGACTATTTTCCTATAAATAGGGTCTCTGGACCTTCGTTTTGAAATCATCTACAATCTATAATCACCTAATTCTCTCTCTTCTCTCTTGAGAAATACATGCTTTCTTTCTCTCTCTCTTTCTAAAATAGCTTTTACAAACACAATTCCGCATTCACAAGATTTAGAAACACCTAGCCAAGTTCGAAGTTGCCTTCGCCCTTGTAGGGAATATTTCAAGCATCATAACCCGAAGCTTGAACCCCACTGTGATCATACACTTAAGTATGGTGGTGTCCAAAGGGAAAGAAAAGAGAGCAAAAGAGTCGCCAACAAGTTTTAGGAACTTGTAAACCCAAAACGATCCAGGAGATCGTCAACTCCATAAGGTCTGGAACCAAACAGGGTTCGGGGATGAGGGTACGAATCCAATCTACAAAAGAAAGGACCCGCCCTATAAAATAGGCCTCTACTTTGTTCTGCTCGTATTCATGTGCGCTTTTCGACTAACATGCAATCATTAGATTTAGCCCTAAACCTGTTTAATCTACGTTGGTTGAATATTAATGCACAAATAAAACTATTATTGGCGATCACTTGAATTAAAATCATATTAGCCTAAACAAAATTATTAATTATCTTATCAAGCGTGATTTCAAATACAAATTCCCTTTAACAAGCATAAAGGCGTGATCAAGCAATAACAATAAATATAAATCAAGCAACATAATAACAAGCATAATGATAATAATAATAAAAATCATGTTAAGGCATAATAAAGCTTAAATATAATAGAAAGATCCTAGGCATGATACTAACAAGATTAATAACGAATCCTAGCATGTCACTAAACAATAAAGATCAAAGATTTAAACCTAACATGGTACTAACATGCTATCATGATATTAGAAATAATAAGAGGCACCCTAAACATGATACTAGAAAGCATAAATAACATCCTAACATGATACTAGGAATATTAAACAATAATAAACATGCTTTCTACAAGAATAGAGCAATAAGATTACATACTTTGAAGCCTCGTACCTCTTTCTAATAGCAAAATACACGCGTTAGTAAACTTCAATGAAAATAATAAAATTAAGAAATAAATTAAAGAATTGAAAGAAAGAGTTAAAAGGTTTAAACTGGATTTGGGACCAAACCCTCAGAAAAGTATAAACCTTTCACGTCTAGGGCGAAGGCAACTTCGAACTTGGCTAGGTGTTTCTAGATCTTGTGTATGCGGAATTGTGTTTAAAAGGTTGGTTTAGAAAGAGAGAGAGAATTAAAGATTGTTGATGAGAGCTGATTGTTTGTTGATGAAAGTTGATTGAAAACGGAGGTCGAGGAGCCTATTTATAAGAAAAAAATCCGGAAAAGCATAGAATTTGATAAGGAATAAAACTCCACGCTGTCGCTAACAAACCGACCTTGTCGCCAGAAATTTATCTTGTCGCCAGGCGACAGACTTGTCGTTTGGCGACAAAGACAGTTTTTGCGGATTTTGTTTTTATCATATCTTTTGATCCAGAAGTCCAAATAAGTCATATAATATGTCGTTGGAAATATCTTGAAGTCTACTTTCTAACCTAATTAGAATAAGATTAAAATATTTTGTAGATAAAAAGATATGGCCAAAATAGTGAAAGGGTGTCAGTTTTGGATAAAGTTTTGTAATCCTTTCATATCTTTTTCGTTATAGCTCGGAATTAATATTATAATATATCATTGGAAAGATAATTTCAAGATCTATCCAACCATATAAAATTTGGATAAAAAATATGAGGCACGAAAATAATATCTGACTGTCTTCGAACATGTTTAAATTCGAATAGAACTAGGACTTTAAAAAAGGAAAGTTTTAAAAATGGAAAGTTTATATTTAAATCAAATTCCTTAATCTTATCTTTTCAAAAAAGGATAATTAAGATATTTTAGAAACTTATAGAAGATTCTAATCAATCCTAATTAGTTTAGGAATAGGATTAAACCTTTGGATCCTCCACATGATCATTGGGTCGTAGGTAAAATCCGGTTTGGGCCTAGTTTAGTATTTTGGCCATAACTTCCTCATTATTCATCGGAATTGGGCTTATAATATATCGTTGGAAAGATCTTTTCAAGCCCCATCCAACTACACCATTGTTGGACCCTTATCATGGACCAAACTAAACTGGATTGGACGTTTTTATAAAATAGAGCAGGTTTTCGAAAACAGAAAGAAGAGAATTTTTAATAAAACTAAACCGCAACGCTTGACTTTCCACACTTTCACATCATTCGATTATGGTTTGACGCAAAAGGTATTCATCACTGGGTTTGGTTTTGGGGAGACACAAATGGGTGTCTACAGAAGCCCCCACTTTGACTGAGTTTGGAGAAACTTATATATGTTTCGAAAACAAAAGTCAAAGTAGCGATAGGGACGGAGAATGATTCAGAACGTTCTTCTATCCCAAATCAATCTTGTAACGCCGATACCTGCAAAACAATGTTAGTTAAACAGATAAAAGAGTTTAAGAAACGCGTATCTTGCACCATCGAGCGCACGCCTCTGGAGTAACCGATTTCATTGCATTTTGTTTGACGACCTTCTACAAGCTAGAGAACGCCATCTTGCTGTTGTTGATGTTCACTCGTCTTTGAACAAAGGAGCCTTTTTTGAGGACTGTTCACTCGTCTCTAAATAATGGAGCTTTTTGAGGATCGTTCACTCGTCTCTGAACAATGGAGCCTTTTTTGAGGATTGTCCACGCGTCTCTGAACAAAAGAGCTTGATGATTTGTCCACGCGTCTCTGAACAAAAGAGCTTGATGATATGTCCACGCGTCTCTGAACAAAAGAGCTTTGATGAAATGTCCACGCGTCTCTGAACAAAAGAGCTTTGATGATATGTTCACGCGTCTCTGAACAAAAGAGCTTTGATGATATGTCCACGCGTCTCTAAACAAAAGAGCTTTGATGATATGTCCACGCGTCTCTGAACAATAGAGCTTTATACTTGAATGTTTGTTGCGATCGTTCGGTTGGCTGCGAACAGGTGCTTTGCTGAATGGTTGTATCCTGTAAAAATCAAAAGAATTGCCAAAAGACATTGCTGGTGTTTTTCTTAGGGTTGACCTAAGGCTTGATGTTGTTCTTAGGGTTGACCTAAGGTGATTGATTGAGGTTGACTCAATGTATTTTAACTGACTTGAGGTTGACCCAAGGTGAATTGACACGTGTGACTCATGACTCGTGTGACTTAATATGTTTTGACACATGTGTTAAACTCAACTCGATGTGATATGACACGACATGACTCAATGTACATGAATCGTGTGTGATGTGCAAAAAAGCAAAAATTTTCCGTCATTTTTGTGGAGGGTACCGACTTTCTCCCGAAAAAGAAAGACGCGAAAAAGAATCGAAGTGAGTGATGGTGCATGTTGAATGAGCTTAGGCACATATATGCGTTCAATATTATCCCGCAAGGTACAAGGAGTAATTCCTCCTAAACTATCTTAGTCGACTCGATTATGAAAGTATTTAGGTAACTTAGGCACGGAGGCTAAGCATTTCATACTTTATGATGCAATGATGATTATGAGTGTTGAGTGATGATTGATGTGTGATTTTGATAAAGCATGCTCCAACGTTATGTTAAGACTTCATGACAAAGGGTTCCTAATGGAAGGACTATGTGATCATGTATCTGTGCAGTGGGTGAAAGTGACACTAAAGTTAAGCTGCAAAGGCTAACGGTGGGGATAATATATTGAAAAGAGTCAAGAAATGGTGACTCTTAGGCTAGGTAGGCTAATGATGTAAGGATCAAGCCCCCAGGTTTAGCTCTAAGTAAATAGGGATGAGCATCGGAGATCCCTTGATATGATCATGGTGTAAGTGTGTGAATGTGAATATGAATGCATTTTATTACGGCCGCACCTCAATATGAGGTTGCCTACGTATCCGTTAGGAATCAGGCCAAACGTAGCTCTAGTCGAACCTCGCACAAGTGTGTGTATACCTCAAAAAGGTCTTTTTAAGGGTTGTAACGTGGTTAGACTAAAGGTTAGAGAAGAAGGGGATAAAGGCTCAAGACCCTAGATAAGCCCCCAAGGTGTGCAACCATGCTTTTGTATTTTCATGCTTGAGCTTTTCTCACTTTTGAGCTTTCTTTCTTTTTTTATTTATTTATTTTTTGCTCTTCTTCTTTTTTTTGCTTTGCTTTTGCATTTTTTTTATTTTTATAAGTGTGGGCAATCCCGATCATGCGGTCTATCACTCACTTGTCATTCATGTTTCTCAGGCACGGTACCAAGCACTCGATAAGAGACGCAATCTGAGACGTGTTCTTATCAAAGATATTTTCATATCAAAGACATTGGAACACTTGCCCTTTTGCACACTTTTATTCTATTTTATATATTTTTTTTGCTTTATTTTTCTATTTTGATCTTTTGAATTACTCAAGCTTTTGCTCTTTGAAAATTGCATAAATTGCATACCATCCCATCCCAAGGTTAGGTAAATGAGGGTTGAAGAAAGAAAGGTCTACCGTTAGACGAGGCTCAAAGTGGTGTATGAAGAAAGGATTGCATATTTGAAGGGTGAGAGATATGATATGGCTACAAAGGGTGCCTCCAATCATTGGTATACCTTGTGCTTAATTCGGCGTTTTTTTTTTTTTTTTTTTTTTTTTTTTTTTTTTTTGTCTTTTGTAATGCAATGATCATATGCAAGAAAATAAAATGCTCATTTTATTAAAAGGAAATGAAAGTCCTACAAAGTAAAAGCTAGGGGAAAATGAAAGGTGCCTATGCTAGACTTATTGGGGAAAAGAATAAAAAAAAAAGAAATAGAAAAAAGAAGTCACGAAATCTTGTCGTTGAAGCTCGCCTCTTGTCTTGTGCCTTATCATCACTCAGACTTCTTGTTGACTGGAGGTATAGGAAGCTTGTTATTGTCAATCAAATATTGGATGGCCTCCTTTAGCTTCCAACAGCTCTCAATAGTATGACCCCTACCCTGGTGATACTTGCAATATGCGTTGGGATTCCAGCTAGCCGTCCTCCTTTCGACAGGTGGATCCCCAAACGGTCCAATGGGAGTTATAAGACCTTTTGCATGTAAACGATCAAATGCGGTGTCATAACTTATACCAATAGGTGTGATGTTTCTCATTTGCCCTCGTTTGTTCATGGCAAGGATCTCATCCAAGTCAAATGTGCTAACGTTATTTGAGTGGGTAGTTTTGGAAGAAGAAGGATTGTCGTTCTTCTTTCCTTTCCAGCCACTGTTATTATTGGTACTATTTTTGGCCTTCCTGTTGCTAAGAGGAATATGAAGGTGATTTGAATCAATGAGGTTTTCCATGGTCCGTTTTGCCCGTGGCTTAGGAGCATTGAATTCTTCATTGAATCCTTGGTGAGAATTTTGTTCGATAACCATTATCCGACTTGCTAATCCTTCTACCACATTCAAGAGCATGGCAATGACATCCTGTAGTTTTCGAACGTCTTCTTTTAGAATTGACAAATTTTCCTCGATATTATCTAAGAAAGCCCCTTCATCTTCCTCAATCATGGCCACTTCATCAATAGAAGTTATATAAGTTATATCGATCATGGGATCACCTACAGGTGTGATAAGGAGTGAAGGACCAAAGGATGTTTGATCTTTTGTGATGGCTAGAATCTCGGAAGTTTTATTGTCATCAATCAGGTCCTGAATAGCTTCCTTAAGTTTCCAACACTCCTCAGTGTCGTGACCCTTTCCTTGATGATATTTGCAGTGTTTACTAGGATCCCACTTAGGTGGCCTGGCTTCGGGAACTGGTTCTTTGATAGGTCCTATGGGCATGACTAGTCCTTTGTGGTGTAGCTTTTCGAAAGCTGTTTCATAACTCATACCAAGTGGAGTGAACACTCTTTTTGACCTTTGGATTCGCTGCTTAGAGGTGTTCATAGCATGTACTTTGTTAATGGGAGAGGAAGAAGAAGGATGGTCGTTTTTCTTTCCTCTCGCACTATTATCTTTCAGAAGGTCATCTTCAATGTCAATACCTATATTATACACAGCCTGGAAAGTATTCAAGTTGTGTTGGTATTTTAAGTGCTTCGCATATTTTTCTTGAAGGTTCTTGATGAACATCCTTACAGACTCTTTTTCAGTAGGGACCTTAACCATATTAGCTGAAGTTTCCCTCCATTTGTTGAAGAAAGAAGTGAACCCTTCATTTTTGTTTTAACATCTCAAGTTGTCTGTGGTCTATTTCATCTTGAATGTTGCACTTATATCTATCTATGAAAGCGTTTGTTATTGAATCCCAAGAAGAGATTTTCTCTTTTCCAAGAGAAAAGAACCATTGTTGACAAACGGTTTCTAAAGATAGTGAGAACAAAGAATGAAAACTCTTCCTATCAATCCTCTTAATGTTCATTATAGTTTCAAAGGCCCTTAAGTGAAAGTAAGGATTGTCAGTTGGTTTAAACTTAGGGATGTCATTGGCATTGAACTTATGCGGAAGAAGTTCCTTGTCCACCGAGACCCCTTGTGAACTAATTCCCTGGAACCTATAATCATTAGATAGTTTGCTCAAACTTTCCTGGATGAGGTCCATTTGTTGTTGTTTTGCAGGGTCATTAACTTGAAGAGTTAGACCCTTCAATATCTCAGCTAGGTTTGCTACCTCTCCCCTAACTTCATTGAGTTCTTCTTGACTTGCCATTATCTTCTTAGCTTTCCTTTTTCTACCAATTGGCTTGTCAAAAAGTAAGACTTGAACGAAAGTGTTATCCTTGATTAGACGCCCTTCTCTCCTTGACCAAGTACTGTAGAAAGGGAAATTAGGGATAAGTTTTATACTAATTATTTTGACTCAAGCTTTATTCAACATGCAATAGATGGGAAAAGATTATGGAAGAATGAGAAGAATGATATGCATGGGGAAGATGATGTGGATGGGAAGATGATGGAGATGGAAAAATATGGAAGAATTAGGAATAGAATGGACCCCCAACTCAAATGACGGAAAAACGACTCATGCATGAACCTAAGACATGGCCATGGTGACATATACAGAGTGTGTGCTAAGACTAGTGAGTGTAGGTGACATGTTAAGACTTGTGTCATGACCACATGGCTAGACTATGTGACTAGACTCAAGCAAAGACTAAGTTAAGACTTCACGTATGTGCATTAAACTGGACATGCTGTGGTATTTTAGTCATAACTTTTGATCTGTGACTCTGATTGGGACGAAACCAACGCCAAAGTAAAGATAAAACCCGGGGCTACAGATCCATAGGTTATACGACTCGTAGTTCTTCCTAGAACTCCGTCTATGTTCAAAACAAGTTGACGCATGTGCAGTATACGGGAATAAAAATCCGGGTTGACTTAATGGAACTATGACTCGATTTAAGGCATATTTGTTAGTTCAAATTAATTAATTAATTAAACAAAGTCTTTGAGTCATTGGTTAGTTTATTAAAAACTTATTTACAAACACAAGTCAAACCAAACGGTTAGCACATATATAGTATGCACAAGCAAGAATGCACAAGTAGTTCACATAGTCACAATATGATGCAATGAGTTTGCAACCTAACCATGGCTCTAGTTCTCTAAAGTTCAAGGATATGGGTTAAGTCAAAAAGGGTCCATGGTTATGAGTCTGGATGCATCGTGCGGAGCCTAACCTTGAAGGGTTGGCGCGTATGGATAAGACCCCGCAAGTTAAAAACTTGCTTCCACGGTTTGGTGGATTCACAAACTTGCATGTACCCATCGTTGCCAAGAGCGTTCGATTGGGTAGATGAAGCGTGAACCCCCAAAGGGTTATGGCCATATGTAGAACACATATGGGTTTCAGAAAAGTGAGAAAAAACTCAATCAGGAAGTAGAATCGAGCCAATAGTACTAGAATTGGTCAAAACAAGAAGGCAAAGTTCTGGCTCGGTATTGGAAGAACTTGGAGCCAGACTACAGGAACTGTCGCCGCAAAAGAACCTCTGTCGCCAAGCGACAGAACTGTTAATCAAAATTACGCACATGAAATACTTAGAATTTTTCGAGTCTCATCCGCTCATTCTAAGTAATTGCCAAAATAAATTTCAGGAATTAAAATAGAAATCCTCCCCAGTGGAGTCGCCAAAAAACTGTAGGGAATATTTCAAGCATCATAACCCGAAGCTTGAACCCCACTGTGATCATACACTTAAGTATGGTGGTGTCCAAAGGGAAAGAAAAGAGAGCAAAAGAGTCGCCAACAAGTTTTAGGAACTTGTAAACCCAAAACGATCCAGGAGATCGTCAACTCCATAAGGTCTGAACTCCATAAGGTCTGGAACCAAACAAGGTTCGGGGATGAGGGTACGAATCCAATCTACAAAAGAAAGGACCCGCCCTATAAAATAGGCCTCTACTTTGTTCTGCTCGTATTCATGTGCGCTTTTCGACTAACATGCAATCATTAGATTTAGCCCTAAACCTGTTTAATCTACGTTGGTTGAATATTAATGCACAAATAAAACTATTATTGGCGATCACTTGAATTAAAATCATATTAGCCTAAACAAAATTATTAATTATCTTATCAAGCATGATTTCAAATACAAATTCCCTTTAACAAGCATAAAGGCGTGATCAAGCAATAACAATAAATATAAATCAAGCAACATAATAACAAGCATAATGATAATAATAATAATAAAAATCATGTTAAGGCATAATAAAGCTTAAATATAATAGCAAGATCCTAGGCATGATACTAACAAGATTAATAACAAATCCTAGCATGTCACTAAACAATAAAGATCAAAGATTTAAACCTAACATGGTACTAACATGCTATCATGATATTAGAAATAATAAGAGGCACCCTAAACATGATACTAGAAAGCATAAATAACATCCTAACATGATACTAGGAATATTAAACAATAATAAACATGCTTTCTACAAGAATAGAGCAATAAGATTACATACTTTGAAGCCTCGTACCTCTTTCTAATAACAAAATACACGCGTTAGTAAACTTTAATGAAAATAATAAAATTAAGAACTAAATTAAAGAATTGAAAGAAAGAGTTAAAAGGTTTAGACTGGATTTGGGACCAAACCCTCAGAAAAGTATAAACCTTTCACGTCTAGGGCGAAGGCAACTTCGAACTTGGCTAGGTGTTTCTAGATCTTGTGTATGCGGAATTGTGTTTAAAAGGTTGGTTTAGAAAGAGAGAGAGAATTAAAGATTGTTGATGAGAGCTGATTGTTTGTTGATGAAAGTTGATTGAAAACGGAGGTCGAGGAGCCTATTTATAAGAAAAAAATCCGGAAAAGCATAGAATTTGATAAGGAATAAAACTCCACGCTGTCGCTAACAAACCGACCTTGTCGCCAGAAATTTATCTTGTCGCCAGGCGACAGACTTGTCATTTGGTGACAAAGACAGTTTTTGCGGATTTTGTTTTTATCATATCTTTTGATCCAAAAGTCCAAATAAGTCATATAATATGTCGTTGGAAATCTCTTGAAGTCTACTTTCTAACCTAATTAGAATCAGATTAAAATATTTTGTAGATAAAAAGATATGGCCGAAATAGTGAAAGGGTGTCAATTTTGGATAAAGTTTCGTAATCCTTTCATATCTTTTTCGTTATAGCTCGGAATTAATATTATAATATATCATTGGAAAGATAATTTCAAGATCTATCCAGTCATATAAAATTTGGATAAAAAAATATGAGGCACAAAAATAATATCTGACTGTCTTCGAACATGTTTAAATTCGAATAGAACTAGGACTTTAAAAAAGGAAAGTTTTAAAAATGGAAAGTTTATATTTAAATCAAATTCCTTAATCTTATCTTTTCAAAAAAGGATAATTAAGATATTTTAGAAACTTATAGAAGATTCTAATCAATCCTAATTAGTTTAGGAATAGGATTAAACCTTTGGATCCTCCACATGATCATTGGGTCGTAGGTAAAATCCGGTTTGGGCCTAGTTTAGTATTTTGGCCATAACTTCCTCATTATTCATCGGAATTGGGCTTATAATATATCGTTGGAAAGATCTTTTCAAGCCTCATCCAACTACACCATTATTGGACCCTTATCATGGACCAAACTAAACTGGATTGGACGTTTTTATAAAATAGAGCAGGTTTTCGAAAACAGAAAGAAGAGAATTTTTAATAAAACTAAACCGCAACGCTTGACTTTCCACACTTTCACTTCATTCGATTATGGTTTGACGCAAAAGGTATTCATCACTGGGTTTGGTTTTGGGGAGACACAAATGGGTGTCTACAGCCCTAGACGTGAAAGGTTGATACCTTCTGAGGGTTTGGTCCCAAATCTAGTCTAAACTTTTTAACCTGTTTCTTTCAATTCTTTAATTTAATTGTTTGATTTATTATTTTTCTTGAAGTTTACTAACTTGTGTATTTTATTATTAGAAAGGGGTACGAGGCTTCAAAGTAAGTAATTAGCATACTTCCTTTTTATTTCAATGTAGAAAGCATGTTTAGATTTGATTAATTCCTTGTATCATGTTAGGATGTTATTTAATGCTTTCTAGTATCATGTTTAGGGTGCCTTTTATTCTTTCTAATATCATGTTAGTATCATGTTTAGGGGTGAAAGTTCGGTTTTCGGTTTGGTTTTTTGCCCAAACCGAAACCGAACCACCATATTTCGGTTTCTAGATTTTGGAAACCACACCGCACCACTTTAATTTTAAAACCGAACCAAACCAAACCACCTAAATTTCGGTTTTCTAAAAAAAAACCAAACCACACCGAATTTTCCTATCAAGGAAAATAAACATCAAATTTAGCAAAAAAACCGAACCAAACCATACCAATCAAAACCGAACCAAACAAAACCACACCCCTAACCTAGATCCGCAATTACGCACCCACCACAAATCACAATTCAATCACAAACCACCATAAAAATAATGTAGAAAAACAAAACTTAAACCAAATTAAATTAAACGAAAGAAAAAGAGAACTACCTCACGTCCTCACATTCCACCAAAAAACGTCGATTTTGGGTTTCATTGATGTTGTATGAAATGAAAAACCATAGTTTATGCCCTTATGGGGTTCGAAAAACCTCGAAACCTTAGTTGATGGTGATGCGGGTTGGTGGGGAAAAGAGGACATGGGAGTAAAAGTGGAGAAAGGGCGGAAGAAAGAAGAGAGAGTGAGACTGAGAAGAGGAGAGGAGAGAGAGTGAGACAAACGTACAAGAGGAGAGAAAGGGCGGAGAAGTAGAGAGGGCGGAGAAGAGGAGAGAGAGGGCGGAGAAGTAGAGAGGGCGGAGAAGAGGAGAGAGAGGGGGAACTCAGAGAAATGAGAGGGGGGATTAGGGTTTTTTCCTATATATACTAAGGGTAAAAATACGTTGGGCTAGGGTTTTTTTTAGTTTGGGCCTATATTTCGGTGTGGTTCGGTTTTGTTTGGTTTTTCATTTATGCAAACCGAAACCGAACCACACACCGAATTTTTTTTTTAAACCGAAACCGAACCACTTCCGAAAAAAAACAAACCAAATTTCTTATTCGGTTTGGTTTTCGGTTTGGTTCGGTTTTAAACCGAGTTTGTTTCATCCCTAATCATGTTAGGGCTAAAGCTTTGATCTTTGATGTTTAATGACATGCTAGGATTTGTTATTAATCTTGTTAGTATCATGCCTAGGATCTTGCTATTATTATTAAGCTTTATTGTTGATATTATGGTTGTTATTATTATTATTATCATGTTGCTTGATTATTATTATTGTTATTGCTTGATTATGCCTTTTATGCATGTTAAAGGGAATTTGTACTTTAAATCACGCTTAATAAGATAATTAATAATTTGGTTTAGGCTAATATGATTTTAATTCAAGTGATCGCCAATAATAGTTTTATTTGTGCATTAATATTCAACCAACATAAATTAAACAGATTAGGGTTAATCTAATGATTGCATGTTAGTTAGAAAGCGCAAATGAATACGAGTAGAATAAAGTAGAGGCCTATTTTATAGGGCGGGTCCTCTCGCTTTTAGATTGGATTTGTACCTTCATCTTCGAACCCTGATTAGTTCCAAACCTATTGGAGTTAGCGATCTCTTGTATCGTTAAGGGGTGTAACCTTCACCTCGTGAACGGTTTATAAGTTCCTAAAACTTGTTGGCGACTATTTTGCTGTAGTTTCCTTCCCTTTGGACGTCACTATGCTTAAGTGTATGATCACAGTGAGGTTCAAGTTTGGGGTAATGCTTGAAATATTCCCTACAAATAATAATAATAATAATAATAATAATAATAATAATAATAATAATAATAATAATAATACTAATAATAATAATAATAATAATAATAATAATAAAAATAAAAATAATAATAATAATAATAATAATAATAATAATAATAATAATAATAATAATAATAATAATAATAATAATAATAATAATAATAATAATAATAATAATAATAATAATAATACCCATGAAAGTAAAAATCCATAGGCAAAAATTCACAATAATTTACAATAACTAGTGTACGTGTAGCCCAGGCGTTGCACCGAGTTGGTACTTTAATTATATCTTGTGATTATATGCATTTGATATTTATAATGTCTTTATTTTTTTTAAAAAAGATTAGTGCTTATGATTATCAATTGTATACATATCTTTTCATGTTTATAACATAGTTGACAATTGGCTTAGATGGTTAAATAACCATCCTTCTTATAATAGGTTGGGTATCATCTTTTTATATGACCAATATTGGGTTAGGTGGCTTAATGATTTAGGAGTAATGATGTGGCATAATGAAAGTTGGAGTAAGTGACATGGCGTGATCTACGTGGCATATAGACGTTCTTAGTAATACCTTTTAATAAATTAGTATAGATTGTAGGATACTAGGATAGTGTAGGTTTCTAAGAAACTCCATGCATCTTCAAGATTTGCAAGAAAATCACAATATTCTTCACAAACAATTATATATTCTATAAATCTTTTGGACCGATTGCTTTTGCATGATAAATGTTTGAGAAAAGCTACAAATTAAAAACGCTACCTCTACCACAAACAACTACTAAAACGCTATCCTACCAAACACTACTAGTGTTTTAACTTGGTTCTAACGCTAACCACTACCTAAAACGCTTCCAGCTGCCAAATAAGATCTAACCTTAGGTGGCAAAGAAAAGAGGCAATTAAGAAAAGAAGTGCAAAATCATAGCAGCTGACAAGAAAAGGGGCAATTTTGTAAATTTACTAGGATAAGAGTAAATTCGTAAATTTACGATTCTACTACTACGGTAAATTCCTTTTTACTTGGTTTTAAAAAATATATATTCTATTTTCACTTAATTATAACTCAATAGATTTTATTTCGTTATTTCTTTTCCTTGTTTTTTTGATAGATTGTTTATTTTCATTCTATAGCTATTTCTTTATTTTTTTCAATTCTTTATTTTTATTAGCTTGTTATAAATACCTTCTTCGAGTTTAATTTTAGGACCAACACTTAAAAACTCTCAATTAGAATTAGGTACAATGTGAAGCGCATATGAGAAATTAGTTTCCAAACCGACATATACATAAAAATAATTTCAATTCTGACATTTTACATAGAAGAAGTTACTCGACGAATTTATATTATTTTTGTAACACCCTGTATTTTTGAACCATTATTTTTTGTGCATTTAAACCTAGTAAACCTAATTTCTAATTTAAATGTCAATTTCTAAATTGAAATGTTGATTTCGTTATTTTAATATAATGGTAATCCCAAGCTTTTGAAACCCTAATTATAATATTTTGACAAGACGTTTGAAAGTTATTATTTAAAAGGGTTCTATATTTGAGTTTTAATCATTTCAAACTGTATTTGACTTATCTGAATTGATATTAGCTTTAAAGGGTGATTCCTTAAGCTTAAGCATCAATTCAGTAAGTGTTTCTAAAAAAAATTATGTAATTTCAATATTTAACTTATGACAATTGATACGGGTCATCATGGGTGATTCCTTGACTGAAGTGCCAATTTGATAGGTATAAAATGATTCTATGATTTTAATGATGTTTTACGTTCAATCGTATCAATATCGTTGTATAAAGTTGTATTGGGTGATTCCGTCGACTTGATTATCGAATTGATATTGTTTACAAACTATTCATTAATTTATATTTATAAAACTCATTATAATTTCCTTTTATTAATTGGGTCATTATAAATTAATAATATTATTGGTTTCGTATATCGCCTCTTTATATTGCTTTTCTGTAAAATATGATTTTTATATATATTTTTGTTTCGTGATTTAAATTATTGTTTTCATTATTATTATTGTAATTACTATTTATATTATTATTGAGTTGTCAATAATGTAATCTATATTATTGTTTTTTTTTTTTACTGTAAAAACATACTTTCAAATCGCTTCTCGTTACATCCCTTTCCTAGTCTAGTTTCAGGCCAACTAGACTTTGTTTATTAGTCGGGTATCGCCTTAACACTTTCATGACTAAATAGTTTAATATAGACTTGTTTATTAGCTTTCCTTATCCCATTCTTAAGCCTCAACTAATTATTCAATCAAGCCCAAAAGGGAAGCCTTGAATCCTAGCTTTGTATGGCCTTTTCGTAAGCTCAATTTGAGCCCATTCCTAATGATTCTCACGGCAGCAATCAAAGGGCAAGAGGCTGATATTTTTCACCCTAGTAACCCCCTCTTAAGTTTGTCTTAATGGCCAATCAAAGCTCTAATGAAGGCTTCCCAAAAGACTCCTCATTCCCCATCACTTTTACGTTCAAATATTTGTTTTCCCCATCACAAAAGAACGCAGCACAACTCCTCCTTTTCTCTTCAATATTTTCTTGCATTCAAGGGGTAAGTCAAGGGTGATTTGAACCCTAGTTGCTGCTACCAATGGTTCCTAATTCGTGCCATATTCATCCCCTTTTGAAGGATCAAAATTGGAAGAATAACAAGGGTTTTTAGAGGGTTGTTTTGGGCGTGATCTTACGCGTGGGTGGTCTGATCTCGTGGCTCTTCTCTTTGCTCTTCTTAATCTGATTTTTCATGCTCTCCATTCAAGGTAACTATCCTTTCTTCCCTTAGGTTAGAAATGCTAGGTTTTAGGGTTGAATTGATAGGTAGAAATCATGTTAGGGTTAGATTGATTTGTTGATTTTCGTTCTTGATATGTATGTCAGAATCTCGTGTACAATTAAGGGATTTTGGGTGCTTGAATCATGTTTTTCATGCTTGAATTATCTTACAATCAATCCCTAATAGGTGTATGATATGTTTTATGATTATTAGGTTTTGTGATGACTTGTGGGTACTTAAAAAAAAACTGATTATGTAATCTGATTATGTGTGTATAAGACTGTAGTTTCTGCAGTGGTTATTAGTCGTGAATGAGCCATGAATTCAATGATTTTATTTTATATTATTGTAGAGGATTGTTTTACGAACGATCTGATATATTATGGGTAAAATTCGGAGGTGTTTAAGGCCACCAAATGACTGATTCTGTGAGACAAGCTGTGCTGCCAACGAGAATATGAACGTGATGTTAGATAGAGCTTATGAGCATGTATATATCTTATATTTGTGACAAATTGAATATATCTTCTAGGTTATCATGTTAGGATTATTATAAGTTTATATCATAGCGAAATTTCATGTTTATATGCAAAATTCTATCTTTTTATGAGCATGTATATTCTAAACTCTTGGATTGCTGACAGCATGTTTAATATATCTTCTTAGGTCTTAAATTAATTATCTTGATTGATTTTATTGCCTAATTTGAATTAGTATCATGTTAGGATATTCCCTAAATTGATATAGCATGATTTTATATAATTTAAGATAGTTTAAAGTGCCTAAATTAGTGCAACATAGCTGCTGCCCCTAATCTGCTAGGCGTGTGAAGGATGGTGATTTTCAATTGTGTATTCCTTGATTTCTAAGCGCAAATGCATGTTTAATATGGCCTATTGTGTTTTTAGAGTGTGTACTAAAATGGGCTAAGCTTAGTTTCATGTTTAAGGTGGGTTTTTGGGTGATTTGGTATAATTGGTACTGCCCTACATTAGTGTAGGGGCTGCTGTAAATATGATTTTAATTTGGCATGTTCTCTTTTGAATTTTAAGTCCGGAATGGTTTTATATGATGCCTAACGAGTGTATGTATATGCCTTAATTTTTATTTTGCCTTTTAAGCATGTTTGGTTGGGTTTTTATGATGATTTTCAGAGTTACATGTTGCTGTCCTGTTTTGGTTGTTTTATGAAATTCTAGTTTGGATTTGTTGTTTAATAAAATGAGTTTATGGGATTTTTATTATAACTATTATATGTTAGTTGAATTTATATGTTAATAAGTGATTTGTGAATTTTTGGGTATTATAAACCCCTAAAGTGAAATATTTCTATGTGTGTTTGAATATGTGTGGGTTGTAATTGTATTGTCGACGTCGTAATGCTTTAGAGAAGGATAACACTGTCTTTAGCATCACTTCGCCAAGAGTTGTGAATGCACTTAATTGTTGAATTTCGATAATTAATTATATTCCCAAACTCAGACGATACCTTTTGTGTTTTATTAAGTTGAAGTGTGTTTTGAAAGGGAGTTTCAATTGAATTTAAGAAATATGATTTTCTTATGCAGTTTGAATTGAGTGTAAGACCATTTTTTGGCTTCTCTATAGATTTCCAAGTGAAATATATTGTATTATCTATTTTAAGTGATTTTTGAATTGTGTGTGGGGCCATAGTCGGGTGTGAGGCCGAGTTGCTTCCCGATGGTCAATGAACATGCTAACTACCTGGATTGCGAGTCTTAGGTAGCTCAACCTGGGTTAATTGTTGTCGTCCGGGGGTGTGTAAGACCTTATAGGCATCTACCCATAACCGGGAGTTGGCCAATCTTAGACACGGTCTCTGCGAGATGACCGGGGGTTCGTCCTGACAAACCTTAGGAAGTGGATTGCGAGGCCACTAGCGTTCCCTCCATGCCAGTTCTACTGTTTTGAAGGTTTTGGTTTTGAAATGTTTAAACTAATAAATTATTACTTATTTGAAGTCTATATATTTTTATGATTGAAATTGAGTGATTTAATATTGATATTTCTGTTTTAAGTTTATTTTGAAATATTTCATTGTTTGTATGGTTCGATGGTTTTAAGTGATTTCATTCGAGTTTTCAAGTTGATTGTGGTTATGGTTTCTTTCTGTTAATTTAAGTCTAAGATCTTCTATTTCTGATTTGAGGGAGAACTGCTAGTTGCTCCCCACTGATAGTGGAACGTTGTTATAATTTGCAGGTTTCATTTGTTTATTTGATATATGTGACGCTGGGTTGGGGATTGAGAGTTTAGAACCTAACTTTTAGGCTTGTATGCCTTTGTTGTTAGTTGACTGTTTAATTATTTTGAATTTAGTCTAGTTTGGCCTATAAGGGTTGTTCTGCCCTTGGCTTTTGAATGTAATTGATTTGCCCATGTTAAAGTTTGGTTGCTATTTTCTTTTGTTCACATAGTTTGCGCTTAGCTTAAACAACTTAATTTGGAGGTGTGAATAAGTTAAATTTGACTTTTAGACCTAGGTTAAGCTTGACTTTTCTAATCGAAGTTAAGTAGCCTCCCGTTCGGGCGTATTTCCGCTAACGCTTCCAGTTCCAAAAGGATGGGGTGTTACAATTTTTCCTAAAGATGTCAATTCAGGTAACTAGGACGGGTTCGGTGAGGTCGATCGAATACAAATCGAGTATATTTAAAATATGACTGATGCTATATTATTATGTCCAATTGTCCATACAAATCGAAATTTAAATCGGATTTTATTCAGGTTAATTTAGAATTGGGTCAGCTTAGGGTCTGTTCTCTTCAGCTTATTTTCAGTTCAGTTTAGTTTAGCTCCAATAAGTTCAACTCAGTTCAGTTTTTATTTTAATTACCTTCTCTCATAAAATATTCAATTCAGTTCAATTATATTCAGTTCAGCTCCAATAAGTTCGATTCAGCTCAGTTTAGTTAATAAGAATAGGCCTAAGTTGTCCTAAGGGATGTCAGTGGGGCGGGTCAAGTAGGAGACCCGCCCCAGTATGGCGAGGATGGGTCTCAGTTTGGCGGGTGGTGGGGCGGGGATGGGGATAAAAACCATACCCGCCATGGGTGATGGGGCGGGGGTGGATTTTAAGTTATCCCCGCCCCCATCGTCACCTCATACTCACATCTATATATTTTTAAAAGCAAAATTATACACTTTTATACTATTTTATAAAATAATTACGTGAAATAAAATATTAATTATAATACTTTAATTTGTAATACACTTATTTTATAAACAAAAATGTGTGTAATATTAAGAATGTTTTATTATTATTATTATTATTATTATTATTATTATTATTATTATTATTATTATTATTATTATTATTATAATCCATATTAATTATGTAAGATTGTGTATTTGAGAGACGGAGATTGGGCGAGTCTTGGGTGGGGATTACGCAGGTCTTATGTGGGGATTAGGTGGGGATGGATATCCAAGTGGGGGTGGAGGGATGATTTTGGAGTTGTATTCGCCGGGGTGGGGATGAGGATGAATATTGGACCCGCCGCGGGGATGGGAATGTGGATGGGATGAGAATGAAAATGTTAGGTGGGGATGGAGATGGGAAGACCAACATCTGCCCCGACCCGCCTCGATGACATCCCGAGTTGTCCCCTTATGAGTTATGACAATACCTAAATTTGTTGTCAAATCTAATTTTCTTTAATAACATTCCAATGCATACGTACACTCTAGCCTAGGTGGTCACCACTGTATAAGCAACGAGAAAAAAATTGGCGAATTGGGATCGACGAAATGGCGGTGTCAATTGCTTACTCTTCTTCAACCACATTCACTATCTCTCCTTTTCAATTTAAATCCAAAACCTTTCTTTCACAAATTAATCATAATTTCATTTACCCCCCAAAATCCTGCATTTTCTCTAAATTATCAACAAAATCCCACCATTTTTCTCTCCAAAATGGCAAGAAATTCAGCCCCCATTTCGTTCCCAAGGCTTCTGCTTCATCTTCTGGTATAATTTTTATGCTTAATTGGCTATTTTTTAGCTTTATGCTTTCTTGAATTTCTTCATAGATATTGAATAGTACTGATTTTAATGCTGTTAGTTGAGTTATCAACAAATGCAGTGTTTCAATTTTAGTGTCTATTTATCGTATTGTTAATCTAGTTGGTTTATTTTGAAATTCCTTTGAATTTTGTGTATTGATTAAAAGAGAGATACTAAAAGAAATATTGCTGAATTGTGAAATTTTTGGTATTTGAAATGTTGTTAATTGTTGTGCCAAGTTTATGAATTAGCATTACATAGAAGGTTGTTGATTAAGTTATAAACTAGTCCTTGGTGAATTTTCATGAACTTCCCTTGTCTTCCCTTGTTGATTAAAGCACTACTCATTAATTTCTCCATTTCTTTTTGTTTGTCTTAATTAGAATATTCCATTTGTAAAGAGACAAAAGATAATGAGTATTCATCGATGGATAAGAAAGAAAACATATTCATGTGTGATCTTGTTTGATTTGTCTTGATGCGAAGTTTCAAAACATTAATTTTTAAAACAAAGTTCAACTTATAGTGCTCAAAGTGTGCATTAGAAATTGTGCAAAAAGTCAAATGGGACAAGCAAAATAGAAGGGCGGGAGTTTATTTTAAGTATGAATGATGAACCTTTGATTAATATATTTGTCAAATCAAACGTATATTAATCAAAGGTGAAGCAGAGAAAACTACTCCGTTTCGTGTTATACAGCTTCTATTGCTCATCTGACTTGCTCTTATGTTTGAAACTACCATGCAGTTGCGAATGCAGAGTATGCAGAGGAACCTGCAACCCGTGTGAAATTCCCTAAGTCTTTAAATATCCCTGGTTGTTCGACTTCATTGTCTTTGGTTGGAACTGGTATGCTGAGTTTTTAATATTTCATTTGCTATATCAAAATGAACATTACATGATAAATGCTAATTCTTGGAACATCTATTCTTCTCAATTCCCATTATCTGATTGATTCTCCATCTATATCAAAATGAACATTACATGATAAATGCTAATTCTTGGAACATCTATTCTTCTCAATTCCCATTCTCTGATTGATTCTCCATCTAGGAGACAACACATGAAGCAGTGAATTTAAAGCTGCCTCCTACCAACCAGTACATTGTGAATCTTACATTAGCATAACTCACAAGGGCAGTGCTTTGTTTATATCTTATTTTGAAGATGAGCAATGGAAGACCTAGCATCTGTTATAGCTTTCTACCGGTAACAATGTGGGTCTGACATTAAACATAATATTCATGGCACGGTGCTTTTTCTTCATTCTGATTTCAAAGAAGACCCATAGAAGACCTAGTAACTGTGTATAATTTCTAACCATATGTTAAACGTCTTATTAAGCAAAATTTTATTTTATAATTTCTGTAGAAGGTAGATTACATGTTGGATTTCTTGAAGCCTTTAATAATTTCTTATAATCGAAAATCAAATTTTTATTCTTCTAAATTACAATTGTAGTACAGGTATGTAAGCAGACTAATCTTAAGTTGACCTACTGTAAAACCTGAATCCAATCTGCCGTTGAATCTAGATGTGCTCATTTGAAAAGGACTATGAATTTAACACATATCCATTCAAACCTTAATCCCAAATTTCAGAATTTGAAACTGACCTGATACATTCATCTGCCAGATACTGGACTTTTGAAGACTGCTAATGCACAACATTGTAGTTGCTAGCTGGTAACATATATAGGTTAATCTCACTGAGATAATGATAGAGATCAATTCACTAAATTAATCCAGTTACTTACTACTGAAAAATTGGCAATTGAATTCCCAGAACAATAGCTAAAAGGCAAATCTATTATTTCTTTCTAAGCTACTAGCCCTTTGTTCATCACTTGATTTTGTTTTTAACGATTGTGTAAAATATAATGTCATCCTACTGTTGTAGTGTATAGCTGTCTCTTGTAGCAATTATGTTACTCTGTATCATACATAGCATTCTCTCTAGTACAGAGGACTACAGACTGCTTTTTTGTCCAGTTCTTTTTAATGCAAGTTGAGATTCCTCTCTATCAAAAATTAATTGTTATTTGTCAAGATAATAGAATAAGATCTGTCTGTGCGCTTCGGCTGGTTTTGAGTTTTATCAACTCTATTAAGTAAGCCAATGTCATTTAATACTTTCCTATTTTTCTTTTAGGTGAGATGATCAACATTGTCGATTCTTTTGTTTGCAATGAAATTCAGGCTACAGGGAAAAAGTTTTTGCAATTATTGGAGTCAAAGTGTATGCAGCAGGACTTTATATGAATCCATCTATGCCGAATGAATTGAGTCCTTGGAAGGGAAAGTCAAAACCTGAAGTTGAACAGGATCCGGCCTTGTTCCAATCTATATACCAATGTAATGAAATCAATTGTAGATTGTATACTAATGAGAGGGGGTTGCACAAGGTCCAATTCTAATTTTAATTATCTTATGTACAGCATCTTTGGAGAAATCATTGCAAATTGCTTTAGTAAGAGATGTCGATGGAAAAACATTTTGGGATGCTTTGGATGAAGCTGTTTCTCCAAGAATAATGAAACCGACTCCTGTTGATGAATCAGCTCTTTCAACTTTCCGTAGTATATTCCAAGCGCTGTCTCTTAAAAAAGGCACTTTGATTCTTCTAACTTGGCTTGAGCCTTCCAAGATGCTGGTAAGTATATCTGTTGTACTTTGTGAAAAGAAGTTTCCCCTCGTTGTTTCTGTTGAGGGTTGCTGAAAAGGTTGGGTTTTATTTGATTAACAGGTGTCTGTGTCACTGAATGGGGTACCTACAAAAGTAGATGCCACAATTGAGTCGATGAATGTCACAAAAGCCCTTTTTGATGTGTTCTTTGGAGAATCTCCAGTTTCTCCTACCTTAAAGTCTTCTGTTGCTAGTGGTTTGGCAACCACCTTGTAGTAACTGCACTGAGAAAGGTCTAGTACTCTAGCCGAAACCATGATTGTAAAATTTCTGAGCAAGGGTATGTCTCAAGTGAAAACCGCATGCTGTTGTGTAAAATCATTATTTTAGTATTTGTTCATTAACAGGTTAGTCCAAATTCAGCGATCATCACTGTGCTTTGATAATCTTGTGCCCTTGAAACCCTTGATTTAGAGATTATTAGATCTCCTGATGTTGGTTTTGTTTTGTTTATTGTCTTTATTCAATAGATTTCCAAGCAGATGATTCATTTATCTTGATTTCCATATCCATTTTTCTGTTTATCTCCTTCATTATAAACATTGGTCCACGGTATAGAAAATTAATATGCATGCTTTGATATTAAATGAATTTGATCCTTGTTTACTAATTGATTTCAATTGAGATCGAGATGTTATTCACAATATGTGTTTGATCACCTGCTGCTTGATCTTGTTTCAACTTTCAACTACAATGTACCGTTTCTACATAATTATAACCTTGTGGTGGCTACACATTTCTCTGTGACAGGCTACACTTCATGTTTCTTAAAAATCCTTGTATCATTTCTGTGGCGCCTGTTGCTCAAAAACTGTGCTCTATGGCCATAAAATCCAACTTCTATCCTACTTCGTATATTAATCTTTTATATGACGAGATTGAACCTGTACGAAGTGATGATTGGACGTTTATTGTCTACTTCTGCAAATAACTGATACTGGATACTACAAATGCTCGACACTCATTTCTATTGCTTTTATACATGAGTATCTGATGAAACATCTGAAACCTTTCTGTCTGGTTTTGCTTTTTCTAGCATTTTGACAACTTCAGCCATATTCGGTCTCTTTAATGGCTCTGACTCTAAGCACATTAATGCAATGCTGAAAACGGAATTCACTTCGTCGATGGAGCAGGACTCCAAGCTAATGTCTAGCACTTGCTCTTCTCTCTTTTCCTGGACAACTGCTTTTACCTGCTCATCAGTTAACAAATTATCGATCAGCTGCTTCTAGCATAAGCAGACTAAAACTCACCTTCTGTCATGTATGTAATCTTCGTTTTTAGCTCTTTATGTGATCTTATCAAGCTTATCATTGTGCAGAGAATTATTGATGTGAGTTGCTACCACAAATACTGACATGACAACAGAAAGTAGTGCTATGGAGTATTTGTGGCTGTAAATTATGCTTTAGAGTTATGATGTTATTTTAGCTTAGATTACTTCATATTGGAGTGAATTAAAGCCAAAACAAACATAGAATTGAAGGCTTACCCAGGTGACCAGCTTTGTTCCTTCCTCAACAAACGCTTCATCCATGGGCTTTTTTCCTGTCAAAAGCTCCAACAACACAACACCAAAGCTATAAACATCCCCTTTTGCTGTTGCTTTCCCTGTATCAAAGTATTCTGTGGAAATATTTCAAAGTATTTTGATCAACATATGACTCTTTCCAAAATTTAGCAAAAGGAAGTACCCCAAAAGGTTTGAGTACCTGGGGCCAAATAGCCAAAAGTTCCAGCAACAATGGTGGATACATGAGTCTTATTGGGTTCCGTGAAAGTAGCTAGCCCAAAGTCAGAAACCTGAGCCTCAAAATTTTCGTTCAGCAAGATGTTGCTCGATTTTATATCTCTGTGGATTATGTGAGGAATACAGTCATGGTGAAGGTATGCTATTCCTCTTGCTGCTCCTAATGCTATTTTGTATCTTGATGACCAGTCTAAAAGCTTCTTATTTTTGAATCTACCTATATTAAAAATACAATAGCATAGACAGTTATTCTTCAATTTTGAGATGTTTGCTATCAACATGAGTTAGTATCTTCTAATTTTGAAGTGATGTTTTCAAAATTTTATTTTAAAAATCACTGTCAAGTAAAAAATGTTTCTAAAGTCTGCCTCGCATATTCCAAAAAATTCAAACTGATAAATAACATTGAAGCAAAACGCGTAATTTAAGTTGGTTATGAACATACCATGTAGATATGCATCCAGACTTCCATTGGGCATTAACTCATATATGAGAAGATTATATTGAGGTGAAGTGTAATATCCATAGAGAGTAACAATGTTTCTGTGCTTTATATCACCCATTGCCTCTAATTCTCTCTCGAAACCACGGTCTCGGTCTACACTTCCCCTGTTAAGCCTCTTTACTGCAAATAATCTTTCTTCATTCATGCTTAGTTTATACACAGTCCCGTAACCTCCAGAGCCAATAATATCCTTGTTGCTTAACTTGAGCGCCTTCTTTAACAATGCATCTGCCTTTAGTGATTTTGTACTTGAAGGCCTGAACATCACCATTTTTCCACCTGTTTTTTGACTGTCTTGTAAGATGTTTATCAGAAAAAGTCAAGATCATTTGTTTTCAAAGTTCAGATCGTACCTGAGTAGCTGTCTTGAACTGATATATGCTTTCGCTTCCATTTCTTGTAGAGAAGAATAGATATTATGATCTTCGAAGTTACAAATGCAAGACAACTTATTGTAATGTACAGGGTTATTGTTTTTGCATTGCTCATTTGAAAACCTATAAACAGTACAAGTTTGAGAAGTCAAAAAACTAATATTCTGATGAGAATTTGCTACAGTCAGATCTGAAGATTATTTCAGAAAGTTTCTAATGAAGTATCAGACTGCAATTCAAATATGAACACAAAATTGAATCACTGAATTTGTAAAATGCTGTTGGTTCCCGATATCATTGGAAAGCCGAAGTTTGTTCTGACATGAACATCATTTTGTTCTGAGATATGTGAACATCAGTCGGGTTACTATGTGACATGCCAGAACAGTATGCATATCTCGAGATTAACCCAGAACTCGAATGTTTTGCCTAAAAGAGGGAACTGGGGTAAGGATGTAAATAGAAAAATGTTACCTGGTCCGTCAGCTCGTATAAACCAGCTGTGAAACTGTTTGAACACCAAAACTATCAGGAAGGCGCTGCACGTAGCACGTTGGGCTAGATTGTTGCTGATGCTGAATATCGATGAGTAGAGAAGATAAAGAGGAAGAATGGCACCTGATTTCTTCCGTAATGTGTATCTTTTTGAGAAAGAAAAAGTGGTGGATAAAACAAAAGAGAATGTGATTGGGTTTGATTTGTCATGAGTTTGATTAATTTTGGTACATCACATGAAGTGTAACTGTACGTAGGGAATATAACAGCAGGGTGCAGTACCTTGTGTTTGTCCTTTCGGCTTTTGTTGACATTATAGTCACTTTCACTTTGTTGATCCATCACCTGCATTTCATGATTGTCATAACTCAATACTCCGTATTTCAGATTTGCCCGTAGGGGGTTGGTATAGAGTACTTTCAAAGTATAATCAGTTGTATCTTATATTGTAATTGATTTTGCAAAGGAAAAATGGAAATAAATTATCCCACCTTTGCCCGAGTTGAAAATTACCAAACCCACATTTTGATATTTACGAGGCAAACCAACCTACCCCATCTTTTTTTAATGAACCTTGACCTGTTGGTGATCGAATTTAGTAGGTTGTATGCCACGTGTCGTATCTTAATTGGTGCATTTCATTTAATAAAAAAAAAGTAATAAAAAAATTAAAAAAAAACTCCAACCACCAACCCAACATCGTGAAACTCAAGCCTTTACCCCATCCACCACCAAAACCGGTCGACCACCCTCCTTAACCTCCGAAAACGGTCGGCCAGCCCTGCCCACCAGGGAAATCGTGGACCTTCGCAGGTTTCGGCGGTTTTTAAGGTGTTAAAGGGAGATTTCGAGGTGGTTAGGGAGGTTTGGTGGGGTCTTTGGGGTGGTTAGGGAGGTTTGGTGGGGTCTTTGGGGTGGTTAGGGAGGTTGGGTGGCGTTTTTCGGTGATGGGATGGAGGTTTGGGGGTTTCCAGTGATTAGAGAGGGGTTTTCATCAGTTGTGATGGTTTTAAGGGTGGCGACTGTGGTGGTTTATGGTGGTTTCGAGGGAAGGATATGTCAAGGGTGAATTCCGGGGTGGCTTTTGGTATAAGGGAGTTCCTGATGGCTGTTTTCGGGGGTTGTCGGCTGGTCGGTTTTCGCTGGGGCTAGGATAAGGGTTAGGGTTTCGCGGTAGCTTGGGGGGTGGCGGGTGGGTGGTGGGTTTTTTTTTCCTTTTTTCTTTTTTTTTTTTTATTTTATATTTTTACATATTTTTGTTTTTGTTTTTAACTTTTTTATTTGGACCAATTATTGAGTGACACGTGGCTTTAAAAAAAATAAAAATAAAACATTTTAACTTGTTTAACAGGTTATAGGTAAAAATTTTGGGGTTTGGTGAGTCCGACTCACTGCGGAAACAAACCCAAAACAAGACCGCACTCCCAATAAATAAAACCATAAAGCATAATTAACTTAATGACAAGATGAGGATAACAATTATACCTTTGACGAGTGTTTCGCCCGACCTCAAGGGGCTCTTACTTCGAAAGCAAGTCTCGAAAGTACGACGACCTCCAACAGAAGTCCACACACAACCCGACCACCGACAAGGATCTAATGTCTTGGAGTTAGCAAGGCCCGACCTAAACCCAAGTAATTATGAGTTCAAAGGTTTTCACAATGGTGATGCCTTTTTCAACTCTTACTCAAGTGAACAATCCCAAGCCATGCCTTGGCTATTTATACGTAAAGCTTCCTTGTGAATTCCACTCATCTTTCAATGTGGGACTTTTTCAAAAAAAGATCTCACATGGAAAGATTGATGAATTCAACCCTTAGTTAAATAAACCAAGGAACAAGTGTCACATGGTTAGGTGAGGACCACTTTCTCACACTAGTAGAAAATACTTGATGGGAAGCCCCAAATTCCAAGCGGTTTTAAAAATCCGCTTGTCATTTACCATTTTTTTTTAAGAAAAACCCTCTAATATTGAATGGCAAGCGGTTTTGGCGCAAACCGCTTAAACCTCGAGTTGACTTCGAATTTCATCTCAAATTTGGTTTAATAAGGCCAAATTCGACTATGAAAAGTCTAGATCTAGACTTTTCATGGTCGAATTTGACCTTAATACCATCAACTTGTTTAGCCATAAGATTGTGACGGTGGATATCGTGGTGGTGGGCTAAAGCTTAACGGTGGAGGTCATGGTGGTGACGATTGGTGTCGGTTGAATGTTTGGGCAATTTTCGATCTATTTCTTTGAAGTGTGTCTGATTTCCGGCGATAAAAGTCAGATAATAAAAGAGGAGAGGAGGAATGAGGGAGGAGAAGAGAAATGGGGAAAAGGAAAGAACGAAAGATGAATACAGACCAACGTGAGAAGAGAGAGAGGAGAGAGAAAGAGAAAAGAGAAAAGAGAAAAGAGTTGAAAAGGAATTAGGGTTAGGGTTAGTGGGCTTTTATACCCCATTTTTTTAGCAAAAAGAAAAAGAAAAAAACTACTTACAACTGTTGAAAACGGTCGCAAGTTTGCGACCGTGTGTTAAAACGGTCATAATCTACGACCGTTTTAGGCGGTCGCAACTACTTTATTTTTAGTTTTAAATAATTTTCACATGTATTTATTAAAAAAGAATTATTTAAATATACTTGTGACGGTGTAAATGGAAAAAAAACGGTCGCAAAATTGTGACCGCCTTTAAAACGATCGTAAAATTGCGACCACCTTTAAAACGGTCGCAGATTTCTAGTTTTGCGACCGTTTTATTGACGATCGTAAAAAAACGGTCGCAATTTGACCAAATTCTAGTAGTGATCCATTCTCTCGGATAGACAAAAACAAAGAAAAAATTGCACAAGTATTAAAAATATTGTTAACACTAAAATGTTTTGTCTGAATAAAAAAAGGGCAAGAAATCATCTTAGAAATCCGAAGATAGAGCCTTCAGATTTCTTGGGGGTAACAAGTGTACAAGTACAAATTATCTTCAGCTGAAATTTCCCAAGCCCAAGCTTTCTACTTAGAAATTTTTTGCAAATGATCGAAATATCGGAAAGGCAAAATACACAAATTCTAAGGCAAGGCAATGGAAAGAAAGGCAATAGATTCATGAGAAATATGCTCAGATTCCGAGCTACATCAAGTTAAATTGTTCATCAAATGAAAATAAGTATCGGCAACCGCTCACAAGCGGAAAATCACAGCTCCCGAATTACGTACAAGACAAAAACAAATAAAAGTTTGTACATCAAGGCAAGTTGAAGCAAAAACAGACAAGGCAAAAATATTCAAAAGCGGCAAGTTAAAAGATTAAGCATAAGATGATCCGCAAGATTCTGAAGACGAATGCCCGAGTTCCTAGGCTTCAACTGACTGGTCAGGCTGATCGGTAGTGCTGGAACCTTTACCAACTTTGGTCCCGGCTACAAAGGAGGCAGGCTTAGTGTAGACACCCATTTGTGTCTCCCCAGAACCAAACCCAGTGATGAGTACCTTTCACGTCGAATCATAATCGAATGAAGTGAAAGTGTGGAAAGTCTAGTATTGCGGATAGTTTTAATTCTTTTCTCTTCTCTCTGTTTTTTAAAACTTATTTTAAGAAAACAGCCAATCCAGTTTGGTTGGTCCATGATATGGGTCCGATAATAGTGTAGTTGGATGGGGCTTGACAAGACCTTTCCAACGATATATTATAAGCCCAATTCCGATGAATATTGAGGAAATTATGGCCAATTTACTAAACTAGGCCCGGTTTGAGCCTTATATGCGGCCCAATGATCTAGAGGAGGGCCTAATATGATTTATCATTCCTAATGCAATTCGGAATGGTTTTAGTCTTCTAGATTCTTCTAGAAGGTTCTTTTCATTCCTAATTCAATTAGCATTGATAAATTGACTTTTGTTGACTTTTCAGAGTTTTAATTAAAATCAAAAAGCATTTTCGAGGAAAATATACGATTTTATCCTCCAGTACGGCAAACTTATTTGATTTTCGAAAACGCGTCAAAAACAGGCCTGGCGCCTGACTCCAGGCATTGGCGCCTGGAACCAGGCCTGGCGCCAGCCATTGGCGCCTGGTGCTAGCCATTGGCGCCTGGCGCCAATAAGCTGGTGCTGGCGCCAACTCTGTTTTGCGTGCGCCAATATCGTTTGACGTGCGCCAAGTGCTCTGTTTTGATATTTTATCTTTTTTGGCTGATTTCTCTATAAATAACATATTAAAAACTTTGTTTTCATTCACCTACATTCAGTGCTTTAATGGTTTTAATTGATATTATGATGTAGAAATCATGTTCAATCATGTTTATATCGTTATTATGATATTCCTAGTATCATGTCTAGGGTAGTTTTAATATTAAATATGATTGTTACGATGCCTTATATGTTCTTCCTAATATTTATGATTGTTAGCGTCATGTTAGGGTTAAAGATTTGATTTTTATTGCTTAGTGACATGCTAGGGTTTGTTATTAATCTTGTTAGTATCATGCCTAGGATCTTGCTATTATTATTATGCTTTAATATTAACATGAACATGATTATGATTATAATTGTTATAATTTATGATTATTATTATTATTTTGATGATGATTATTTTATTTATGATGATTATAATTTTATTATCATGATATTCATGATTATTATTATGTTGCTTGATTTTTATTGTTATTGCTTGAACACGCCTTTTATGCATGTTTAAAGGGAATTGGTACTTGTAATCACGCTTAATAAGATATTAATAACCTTGTTTAGGGTTAATTTGATTACAATTTGAAGTGATCGCCAATAGTAGCTTATATGCGCATTTATATTCAACCAACATAGATAAACAGGTTTAGGGTTAAACCTATTGTTTGCATGTTAATTAAAAAGCGCACATGAATACGATCAGAATAAAGTAGAAGCCTATTATTAGGGCAGGTTCAATCTCTTTTAGGTTGGATTTGTACCTTCATCCCCGAACCCTTATTTGGTTCTAGACCTTATGGAGTTGACGATCTCTTGGATCGTTAAGGGGTGTAACCTTCACCTCGTGACCGGTTTACAAGTTCCTTAAAAAACTTGTTGGCGACTCTTTTGCTCTATCTTCTTCCCTTTTGGACGCCACCGTACTTTAGTGTATGATCACAGTGGGGTTCAAGCTAGGGGTTTAATGCTTGAAATTATTCCCTACTGTTTTTGGCGACTCCACTGGGGAGGATTTCTATTTTGATTCCTAAATTTTTTTCGGCAATGATTTAGAATGAGTGGATGAGACTCGAAACGTTCTAAGTATTTCATGTGTGTAATTTTGATTAACATTATTGTCATATGCATAAAAAAGATCTCATTGGAAAGACCATCTGTAATGAGTTAAAAACATAGGATTTTACACGTAGGAAATTTGAGAAATATCTTTCACAACTAAGATCGAAATAACACCGCGCGAAACTGGAAAATTTTATCGAGCACAGAAAGCTGCTGAGGCATGTGAGGAGTAGCGCCAGGGGCCAGAGCATTGGCGCCAGTATTTTAACCGTAGCGCCAAACGCCAGCATTGGCGCCAGGCGCTACAGCTAAAAGCTGGCGCCAGTCTCTGATTGCTGGCGCCAATTTCCCCCAATACCGAGCCAGAAATATGCGTTCTAATTTCGACCGGTTTTTCGTATTGTTTGCTCGATCCTACTTCCTGATTGAATTTTTTCTTACTTTTCTGAAACCCATATGTGTTCTACATATGCACATAACCCTCTGGGAATTCATGCTCCATCTACCCGATTGAACGCTCCGTGCAACAAAGGGTACATCCGAGATGTTGAATTCACCAAACCATGGAAGCGAGTTTTTTCTAAAGCTCGCGGTGTCCCATCCACTCGCGCCAACCCTTCACGGTTAGGCTTCCGCGCGGTGCATCTGGAAAATTAACCATGGACCCTCTATTGACTAAACCATATCTCGAACTTTAGAGAACTAGAGCCATGGTTAGGTTGCAAACTCATTGCATCATATTGTGTCTACTTGACTAATTGTGCATTATTTGTTGTGCATACTCTATGTGATTTTTCTTAACCGTTTGTTTGACTTGTGTTAAGACTAAATAAAATGATTAATGACTAAAGAACTTTGTTTAATTAATTAATTAATTAATTTGAGCTAATAGTTAAACATAAAATCGAGTCATAGTTCCTTTAAGTCAACCCGGATTTTTATTCCCGTATACTGCACAAACGTCAACTTGTTTTGGTCATAGCCGGAGTTCTAGGAAGAACTAAGAGTGGTACAACCTATGGATCTGTATCCCCGAGTTTTATCTTTAATTTGGCATTGGTTTCATCCAAATCAAAGTCACAGATAAAACGTTATGACTAAAATACCACAGTCACTCTAGTTTAATGCATATACATGAAGTCTTAACTTAGTCTTTACTTGAGTCTAGTCACATAGTCTAGCCACATGGTCATGACACGAGTCTTAACATACCATCTACACTCACTAGTCTTAGCACACACTTTGAGTATATGTCACCATGACCATGTTTTAGGTTCATGCATGAGTCGGTCTTTTTCCGTCATTTGAGTCGGGGGGGTACATTCTATTCCTAATTCTTTATTTCCCTCCATCTACATCATTTTCCTTCACATTCTATTCAAATTTTTCTTCACATCCTCCTTCTATTGCTTGTTGAATAAAGTTTGAGTCAAATAATTAACAATAAATATCCCCAAATTCCTTTTCTACAGTACTTGGTCGAGGAGAGAAGGGCGATTAATCAAGGACAACCTCTTTGTTCAAGTCTCACTTTTTGATAAACCGATTCGTCAAAAGAGGAAGGCTAAAAAGATAATGGCAACTCAAGAGGAAGTTAATGAACTTAGGAGTCAATTGACTAACGTGACTGAGACACTGAAGCTACTCACACTCAAGATCGATGATCCCGTGAAGCAACAACAAATGAACCCCATGCAGGAAAGTTTGAGGAAGCTATCTAGTGACTATAAATTTCAGGGCATGAGTTCACAAGGGGTCTCGCTGGACAAGAAACTTCTTCCGCATAAGTTCAACGCCACTGACATCCCTAAATTCAAGGCAACAGATAACCCTTATTTTCATCTAAGAGCTTTCGAAACCATAATGAGTATTAAGAGTATCGATAAGAAGGTTTTCCCCTCTCTATTCCCGCTATCTCTTGAAACCGTTTGCCAACAGTGGTACTTCTCCCTTAACAAAGAGAAAACCCCTACCTGGGAATCGATAGTGAACGCTTTCGTTGATAGGTACAAGTGCAATATCCAAGTTGAAACCGATTATAGACAACTTGAGATGCTAAGACAAAAAGGGAATGAAGGCTTTACTTCTTTCTTTAATAAATGGAGGGAAACTTCCGCCAAGATGATTGAGGTCCCCACCAAAAAAGAATCTGTGAGGATGTTTATCAAGAACCTCCAAGAGAAGTATTCGAAGCATTTAAAATATCAACACAATCTGAATACTTTCAAGGCCGTTTATGACATCGGAATTGAAATCGAAGATGACCTCGCAAAGCAAAAAGCTAATAACAATAGTAACCACGGTGGCTGGAAAGGAAAGAAGAACGACAATCCTTCTTCTTCCGAAAACGCCCACTCTAGTAACAATGTTAGTACCTTTTATCTCAGTGAAGTTTTAGCCATAGATAACCAAGGATCTAAGAAGAAACTAAGGAAAGACTTCACCCCCATTGGGATGAGCTACGATACTGCCTTCGATCGACTCCATGCCAAAGGACTCATTACTCCCATTGGACCTATTCAAGATCCCGCACCTGAAAAGAGATTGCCTAGTTGGAATCCAGACGAACACTGCAAGTACCATCAAGGTAGGGGTCATTCTGCTGAGAGCTGTTGGAAGCTAAAGGAGGCTATCCAACATTTGATTGATAATAACAAGCTTCCCATGCCTCCAGTTAACAAGAAGAGCGAGTGATGATAAAGCGAACAACACAAGACAAGAGGCGAGCTTCAACGACAAGATTTCGCGACCTCTTTTTTCTATTTCTTCTTTATTTTTTACCCTTTCCCCAATAAGTCTAGCATAGGCACCCTTTTAATCTCCTTAGATTTATTTTGTAGGATCATTATTTATTTTCCTTTAATAAAATGAGCATTTATTTCCTTATATATGATCATTTCATTTTATTGCAAAAAAAAAAAAAAAAGAAATCATGTCGAATTGAGCACAAGGTATACCAATGATTTGAGGCACCCCTTGTAGCCACCTCATATCTTCTTTCACCTCTCAAATTTACAATCCTTTCTTCATAAACCACTTTGAGCTTCGTCTAACGATAGACCTTTCTTTTTTCAACCTACATCTATCTAACCTTGGGATGGGATGGTGTGCAACTTATGCAATTTTCAATTTCATAAAAAGCTTGAGTGACTTCAAAAGATTAAAAATAAGCAAAAAAATAAATAAAAGTGTACAAAAGGGCAAGTGTTCCAATGTCTTTGATATGAAAATATCTTCGATAAGAACACGTCTCAGATTGCGTCTCTTATCGAGTGCTCGGTACCGTGCCTGAGAAACATGAATGCCAAGTGAGTGATAGACCGCATGATTGGGATTGCCCACACTTATAAAAATAAAATAGGTGCTAAAGCAAAAGATAAAAGAAAGAGCTAAAAAAGAGTAGAAAACCTCAAGCATGAAAATACAAAGATTCCAAAGCAAGGTTGCACACCTTGGGGGCTTATCGAGGGTCTTGAGCCTTTATCCCCTTCTTCTATAGCCTTTAGCCTAACCACGTTACAATCCTTAAAAAGACCTTTTTGAGGTATACACACTTGTGCGAGGTTCGGCTAGAGCTACGTTCGGCCTCATTCCTAACGGATACGTAGGCAACCTCACATTGAGGTGCGGCCGTAATAAACATGCATTCATATTCACATTCACACACTTGCACCATGATCATATCAAGGGATCTCCAATGCTCATCCCTATTCATGTAGAGCTAGACTTGGGGGCTTGATCCCTACATCATTAGCTTACCTAGCCTAAGAGTCACCACCATTTGACTCTTTTAACAAATAACATCTTTCCACACACTTAGCTCTTGCGGCCTAACTTTAGTGTCACTTTCACACACCGCACAGATACATGACCAAATACTTCCCTTAGGAACCCTTTGTCATGGAATCTTAACATAAAGCATGCCTTGTCACATCGCTCATCACTTATCTATCATCGTTGCATCACGAAGTATGAAGTACTTAGCCTCCGTGCCTAAGTTACCCAAATACTTTCACCATGAAGTCAACAGTTGAGATAGCCTAGGATGGATTAATCCTTGTGCCTTGAGAGATAGTATCAAATGACATTTGACTAAGCTCATTCAACATGCACCATCAAAAACTTTGATTATTTTTCAGCGTCTTTCTTTTTCGGGAGAAAGTCGGTACCCTCCACAAAAATGACGGAAAATTTTTACTTTTTGCATTTTTGAGTCACATTGAGTCAACACTATGCACACACGGGTCACGAGTCACACGTGTCATTTTACTTCGAGTCGAGTCAACCTCGAGTCGGTCAATCACAGAGAGTCAAGTTTATACCTTGAGTCGTATCAAGTCAATAAGTCAAGCAATGCTAAACCTTAGGTCAACCCTAAGATAATTAAAGAGATTGGCAAAGTTCTAAAGTAAAAAATAAATATAGGTGCAGCAGAATAGGGAAGACCCTATCACAGCATTCAGCGACAGAGTCAATTCTTGGCGCCAGAGATATCTCAGCAACGACAGAGCTCGAAGCCTCTCAGAAAGGTGATTTCGACCTCATACAACAATTTCGGGTTCCTTGGTACGCCAGTTAGCCCCTATAAGCAATTTGACATGATTGAGTAGTCGATTTGATTACAACCGCAAATAAGTGATCGACTTGATGAAAGATCGTCTCACTTAGCTTAAAGCGCCTAAGAATTGGCTCATCACGGAAACACCGACATACTGGTTTTAGCGGAAGCAAAGTTCAGGCGAGCTTTAGAGATCGACAAACGTTGGTCTTCGGAAATTTCTTCTTCAGAATATTATCGCAACAAACGTTCAAGTATCGAAGCTCTTTTGTTCAGAGACGCGTGAACATCTCCATCAAAGCTCTTTTGTTCAGAGACGCGTGGACATATCATCAAATATCTCCTATTTTCAAGCTCTATTGTTCAGAGACGCGTGGACATAACAAAAAAAAGGAAGCTCTTTGTTCAGAGACGAGTGAACATCGAAATAGCAGGACGACATTCACTAAGATTGTGGAAGTTGTCACCAAAGATTTGAGAAGATAGCACGAGATGGGTGGTCTTCGACAGCATTTGCTAAGATTGTGGAGGTTGTCACCCAAGATTTGAGAAGATAGCACGAGATGGGCGGTCTTCGACGGCGTTCGCTAATATTGTGGAGGTTGTCACCAAGATATGAGAAGAGCGGTTCATGATGAGGCGGTCTTCGACGACTTTTGCTATGATTGGAAAGGTTGTCACTATGATTCAAGAAAAGGCTCAAGATGTAGCAACATTGATCGACGACGTTCCCTAGATTGCGGAAGATCGTCAAAACAAATAGCAAGATGACGTTCCATAGATTGTGGAAAGTTGTCAAAAAGCAACTGAAGGTGATTTCAAGAGAAATAATCTTCGATAGTATTCCCTTGGACGTGGAATATTATCAATGCGGATGAGGATTGTTTCAAGAGAAGCAATCTTCGATGGTATTCCCTTGGACGCGGAATATTATCATCGCGGAGGAGGATCGTTTCAGGCGAAGCAGTCTTCTATATTGGAAGCAGTTACGGGCGTAGCAGTTTTCAAGCGGGATGGCATTCTCTAGCTTGCAGGAGGTCATCTAAACAATCGGTTACTTTCAGAGACGTGTGCTCGACGGTGCAAGATACGCGTTTCTTAACTCTTTTATCTGTTTAACTAACGTTAGTTTTGCAGGTATCGGCGTTACAAGAGTGGTTTAGGATCGCAGAACGTTCTGAATCATTCTCCGTCCCTATCGATACTTTGACTTTTGTTTTCGAAACTTGCGTTTCTCCAAACTCAGTCAAAGTGGGGCTTCTGTGGACACCCATTTGTGTCTCCCCAGAACCAAACCCAGTGATGAGTACCTTTCACGTCGAATCATAATCGAATGAAGTGAAAGTGTGGAAAGTCTAGTGTTGCGGATAGTTTTCATTCTTTTCTCTTCTCTCTGTTTTTGAAAACTTATTTTAAGAAAACAGCCAATCCAGTTTGGTTGGTCCATAATATGGGTTCAATAATAGTGTAGTTGGATGGGGCTTGACAAGATCTTTCCAACGATATATTATAAGCCCAATTCCGATGAATATTGAGGAAATTATGGCCAATTTACTAAACTGGGCCCGGTTTGAGCCTTATATTCGGCCCAATGATCTAGAGGAGGGCCTAATATGATTTATCATTCCTAATGCAATTCGGAATGGTTTTAGTCTTCTAGATTCTTCTAGAAGGTTCTTTTCATTCCTAATTCAATTAGCATGGATAAATTGACTTTTGTTGACTTTTCAGAGTTTTAATTAAAATCAAAAAACATTTTCGAGGAAAATATACGATTTTATCCTCCAGTACGACAAACTTATCTGATTTTCGAAAACGCGTCAAAAACAGGCCTGGCACCTGGAACCAGGCCTGGCGCCTGGTGCTAGCCATTGGCGCCTGGCGCCAATAAGCTAGTGCTGGCGCCAGCTCTGTTTTGCGTGCGCTAATCTCGTTTTACGTGCGCCAAGTGCTCTGTTTTGATATTTTATCTTTTTTGGCTGATTTCTCTATAAATAACGTATTAAAAACTTCGTTTTCATTCACCTACAATCAGTTTTCATTCGCCTACAATCAGTTTTCATTCGCAATCATTAATTCTCTAATCCTCTCTTAATCATTCACCAATTCTCATAAAGTTTTCTTGATTATTTCATCTCTCTTTCTCTTTTTCTAAACTTTCTTTTCACATACAAAATTCCGCATTCGCAAGATCTAGAAACACCTAGCCATATTCGAAGTTGCCTTCGCCCTAGACGTGAAAGGTTTAATTTATGAGGGTTTGGTCCCAAATCTCTATTTTAATTATTTAGTTTAATTGTTTTATTATTTTCCTTGAAGTTACTAACGCGTATATTTTGTTATTAGATATTCCTAGCATCAAAGTAAGTGATTTAATGGTTTTAATTTATATTATGATGTAGAAATTATGTTTATATTGTTATTATGATATTCCTAGTATCATGTCTAGGGAAGTTTTAATATTAAATATGATTGTTACGATTCCTTATATGTTCTTCCTAATATTTATGATTGTTAGCGTCATGTTAGGGTTAAAGATTTGATTTTTATTGCTTAGTGACATGCTAGGGTTTGTTATTAATCTTGTTAGTATCATGCCTAGGATCTTGCTATTATTATTATGCTTTAATATTAACATGAACATGATTATGATTATAATTGTTATAATTTATGATTATTATTATTATTTTGATGATGATTATTTTATTTATGATGATTATAATTTTATTATCATGATATTCATGATTATTATTATGTTGCTTGATTTTTATTGTTATTGCTTGAACACGCCTTTTATGCATGTTTAAAGGGAATTGGTACTTGTAATCACGCTTAATAAGATATTAATAACCTTGTTTAGGGTTAATTTGATTACAATTTGAAGTGATCGCCAATAGTAGCTTATATGCGCATTTATATTCAACCAACATAGATAAACAGGTTTAGGGTTAAACCTATTGTTTGCATGTTAATTAAAAAGCGCACATGAATACGATCAGAATAAAGTAGAAGCCTATTATTAGGGCAGGTTCAATCTCTTTTAGGTTGGATTTGTACCTTCATCCCCGAACCCTTATTTGGTTCTAGACCCTATGGAGTTGACGATCTCTTGGATCGTGAAGGGGTGTAACCTTCACCTCGTGACCGGTTTACAAGTTCCTTAAAAAACTTGTTGGCGACTCTTTTGCTCTATCTTCTTCCCTTTTGGACGCCACCGTACTTTAGTGTATGATCACAGTGGGGTTCAAGCTAGGGGTTTAATGCTTGAAATTATTCCCTACACTTAGCCTTCATCTGGGCTTCCTTTTCCTTGTTCTCGGCCTCTTTCCTCCTTGTAGCCTCTGCCAGCTCAGCAGCTTGAAAACGAGCCAAGAAGTCTAGCTCAGCTTGGCTGGCATACATCATATGGGGATCCTTGAGATTTTCATCCCATATCTCACACTGCTCCCATTGGATGCTAGGCTCGGCATGATGAGCCAGCCTTCTGGCCACATTGAAGACGTTCTCGTAGCCTTGAGTATACTGAGGCTCAGTGTAAATCCAAATCTTCAGTAACTCCTGAGCTTCAGCCAGTTTTTCTAGACCTCCTCCGAGCTCTTTCTTGATTGCTCCAATTCTACCGTGAGCTAAGAGGAGGACTCCTTTTGTGCCTCCAGCTGTTCCTTGGCCTCGGTCAACTAAAGTTGAACCCTTGTAGCCTCATAATTCTAATTCTTCAGCTGGCCCCGAACAAAGTCCATAATAGTCTGGGCCTGAGACAACTCGGTCTCCTTTGCGTGCAGTTGAGAGTCTAGGTCTTACATCTTCTAGTTCTGGGCTTCAGCATTGGTTTGGGCCTTGAAGAGTTGGATGTCTCTATTCTGAATAGCCCGGTCGAGACGCCTCATGCCTTCTTCCAGGCTCTCAGCCCTCTTCAAAAGTCTCTCCTCTCGGCTAGCCATCCGAGCCTTGATTTCATCTTCTATTCTTTACTCTATACGAGCTCGGAGGCTAAGGACATCAACCGCCCAAAACTCATTTAGCAACTTCGAGCCTTGGTCAATAATGGGGAAGACGCGCTGCTCTATTTCAGTGTAGAAGGTGCTAAAAGCCTCGAGGGCTTTCTTTTCACACCTCTCAGCGTCAACGTACTTTTCCTCCGCTGCCTCGGCCTTTAGCTTGGAAAGTTTTGTCTCTGCTTCAGCCACTTCGACCTTGTGCTGCAGTGAGCCGGTCATCTCTACAGTAAGAGTATGATTTTGCACAACCTGTGAATATAGGGCATAAGTCAGTTGAAGTTCCAAAAAAAAAAAAAACTGAAGCAGAAAGTTGAAGTTACCTGCATCAGCAACCTCTGGTTCTCAACTGCAGGATCTAGGATCCTTCGGCTAGGCTCGCCGATCCCAGCAGTCGCTCGGAGGACCACTCCCTAGCCCGGTCCACCTCGGACAGGTTGGAGAAGTCCCCAAAAAAAGTCGCAGCCTCCTCCCGATGCTATCCCCAAATCGTCTCTCTAACATTGGCGAGGACGGTAACTAAAGAGGCTGAGAAGCCTATGTCTCTGGATTGAAAAGTCCGGAATGAAGGGAGAGAAGATGAAGGAGCTTCTTCAGTTTTGACAGGTTTAGTTCCGTACTTAGTCTCTTCTAGGTTGATTACTTCAACCTCCTCTACTTCAGGCTGATTAATGAGCGCATCAGCCTCCCGTCAAATGTCGGAAAACCCTTCATCAACAGCAGCAATGTTCTCGATTGTGCCAACTACAACATCGGTTACAGCTGCACTCTCGGGTGCTTTTTCTATCTTTAGCTCCTCCTCATGGACTACCTCCTTTAGCTCAGGAGTCCTTTGGTCAACCTCCATGTCTTGGGTTACAGGAGGTGGTGGAGGAGTCTTATTAGGAGGGCTCCCAGGTGGTGGAGCAACCTTTGGCGAGCCCTTGCTGTCTTGAGGCTCTTGAATCTTGATACCCCCAGTCGGCATCGGCCTGACCAAAAATTGGTCAGGATGGACCACCGCCCTTCTTATTTTCCGGAGGGGCTCATCCATGTCTGAGTCAGAACTCTTAGGCAAGAGATCCTCAGCGGATGCTGGAGCTTTCCCTTCTTTTCTTTTCCTTCTGGCCTCCTCCTCGTTAGTCTGCAGAAAACGAGGGGCAAATCGTAGGATCATCAAAGGAAATTTTAAAAAAAAAAAAGAGCTAAGTCTAGAGAACTCACAGTCTTCAGCAAGTCCTCATCCTCGGCAGTTCCCTCCTCCTGCACCTCTTCAGCAGTGGCAGAAGGCCCCTCTCCGCTTTCCATAGCGCTGAGTGCCTTGGCTACTTCTTTAGTAGTAAAAGTAGTCTCCTCTTCCTCGGGGGTTAGGCAGAAGAGTGGATCCCTCTTTGCCCACCAGGGTTTCTGCTTCAGATACTCCGAGGCACGGGTGATGGTGAACTTCTTGGAGTGAAGGGACAACGGACGATCCTTAGACTTAGTGATCGCCGGCTCATTATTAGTCACAATCCTCTCAGCATTGATCCCAAGCCACTGATAGTTGACGCCCACATTGTTCTTGTTCAGCATTGAGTAAGGAAAAAGATGCATCAGTACAGGCAAAAGGCATGCTAAAGTGCTGCAATACGAAAGTAAAGCAAAAGAAATACAGGCAATAGACTTAGTGATCGTCGGCTCATTATTAGTCACAATACCGTCTCTATATTTTCGGCTGAGGCCGACAACAGCAAGCATGCGCTCCTGAAAGGCATAGTGAGAATCCGACAACCAATTCTAAGGCACGAACTTCCATCGGCCTGTTTCCCCAGGATTCTCCTTCTTCCCGAAATAGTTCAGCTAAGCATTATGGGGGTCATTGACTGCCCAAGCTTCTTCAGGTCCAAGGCCCTGCATCCTCATATCAGACTCATAGAGGTACCGCAGACACCAATATAGAGCGGGTGATCAGGATCCGATGGCGCCCTAACCTAGATCCACTGGCCTTGCCAGTCCTTGTCCGAACTATCGTTCGCCCACATAGTCAAGTATCTTGGCAAACTCTCAATTCGCCACCAGCTAGGGCCATGTTCACCATGACCACTTTGAATATTCGGCATGAGCCGATGTAACTTTTTGAAGCAGTGAACGCTTGGCCGAAGGCCGTAAAATAAGCACACCCATAGATAAGTCATTATCCTTCATATACTGACAGGTGTAAGTTGACATAAGGAGATGCGGTAGTTGATCAGCACCTCAGCTACAAAAGGATGCAGAGGGAACCGAAGCCCACACTGCAATTTCCGAGTGTACACCCCCACATAGCCAGGGGGTGGACGATGAATCCTATCAAATGTAGTGGGCATTCGGCACCAATACCCATCTTCCTCTAAAATAACATAGAACAGCTCAATCTGTTCGGCAAAGCGGTAGGTCTCAACATTATTCACCCACTAAGGATAGAGCATGTTGGTCATCACTCCCCAATTATCATCGGCGTTCGCCCATTCTACCGCCCCGGGAAGCAACTCCCAAGTCACGGCCGCTGGAACTTCCTGGCTGGAAGCGCTTGTCTCCTCTGTCCCTCAGGGAGGCGCTGTAGATATCGACACCGCCGGAATTCCCTCTTTCGGAGCAGGGCAAGGGTTTTCCTCATTTTCTCTCCTAATTTGGGCTATAGGGTGTCAGGTTCTACCTCGAGCCATGGCTGAAGTGCTCGGAAATACGAACGGAAAATCGAAAAAAAGAGAGGTACTTCGAAAATCAAAGAAAACCAAACAAAATTTGAAGAAAATTACCTTTATCTGGAGTGGAATTTACCGATCTATCGATTCGGAGCAACAAATTTTAGTTTCAGAGCCTCAATCTCGGGGTTTAAGCGAAGTTCAAAGTCAGAATCAAAGGGTTTTAGTGAGAATTCAAGTGTGAATTGGTAAATGAATGAGGAGAGAGAGAGAAATCGTGGTTTAAGTATGTTCAGAAGTGGAATTCTGGAAGTTGCGCCACTAATTTCCCATTAATTCTTCCATTAAGTAACCGTTTAACTCATTTCCTCCTAATTAACTACCCATTATCCATCCAACTTCCTCAATTATTAACCAAATGGCAGTTATTTCATTAATGACTATTTAAATTTTAAATATTTTTTATTTAAATTAAATCATTTACTTCCCTCCATTTTTTGTTAATCAAAACCCGCCCCGTCATTCTTCCAAATCGGGTCTGGGGGGTAAGTTGTTTAGTGATGAGTGACATTTATGTCACTCTTAGGGAGTAGTTCTAGAGTCATTTCGTGTTTATTTTATCTTATTTTCCCTTTCTTTCTCTTGTTTTCTCTTAATAACATTTCTAGTTTATTTTAGTAATTTTTGTGCGTTTTAGTTTATTTTCTTTATTTTATTAGTTTTAGTCTATTTTCGTATTTTATTTTACTTTGTTTGCTTGTATAGTTTTTGTTTTATTTTTATTAGTTTAGTTTTATGTCCCTTATTTTCTATTTTATTTTATTTATCTCTTTTTTATTTATTTTATTTTTATTTTGTCTTTTGATTATGCCCTCGTGTTTTTGTTGTAGGTCGAGTTTGGTGTTTCGGGTTTTAAAGTCGTGTTCGAGTTCAAAGTCCGGGATTCGAGGTGCAAATTTGTTCTAAAGCTGCTGCCCTGCTGCTGCCAGCTTAAACTACACCACCCTCCCTCTTTATCCTTCACCACACAACACCACCTCACCTCCCCTGCTGCTCCCTGCTTTCCACTCACAAATCACGCACAACCGCAACACACACCAATAGCAACTGCAACATCAACAACAACCACACACACCAATACCCAGCCACCGCACTTCACCCAACAAAACCATCACGCAACTCCACCACTCACAGCCACCAATTCACCAATAACAACAGCAGCCACGCAATCCCTGCTCCAATCCGCAGCCTGCAACCCCGCAAAAACCAGCAACAGCAGCCACCAATTAACTCCACCTCACCACCGTTCCCAACCTCCAACCAATTGCAGCAGCCGCACTACTCAACCCACCTTCATCCACCTTCGCGCAACCCCTGCTCCACCTCACGCAACCCACAACAGCTATTACCACCAATACCCAGCCACCGTCAGCCGCCAAAATCGCCAGCTACCATCTCCTCCACATATAGCAGCAACCTGCGACCTGCTATCGTCCCTCGCATCACAGCCAACATCACCAAAATCAGCACAAAACAGCAGCAAATCAAAGCAAATTCGATTTCAATCGGGTTCGGGCAAACCGTGGTTCGGTCGAACTTCGAGTCAGAGACTTTGGGGGTTTCGTTAATCGAATAGGAGTGGACGAACATACCCATGGTTCGACCGAACCAACCCCGTAGTTCGGCCGCACCAACCCACGGTTCGATCGAACCATTTCACGAGCTATGCACATGGCTTTTAATGAGGATCGAACGGCCTCAATTTGATGATGATGGTTGATGAGCGGTGGTGATAAGATGAGCTTCAATGGAGATAGAGCAGCCAATGTGAAGGAGAAGAAGAAGGAAATCGTGGTGCTGATGGTTTTGGGTCGGGAATTGATTTTGATTTTTTTTATTTTTCTTTTCCTTTTTCTTTTATTTTTATTTCCTTTGCTTTTCCTTTTCTTATTTTCTTTTCTCTTTTATTTCTTTTCTATTTTATTTTCCTTTTCTTTCTTTATTTTATTTTTCCTTCTTTTATTTTTCTTACTTTGGCTAGCTTAGTATAAATACCCAATTTTTGGGGTAATTAGAAAAAAGGAGGAAGGGAATAACTATCTATTCTTCTCTCTAATTAGTTTTAGGTTAGGTTAGGATTAGTCTTCTTTGGTAGAGAGAGAAAGTGAGGTTTTCTTCATTAATGAACTTGGATTTTGAAGAAGGAGCTTGTTCAATCCTTTGTAGACCTTCATCTTCAATTAATGAGCAATTTCTTACTCTCTCTCCTCTATTTTTATTTGTTTATTTTGATTATTATTTTAGTCGTTGGTATTGCTTGTTGATCATGTTGATTCTTGATTATTTGTTGATTAATCTTGTTATTATCATGATTAGTGAGTAATTTCCCCATTAAGTGGATGGTTGTGGTGTAGTTGGACCTTGAGCATGTTCTAGGGTTTAGAATTGATTTATTTGTGATTAAAGTCTTTATATGCTTGATATTCTTTAATCTTCTTGCAAGTGCACATTGTTGGTTGATTAAAGGTGAATCTTTGCTAACAAGAAACGGAAGTTGACTTAGTTAAGGTTCATTACTATCGATTGTTATTTAATAGTACCTCCTAGTATATGGTTCTAATGTGGAAACATAGAGGCTATGTTAGGAGAAGCCAATTGACCCCGGAAGGCGGCTAGATTGGATTCTTAATTTCGATATTCGAGCATGTTTAGTTCATAATTAATTCAATTTCTATGCCTTTGTTTATGTTCAAGTGAATTCTATACCTAAACCATTTCCCTTAATGTTTTATTTCTTGTTTTAGCATTTTTAGACTTTAGTTTATTTATCCCCTATTCCGGACTAGCTTAATTAATGATAACATTTGGTGGTGTTTACCGTTCTCTGTGGTTCGACCCCTATGCTTGCCTTATACTCGTATTAGGTTTGTTTAGGTTGTATAAATTGTATTTGATCTAGGGATAGACAATTGACGACGCGTTTATTCCCTTGTCATTTAGGTCCAATTTATGCCAATTGGGCCGGTCCATAAATGATTCAATTCCAAGCCCAAGGTCAAAGGTTCAACTTTCCAGTCCATGCCAAAGTCAGGTCGAGGTCCAGTCAACGTAACAGGCCCACTTGGCTCCAAGACCATTTCTCCTTTCTCCTTATTGTGCTAAGGTATAAAAGTTTTCACTCCTATAGTCCTATCACATTGCATTCATTCACAAATACCCTCAAGCAATTAATACTCTTGCATAGCACTTTCTCTCTCTACACTGTACTGACTTCGGTATCGGAGGGGCCTTCCTTGACACAACCCCCGAGGCCAGTTTACGTGTTTTTGATGTGCAGTAAACCCTCGGCCCAGCATCACTTGGACCGAGTTCAGTCTTCAACCCACTTCAAAGGACCTAGCCGAAGGTCCCATTGTTTTACCCGAAACAGGTGGGATTATTTATTTCCAATTTTCCTTATGCAAATGAGCTCTACAACAACAATTTTTTTGGAAATTCTAGTGATGCATCTTGTTATTTGGGTTAATGACCGATTAGGTGAGTTCACTCGATAGTTTGGACATAGCCATGTTTCTTTTTTAGAATGGTTCTGGTAGGCCTCTATTTGTTTTCGTTTTCCTTTTCTCTTATAAATGTAACCTTTTTGGCTTTTGTAATATTTGATCAATTTTTTTTTAAACATCTTGAGCAAGGAACACAATTACACAAATCCTAATATCTTCATGAGAGAACTGTATAGTTTTTAAGTGACTCCGTCCTTTGCATCAAGTTAGGGATGTTAGTGGGTAAGAGGATTGTTAGTTGATTGTATCAAAACGAACATATAAAAAATAAATAAAAAAAACCATGTTAGCCAATAAATAAAATATATAAGCAAACATATAAACCAACAAAATAAACATATTAAGCAATAAGAGGAGCATATCAACCAACAAAAGGAACATGAATAATAAGGAGTAACATGACAAATCATGTATCTATTAGTTATATGATATCAAATTTCGGTTCTATGAATCATTTATAGGCTAGATGAAATCATCTATTATGTCTATGGTATCATCCATCACCTTAATAATTGATCATACATAAAATGGGTGGTTATATTTTAGGCTTGCCTCACAAAGCTATTGGTGAGGTTTTGAGGCAAGCCTCACGCAATAACTTTTCTTTATTTTTTTTTCCAATAGGAAATAGTAATTTCAATTCTTTATTAAGAACTACATTAGCAAATTAAAAACTACATTAGAAATAAAAATAATAAAAATTTAAAAAAAAAATTTAAAACCTACTACATTAATAACATCGGTAAGAGAAGGTTTTGCATAGAACGGACTCACGGGAGTCCAGTTTATAATGCACACCTTCATTCCCCACCCATTGCCACTGTCTAGTCCCCTGTCGGCGATCATCGACCCTCCCCCTCACATTCCTCCACAAACCCACTTCAATCCACTCTCTCTCCTCCAATTTTCGCCCCAATTCTCAATCATGGCCGCTCTTCGCAGCTGTGGAAGAAGGACCCATGGAGAAATATAAACCCTAAAAACCATTACAACTTTCACATGCATCTTTCACGGCCAGCACAATATAAACACATAGATTATTGTTAATAAACAACCCTAGCAACAACATAATATTTTCATGGCTTAACAATTTAGATATTTCCTATCAGATACCATGATATGCTTAACACAAATGTATTTATGTTAACATCTTTCGAATTTGTGATATTCTGGCTAATACTTGACCAATATTGTCTATTATCAAACAAAAAGAAGTTAATACCTAACCAATATAATCTATTATCAAACAAAATAAATTTAATACCTGACCACACTAAGATATTATCAAACAAAAGAAATCTAATACCTGACCAATATAACTAATTATCAAACAAAAGAAATCTATGAAATCTAATACCTGACCAATATAACCTATTATCGAACAAAAGAAATCTAATACTTAACCAATATAACCTGTTATCAAACAAAATAAATTTAATATCTGACCATTATTATCTAATTTCTAACACTTATAATCCAATACCTGACCATTATTATCCATTTTCTGACAATTAATTTTTTTTTTTCAATTTGTATGATTGGACTCACGCGAGTCCTTTCTAACAATACTTTTCCCATCGGTAATAGTAATAGTAACAATAATTATAACGATGATAGTGAATAATTATAACAATTACTCCTTTCGTTTTTAAATACTTGCTCCATTTTCTTTTTTTCGGCCGTTTTAAAATATTTGCTCCATTTCCTTATTTGGAAAGCTTTTACAATATTTAACTCATTTATCTCACCTAGTGGACCCAACAACTATCATATTTTATTAATTTTATATTCTCTCTCCTCCAATTTCTCCACTACTTTTTCTTTTTAAAATTTTTTATTCTTCCACCAACCCCACTACCTCCATATTTTATTACTTTCCCCAAATTCTCTTAAAACTCCGCGCATGGAGAAATGGAGCAAGTATTTTAAAACGGAGGGAGTAAACAACAACAACAATAATAACAAGGTAACTACTACTCTATTCTGTTGAAATCCACCCTGCTCAGAAGCTTAAAGGAACAGAATATTAGATAGTATGTCTATCATGCTACATATTACCCCTGGTCGTGGGGTACATCTGGTGAGTGGACTTGAGAGGTTATGTGGGGGTCAAGTGCAAGCACCTAGTTCTTGGTAATTTGATAAATTGATTTTATTCTATGCATGTTAAGGATGGAGGCGTGGCTACAAATGCTAGCATTCAAAGTAGTCCGGTGCAATTTTGTTAAATTGAGCCCTAAAATCATTTAAGGAAAAACATATTACTAAATTATTAATTTAATGATAAGATTGAAGAATAGATTATTGATTAACAAATTTTCTCTTTACTTTGTATAAGTAAATTTCAAAACTACCTTGGTTAATGAAATGATTTGATTTATGTGTGTATTTACTGTGATTAGCATTGATATTAGAAATGTGCTAGATTGATCATCATAACACCTTTTTTTTTTTTTTTTTGAAGATCAGTCTCTATTTGTATATAAGTCAAGATGGAAATTCGAAATAATGAGAATATGAGATAACTAGTGTGATTCTTGGCATTAAGGTCAATAGTTGAATCAATAAAGATATTCATGAATATAATTCTCTCTATGTAGAGAAAGTATGACAATAGGAGAAGTAGCCTCTTACTTAGCCTTAAAAAGTATTTAACTCTCCTTGACTTCTCAATGTGAGACACTTAGGGCTTGTTCTGATTGACTGAACTGAGCTTAATTAAACTAAACTGAACTTATTAGAGCTGAATTGAACTGAACTAAATTGAATATTTTATGAGAGAAGGAAATTAAGAACTGAACTTATCAGAGCTGAACTAAATTGAACTGAAGTGAACTGAAAATAATCTTAAGATAACAAGCCCTTATATGTGTTGTTTTGCAATCCTACTTCAACACTCGCTCTCACATGTAAAGTCCCTTTAATTCTATCACATGTGATGTTTCATGGGGTCATATCACATTTTATCAATTCCTCTTTACATGGACCCAGGCCATTCAATTTTAACCCACAATACATTACATTACAGCCATTAAAGGTCCCAAATCATGAACCTCGATGTGATACCATATTAAAGTAGGGTTTGCCACACCCGCAACCAAGAGAGAAATAGTCCACTTCACAACTCTAAAAGGTTTCATCCCAAAATCAAATGACAATAGGAGGAGTAGCCCCTTAGCTTTATAAAATGTTTAACTCTCTCTAGCTAAGATTTCTCAATATGGAACACTTACATGTGTTGTTTGGTAAACCTATTTCAAAAAATGTACTATGTATTAAAGTTTTTCTAGGAAAACCAATTTATAAAATTTTAAGTTTAGTAGTATTTGAAAAACAATAATGGGAAAATCAGTTTATTATTATGAGAACATCTATCATCACCCATTCACCCTCCCCCTCACTTATATATACATAAAGAGTGGCACAACAAGAAAATATCATTTCACCGACCAATTTGTCGGCCGATAAATCTTTAAAATCAGTCGCTAAAAGTTTTACCGACTGAAATTGGTCGGTCATAGCCATGCAGTAAAGAATTGGTCGTAATTTTTTATTTACCAACTAATAATGGGTTGGCAAAATTTTACCTATGGTTTCAAAAGATCTATCGACCAAACTAACGTTGGTCAGTGAGTACCGGCTGAAATGAATGACGGTCGCTATTTGCTGACTACAAAATGGTTGGTATTTTCCGATTGAATTAATATCAGTCAATAATTCCTGGCCGATTTTAAATCAATCGATAAATTTAAAATTACCGACCGTTATCAACCTTTGGTCGGTAATTTTAGCCGGTATAAACACGAAATTTTGTTGTGTGGTGTTATATATTAATATGATACTAATATTACCTTTATCGTGGACACAATAGCTGGTACACTAGAGGTGCGCCTTTTCTGGTCCTCTTGACTTAAAGATTATGGCTAGCTCCTATTATGCTCTAATAGTTAGTTCGGATCAGAGTTACTCTTTGACAAAATAAAAATACTCAGGGCGACATTATAAATGACCTACATAGTACACACCCTTATAACTAATCCCTTCTCCTTAATTCAATCTACCTCATAACACCACCATCTCCTTCACACTGTTCACCGAGCCGCCACCACCGACAACACCATCATAACCTAAACGACAACGACCTCTTTACAATGGTAGCAGCCCACCACATAACATTGGCCGATCTTCGTCGACCAGGGCGAGCGCTAGATAGAGGCCGCCACCGTCATGTCTTGTCAAGGGAAGCATCTATAGGGTAAAATGCCAACAACCGCACCAGCAAGTTTTTTTTTTGCTGGTTATGAACGTCTGTCGGAGATGTCCTCAACGTGGTGGAGACATTTGTCAGAGATGTCCCTACCAAGTTAGAGACATAACTTTTAGATGTCTCCACCACGTGGGGGACATCTGTTATAGATGTTCTTCCGTTGGTAAAGACATATGTCGGTGATGTCCTTACCATGATAAAGACATCTCCTTCAGATGTCCACCGTTTTTTTTTTTAATTTATTTGAAATTCGTTTTTTAAATATTTCGAAAATAATTAGTCAATTAATCAAAATTAATGTTTTTCATCTAATTCGATTTTTCATAATTAGTAAAAATAAATAATATTTTATCTAATATGTCGGATATGTCCCTTCCTCGTAAAGGACATCTACGCGAGATGTCCCTACCACGTAAGGAACATCTATGGGAGATGTCCCTAGCACATTAGGGACATCCGTCGAAGATGTCCCTCCCATGGATAGGACATCTGTAGGAGACATCCTTACCATAGTGAAGACATCTCCCACAAACGTCTATAATCGTTACTGGCGATAAACTAATACTATTTCCTACAACTATACTAACCTCCAGCGGTACGGTGGTAGTGTTGTGGTGATGGTGGTGACCGTGGTCGAGGTATTAATGGTGGTGGCAGTGTATGTGTTGTGGTTTGGTGGTCCGAATTTGTATTTAGAAGGTAATTATGGGTGAGGATGTAATAAAATTTGAAAGTAAGGATAACATGGTTCTGTAGACACCAAATTGTGTCTCCCCAAAAACCAAACCCACTAATGAGTACTTTTCACGTCATTTAGAGGTGGATGTGAAAGTGTAGACACCCATTTGTGTCTCCCCAAAACCAAACCCAGTGATGCGTACCTTTCGCGTTGAATCATAATTGAATGAAGTGAGAGTGTGGAAAGTCTAGTGTTGCGGTTAGTTTTTATTTCTTTTCTTTCTCTCTATTTTTGAAAACTTATTTTAAGAAAGCAGCCAATCCAGTTTGGTTTGGTCCATGGCAAGGTTCCAATAATGGTGTAGTTGGGTCAAGTTCGAAAAGAGCTTTCCAACAATATATTATAAGCCCAATTCCGATGAATAATGAGGAAGTTGTGGCCAAATTACTAAACTGGGCCGGTTTGATATTTATGTGCGGCCCAATGATCTAGAGGAGGTCTTATTATAGTTTATCATTCCTAATGCGATTAGGATTGATTACGGTCTTCTAGAATCTTCTATAAGGTTCTTTTGAGTCCTAATTTAATTAGCATTGATAAATTGACTTTAATTGACTTTTGAGAGTTTTAATTAGAATAAAAGAAGTGTCTTTAAGGAAAATACAGTTTTACCCTCTCGTACGCTTAAATTTTATCAAAATAAGAAAACGCGTGGAAAATTGTTTGAAGCGCCATACGACAAGTCTGTCGCCTGGCGATAGACCTGGCGTCTGGCGACAGGCGCGTGTTTGGCGCTGTAGTCGTGTTTTATTTTTTTTCGAAACTCTAATTCGTTTTTATCACATCCGGCTGATTTTCACTATAAATAGCCTCCTAAAACCTCCGTTTTCAATCATCAATTCTCAATTCTTCTCATCTAATTCTTATCACCAACTCTCATCAAGAAATTCTTGATATCTCTCTCTTATTCTAAACTAGCTTTTCTCATACAAAATTCCGCATTTACAAGATCTAGACACACCTAGCATAGTTTGAAGTAGCCTTCGCCCTAGACGTGAAAGGTTTTAATTTCTGAACGTTTGGTCCCAAATCTCTCTTTCAATTATTTAATTTAATTGTTTGATTATATTTTCCTTGAAGTTACTAACGCGTGTATTTTGTTATTAGAAAGAGGTACGAGGCATCCAAGTAAGTGCTTTAATTGTTTGCATTGTTATTATGATATAGAAATCATGTCTAGATTGTTATTATGATTCCTAGTATTATGTTTAGGGAAAAGGTTATAATATCAAATATGACAATTGTGATTCCTGCGATGCTTCATATTCTCTTTCCTAATATTCATGTTAGTATCATGTTAGGATTAAAGCTATGATTTTTATTGCTTAGTGATACGCTAGGGTTTGTTATTAATCTTGTTAGTATCATGCCTAGGATCTTACTATTATTATGCTTTAACATGATTATTATTTTGATGATTATGATTGTCATGATTATTATGATTATCTAATTAATAATTATTATCATGTTGCTTGATATATATTGTTATTGCTTGATCACGCTTTTTATGCATGTTTAAAGGGATTTGGTACTTGTAATCACGCTTAATAAGATAATTGATAATCTTGTTTAGGGTTAATTTGATTTTAATTCAAGTGATCGTCAATAATAGTTTTATTTGTGCATTAATATTCAACCAACATAGATAAAACAGGTTTAGGGTTAACCTATTGATTGCATGTTAGTCAGAAAGCGAACATGAATACGATCAGAATAAAGTAGAGGTCTATTATTAGGGCAGGTTCAATCTCTTTTAGGTTGGATTTGTACCTTCATCCCTAAACTTCCAGTCATGGTTCCAGACCTATTGGAGTTAACGATCTCCTGGATCGTTAAGGGGTGTAACCTTCACCCTGTGAACGGTTTACAAGTTCCTAAAACTTGTTGGCGACTCTTTTGCTCTAGCTTCCTTCCCTTTGGACGCCACTGTACGTTAGTGTATGATCACAGTGGGGTTCAAGTTTGGGGTAATGCTTGAAATATTCCCTACAGAAAGAGTCTCGTGATTCTCTTGTTTTAATAAAAAAATACTTCTTTATGTTTTCAAAAATCTTTATTTTCTTACTCTATTTATGAAAAATTTACAATCTAATTTAATTTGGTCCACGATATGGGTCCAATAATAATGTAGTTGGATGGGGTTCGAAAAGAGTTTTCTAGCGATATAATATAAGCCTAATTCGGATGAATAATGAGGAAGTTATGGTCCAAATATTAAATTGGATATTAAATGAGTTTTATGGGTGACCCAATGATCAAGTGGAGGGTCCATTAATTATCATTCTTAAATTCATTAGGAATTACTTTAATTTTCTAGATTAATCTAGAAGGTTATTTTAAGTTCTAAAGAGATTAGGATTAATAATTATATTTTTATATATTTTAGAAAAGATTATGAATTGTAGTAAGATAAGTGTTTTAAAAAGATTTAATCTGATTTTTTTTTATGATAAAGTATGGACTCTAATTATTCAAGTATATTGGAAAAAGGACTCCGTACGACAAAATATTATCGAGCAGCCCCATCGCACAGCGACAGACGCGTCGCGATAGCCCTATCGCGCCTCGATGGGAGTTATTTTACTTCAATTGGAATTCGATCTTCTCTAATCATTTCCGGATGTTTTTCTCTATAAATAGGGTTGTATTTTCCCATTTTCAATCATCAACAATCATCTCTATTATCTCTCTCAAAGCTAGAAGCTTATTCTTTCTCCCTCTTTCTAAGCCTTGCCTTTAAAAATACAATATTCCTCCATCACGAGACTTAGACACACCTAGCTAAGCTCGAAGTTTCCTTCACCCTAGACATGAAAGGTTGATATTTTCCAAAGGTTTGGTCCCAAATCCCTATTTCAATTAATTGTTTGATTTAATACTTTTATTGAAGTTACTAACGTGTGTATTGTTTTGATAGAAAGAGATACGAGGCAACAAAGTAAGTTGTCTTATTGTTATATTTCCTTAGAAAGCATGCTTAAATTATATTAATTCCTAATATCATATTAGGATGTTATTTATTACTTTCTAGTATTATGATTAGGTTGTTTCCTAATTCTTCTATCATGTTAGGGATAAAACTTTAATCTTTATTGTTTAGTGACAAGCTAGGATTTGTTATTAATTATGTTAGTATCATGCCTAAGATCTTGCTAATAATATTATGCTTTGATGAGATTGAGATTATGATGATGATTTGTTGTATCAATATTATTATTATTATTATTATTATTATTATTATTATTATTATTATTATTATTATTATTATTATTATTATTATTATTATTATTATTATTATTATTATTATTATTATTATTATTATTATTATTATTATTATTATTGTTATTATTATTATTATTATTATTATTATTGCTTGATCACGCCCTCTCTTGCAGGTTTAAAGGGAATTTGTACTTGATATCACGCTTAATAAGATGAATAATAATTTTATTTAGGCTAATATGATTTTAATTCAAGTGATCGCCAATAATAGATTTGTTTGTGCATTAATATCAACCAACATATATTAAACAAGTTTGGGGTTAACCTAATGATTGTATGTTAGTCAGAAAGCGCGCATGAATATTAGAAAAATAAAGTAGAGGCCTATTTAGGGTATGTTCAATCACTTTTAGGTTGGACTTATACCTTTATCCCCGAATATCCAGTCATGGTTCAGGACCACTATAAAGTTAGCGATCTCATGGATCGTGAAGGGCTGTAACCTTCACCCTATGAATGGTTTACAAGTTCCTAAAACTTGTTGGCAACTCTTTTGCTCTAGCTTCCTTCCCTTAAGATGCCAACATGCTTAAATGTATAATCACAGTGGGACTCAAGTGTGGGATGCTTGAAATATTCCCTACAGGTCATAAATAATGTCAGCTTGAGTATTTTTATGTCGTCAAATAGCAATTCAGTAGTTAGAATTAAACATGGACAACGGGTCGTGTCATGCCGCGGTGGGGGGCGTGCCATGCCGTGCCTAATTTTTGCACACCCCAGCCCACGTGCCTAGCGGGCCGGGCCAGGCCGCGGGCCAAACCGTGCCACTTTTTTTTTATAATAAATGTAAATAAAAAACTATATATATATATATATATATATATATATATTAGTACAACTTAATTTTATATAAATAATGTGATTAATTTATATTTATGTTTATGTTAATATATTTTGTTTTGAACAACTTTATTTTAATTAAGGATATATAAATTATTTATCTAATTATATATGTTTAAGTTTATATAAACAAATAAAAACAATTTTATTAATTTAGCAAAAAACAACAATGCATATAATAATAAAAAAAAAAATTACGAGTGCGATAATCCGAAAACACAAAAAATTGAAGAATAACTTATTTTATTATATGTCGTTAGCCGGTACGATAAATTGATAATACAAATAATTAATGATAATTAAAAATCGTACAATATTTGGTGAATAACTTCATTTATTATACGGAATACGAAGTTCAATAATACAAAAATTATACAATAGTGTATAATGTAAATATGTAATAATGTAATTATTATTGTTCGTCTTCGTCTTCTTGTGGTTCAAGTTCATCGGCCAATTGAGTTGATTGAGAAGTATGATAACTAAAAGAAGTCGACGTTCCTTCATCGTCGTCGTTTTGTGCATAAGTACGATCTTGAGAACGAGTTTCGGCATCCAACCAATCCTTGAAGCAAACTCACATTTCAAGTGTTTCGGGTTTTAGTCTTGTTCTTCTATTGTCTAAAACCCGTCCCGACACACTAAAAGCTCTTTCGGAGGCAACGGAGGAGACTTGGATAACAAAAATATCACAAGCCATTGCCGACAAAATTGGATGTTTCATGGTTTGTGATTTCCACCAATCAAGGATGTCGAGGCCAAACTTTTCTTCATCGTCCATGCCTTTCATGAAGTCGTAACTTAGGTACATTTGCAACTCCGAAACATCGCTTTGTTTTCTCCTAGTTGATGATGATTCCGTACCTGAAAACTTGGACATCATGTTAGCAGCTTGTGTGCAAATAAACTTTTGGCCCCTTTACTTACGTTTTTGGATGTTTGAGAAGGGGTGCATCGAGACATGGTTCCATATTTACTTTCATAAACTCTATATAAAGAGAAAAACTCATTAGTCACCTTATTTTTAAAAGTTTCAGCATCATCTTCAAAATTCATGTTTACTATAATAAATATCAATTAATAAAAAAAGTGTCATCATATTTTTGCCTAGGATCTAAAATAGAAGCAGAAATATAAATCATAGGAATATTAGTGTAATATTTACGCCATTTTTCCTCCGTAGATGGAAGATATCCATGATAATCATGTTGTGATCGGTGTTCGGCAAAAATTTGTGCAAGTAAACATGCATTGCTAAGAAAAGAATGGGAACAAGGATTATATACAAAAGAAAAACAATGTGTCATACTATATATTAATTGTAAAAACTGCATATATTTTTCATGATTAGCCCAATTATCTTCTAGTAAAGCACATCGTGGAAATTTCATATTATGAAAAAGTGTTAAATGAACCTTGTACTCGATTGCCCGACTCAACATTTCATAGGTGGAGTTCCCCCTAGTTGGACAATCTGGTGCTATTTTTATAGTCTTTATCCTTTGTTGCCTGCAAAAACCTTTCCATTCTTGATATCTCAAGTTAGAGCTATTAATAGACATAATAGCATTCCTTATTTTGTGATAAAATGGACCAATTGCTTGTGTTCCATCCTTCACACACAAGTTAAGAAAATGACAAATGCATCTAACATGAAGTGCATCTCCATCTAATATTACATCGGTCAATTGGGGTTTAACCAAATTCGCACTATGTGTCATAGAAGTTGCATTACCGAAAGTCATAGACATGATTTTATCCCCGAGACTATATGCATCAATGGCTTCCATTAAATGATGAGAAACGTTAAGACAGGTATGAGGGTATTCAAGCATTTTAAAATGAATGATGCGTTTTTTATAACAACCAATCATTATCCAACCAATGACAAGTAACACATAAATAGTGAAGTCCGTATCCACTATCACATGCATCGGCAGTTAAAGAAACTGTACTAGGAAGATTACCCAATTCTTTTACTAATTTCAATTTATACTCTTGATAATTCTTCATGGCAGCAGATCGAACGGTTTTTCGGGAGATTTTTTTATGTTTGGGTTGTATTTCTCGGCTAATGTAGTTGTTAAAGGCATCATTTTCGGCAAAAAGAAAAGGTTATTCGGCATGTACAATCATTCTCCCAAATCCCTATCTCTCTCATAAATGTAAATGAAGCCTTGTGGATGGAATTGAGAAATTTTGGGTTGGGTTGGATCATTAGATGGTGCACCACATCTTTTTGAATGTCTACTAAGGTGTCCCGTCCCTCCCTTGGTATCGGCCGAGAAAATTTTACTACAAGTCCAACACCAGGCTTTGGTTCCATTTTTACTCAATTGATAATGTGCCCAAACTTCACTCTTTTGGTTGGTTTGAGCAAATCCCTCTTCGGTACACCACTCTAATATGTTAGGATTTTGGGTGTTAGACATTTGGGTGGATTGTTCACTCGACCTGGAGACTTGTGTTTGACTACCTTGGTTACTAGGAATAGAAAATTCATGTTGTGATCCGTATAAATGAGGTGAGAATTGATTTTGTTAAAATCTCGAACTAGGCATAGTCTAAGGAGCCATATCATCCGTTTGTTCGTGCCCTCCTGTGGTTTGGGGATGATAGAAAGGGGTGGAAGTGTTTTGAAAGGGCATGTTAGGAGAGTGAAAGGGCATGTTAGGGGAAGGAAAGGTGTTAGGGGGGGCATTGAAGTGTTTGGGTTTGGTGATTCCCTGCGTTTTGACTTGGCTTTTCTAGAGGAGAAGGAAGTGTTCGTGTTTGATGCCATGATATTTAATAATAATAACAACAACAATAATAATACAAATAACAATAACAAATTAACAATAACAATAATAATAATAATTAACAACAATAATAATAACAATCGCAAAAAGAATTAGTAAGTAGTTTTTATATAAATTAAGTTTCCAAAAATAATTATAATAATAGTAGATTACTTAGGTCAATGAGATCCCAGGTAGGAGAGGTTAGGAACAACGTTGTCTTGAGCCCAAGTCCCGCCTTAGACAGATTTCACTAACAATCTAAATTATCCACAATAAAAATAGAAAGTAATTTTTATATAATTAAGTTGTTCCAAGAAAACAATAATTAAGTTGTTCCAAACTCTACTTTGCTATGCGCACTTGTCCCCCTCGTCTTTTTGAAGCGGCCCAAATTTCTTTTGATGTGGCTCTTCGGGCATCTTTAGAGCGCATTGTGACTGCTTCGGGGCTTAGTTTTGGTGATTGGCAATGGCGACTTGCCACCTTGCCCTTTGCTTATGGTGGATTGGGTGTTTATTCAGCGGGTGATGTTCGACACTATGCTTTCCTTGCGTCGCGTTTGCAGTCTCTGGTCTTCAGGCTACCCTTCTTCGTGATTCTGGTATTGTAGGTTCAAGACCAGCCTTCGATGATGCTCTATGTCTTTTTAATGGAACCGTGGAGACTGACCTTATGCGTGCCCTAGTGAGATTGTTGTCCCCAAACTCATGAAGAAATTGGCAGATATATATTTTACGAAGGTTACTACTTCTGCAACATCCATTTTCTCCTTATCTTCGCGTCAGGTTGCCTTATGGAAGTCCCAGTAGAGGGATCACACTTCGTCCTGGTTGCGAGTCGTGTTCCAATATCGGGGTTGGGTCAGACTATGAACGGTAAGATTTACCGTTATGTTCTTTGTTATAGATTCGGCGTTCCATTGTTCTCCGTTTCGACACCGTGTTCCGCTTGCTCAAGGGTTTTCGACGGGGATATTTTTGGGGATCATGCAGTGCCTGTGCTGGAATGGTGGTATTAAACATCGGCATAATATTATTCGTAATACCCTTGTTGATATTTGTTTTCGCTCTGGGATTTCTGCGAGAAAGGAGGTTAACGTTGGGTTAACGGGAGGAAATGACGGGGCTCTTCGACCAGCAGATGTGTTGCTTTATTCCTGGGATAGAGGCCTTGATGTATGTGTTGACTTGACGGGGTCTTCTCCATTAACACAATCAGGATTGTCTGACTTCGTTCTTGGTCGTGTTGTGTCGGTTGCGGCTCATCGGAAGCAGGACAAGTATGGCACGCGTTGCAGGGCTATTGCTATGGGTTTCTTCCTTTCTCCTTTTCTTCGTTGGGGGAATTAGAGAAGGATGTTGTTGCGTTGCTGAAGAGGATTCAGGCGTTCGCAAAGACTCAAGATATTGGTGCTCGTACAGCTGCTCACATCTTCAACAGGATTGGATTCGCTATAGCTAGAGGAGTGGAGGCCCATATTGTATCTCGGCTCCCCACTAATTTCTTGTAATTTGATTGACTTTGTAATAATAATAATAATAATAATAATAATAATAATAATAATAATAATAATAATAATAATAATAATAATAATAATAATAATAATAATAATAATAATAATAATAATAATAATAATAATAATAATAATAATAATAATAATAATAATAATAATAATAATAATAATAATAATAATAATAATAATAATAATAATAATAATAATACAATAACAAAATTAAAATAAAGTTGAGTTAGATCTTACAATGACGCTTCCATTGCTTTCCCAAATTTATAATTTTCCGAATTTATAATTTCCCGAGTGTAAATATAAGTTTTTTTTTTTTTGTAGTAGACTAATAATAGTAAAAATGTAAAATTTATAAGAGAGTAGGAATTTTTTTTTCTTTGCACAAAAGAGAAAGAGAGTAAGATTGTACAAATTAGAGAATAGGGTTGTACAGAGTGCGCTTTAGACCGCACCAAACCGCAATTTTGCGGTTTGGTGCGGTTTGCAGTTTGAAATTTGCGGTGCGGTTTTTAAAAATGACCAAACTGACCAAACCGCGGTTTGCGGTTTCAAAAAATATTGAGACCAAACCGCACCGCAAACTGCACTTTAATGCAGTTTATGATTTTTATACTTTCATTAATATTATATAAAAGAACTAAATTGTATGAGCTAATCTTTAACTATTAGTTAATAAAAGATTAATTAAAAGAGTTTAATATTTGAATTATAAACTAACAATTATAAAATAAAATAAAAGTTTTGTTTTTAAAAGAATAATTACAATTTTAATAAAATACGGTTAAACCGCAAACCGCACCGCACCAAACCGCACTTTGCGGTGCAGTTTGGTGCGGTTTTTTTAAAAGTGCGGTTTGGTGTGGCTTGAAAAAATTACAAACCGCACTTTTGCGGTTTGGTGCGGTTTATGATCCAAACCGCACCGCGAACACCCCTATTAGAGAATAAGAAAATTAGAAAATAAGAGAGAAGAGATGAGTTGATGAATTGTGAAAATTTTAAAGGAAGAAATGGGGGATTTATAGGGATTTTGGGTGGGAAAATGGCCAAAAACTAGCCGTTTTAGAGCTATTGGAAAACGGCTACTTCTCAATGGCTAGTTGGCGCGGGCCGTGCCATGTCGTGCCGGCCCACGTACCGGCCACCGTGCCGCCCGCCGTGCCCCATGTCGTGCCCGTGCCAAATCTGGAATTTGTGTTCACGGCATGGCCCACTCGTGCCGCGCCGGGCCGAGCTAGTGCCGCCCGCGTGCCGACATAGCCGTGCCCATCTTTAGTTAAAATCATCTTTTTAAAATCTTGCCCCGCAAACAACACACTTTAATACTTTACATTTGCATTTGGCATTGACACTAACCTAACCCACATGACCATATATAACTGTCTAACATTGACCTAATCTACTTTAATTTTTTAACGATATGCTAGTAACCCGCCCTTTATTTGAGTTATTGGGTCTGGTTCAATCAAAGTTTAGTTTGAGTTTGAAATATGTTACGTCATTGTGTCTATTTAGGTTAAATTTTAATAAATTAAGTTATTTTTATATTAGCTCAAATTTAGTGAGATCGAATCAGTTTTTAACACATCTATATTGATCTAACATACTTAAGCAAAGAAAACATACAAGTATAGAATGAAACAAAGAAGAATGTCATGTATCCGTGCAACTTGAACGTGCTTAGAGAATCTCAATTCATACTTTCCTTCCTTTTATTTTTGTTTTCCCAATGCCTTTGCCTTCTTATTAAAATTATTATAGTTTTGAGCACATCCTTTCATAAAGTTTGCTATCCAACAAATAAGATCTACTCCGTAGTAGTTTGTCGTTGAAAACTAAACCTGATGTGAAAATTGAAAATTATTCAACAAATCTTAACATGATATATGTAAATTAGCAAGGAGCATAACCACATCGGTGTTGCCGAGTTTTCGTCCATTGACTTGTTTGGGTAGTGAATTAGTGATGAGACATATAAATATATAATACTCGGTACTTAGTAGGAATTTATATATTTATTTATTTATTTAAGAAAAGGAGAATAATCTTGTTTGGAAAATTAGGAATGCCACTTGTTTAGAGTGAGAATTGAACCACTCTCATAGGGGTAGAAGGACTTCCTCTAACCGTTAGGTCAACTTTGAATCTCATAATACTCTGAGCCCCTAGGAATGCATTACTAATTTATTCATATACCCTTATAATCCATTTCAATTAGTTTTTAGAGGAGATATTGTATGATTCATAGTGAGCCGCCTGACATAAGTCATTGGATATTACATCTAGTCTAGTTAAAATGTGAGAGAGAAAGTAGATGCTTCATTATATTAAAACAAATAGATTCGACTCATGTGAAATTAGGCAGATGACATATGAGAAAATCTCGACCTACCAATTGGTCGTTGCTGGTGCAATGGTGGTTGAGGCTGCACTTGGTAGAGACTAGGGAGAACGTGTGTTCATTTGTTCAATCCCCCGCAACAACAATTGGAAGGGGACTTGAGTCTAAACACTCAGAACTAAGCCTCAAATCCGAATTAACCTAAAGGGAAAACCGGGTGGAACACCAAAAAAAAAAAAAAAAAAAAAAAAAAGTTCCCTACCTTTTAAAAAGTTTGAATTAACTTTTATAAATATACTTATTTACCTTTGTTAATGTTAATTGTCTTTTTAAAAACTCTTAACAATAGTTTGCACACATTTATTATCCTAAAAATCTTTGTTTATATCCCTTATTAGTTCTACCATCAACTAAAATGTGATATAAGATTAAACTAGTTTTTGGCCCAGGCAATACCCGGGTCATTATATGTATATTATAAAAGCTTTATAATAAAAATTATGTGATAAAATACATATAGATTAAATTAGTTACATTTGTTGTAAATAAAGGAGTAGTCTGGTTTCAAAAATAAAATAAAAATAAAGGAGTAGTCTAGTACAAACAATATACAAATATTTAAGTAAGATAAAAAAGATAATCTCACAAACAATGGAACATTATCGGCACGTCGTGATGCAAATCACTGACTTGAAAACGAATTTCCGACGCAATCAAGGTGCTCAGTTGTATTCGCCGGCACGAACCCTAAGGTTAACACACCACTTTCACACAAAGATACTTTTGGGTGGAAGGTTTGAGTCAAGTAACTTATGTCAATACAGAATGTGTTTATACTATTGTGCTTGATATATTTTTTAAGTGTAAAAAAAAAAAAAAAAAAAAAAAAAAAAAAAAAAAAAGCTTCTTTTGTTTATAGAGAAACATGAAAAGAACATAGAAAAAGAATCTCAAACACTAAGAGAGGTGAATAATCACTTTAAACGTCCTCTTAAATAGGGGGTTATGAGAGTTATTATCAAGAAAATAATGATGGTGAATCTTAAATATCCTCTTAAATTGGGATTATAAGAATTACTCAAGAAATAATGTGGCGCCACATCATTTGACTAATTATGATGACATGTGACAGTATCATATATTCCCATTAAATTATATTTATACTAGTTTTATGCCCGTGCAATGCCCGGGTTTTTTTTATTGAATTTTAAGGTAAATTTTTAATCTATATAGCAAATTTTAAAATATATCATTGATACAAAATTAGTTAGGAATTGATGTGCTTTTGTGACGATTTGTTATCTAGTAGGCATGTACGTAGTAATGACAAATAATAATGTTGGTGAAAATGTTCGATTTAATATATTAAAAAAAAATAAAAAAAAATTAGCAAAAAATAAATTAAATAAAATAAATGTTTAAAGCCCATTGGGTTGACCTGAACCCAAAACTTTAGGCAAAGGTTGAACATTTTTAGCAAAGACCCAATTGAGATGATTCATGACGACCCGACCCTAATTGATGGGCCTACGATTCTACATAGTAATAAAATTCTATTATATTGTGAAGTACTCATATTATTTTAGCCGTTTAATATATATTATAAATGAATGTTTTACGCTTTAAACTATATTAGAATTATAAACTAATAATTTTTTTGAATAAAATTATCATTCAATTTGTAAATCTGAAATATTGGTATTTTAATTGAAAATAAAACTCTAAACTAACAATTTTATCCTACAATTATGTCCAAATAGAATTCTAAACTAACTTTTTTCACAAATTTTTGTATGTGGCTGGCCACACGGTGTGGCCAGCCACAATTTTTATTATTTTTTTTAAAAAAAAAAATACCACAACTCTTTTCTCTCTTTTCTTTTCTTATCTTCTTCTCCAAACCATACATCACCAACAACCATATCTCTACTATACCCATTTCCTCTCTCCTCTTTTCTTAGCTTCTTTCTTCAAGCCAAACCACACATCACCAACAACCATATCTCTACTCCACCTATTTTTTTCTCTCCTCTTTGGCAAATTGCTGCAATTAAAGCCCGAAATTGTAGAAATTGGGTGTTAAATTGCTGTGAAAAATTGTGATTAATTATTCTTAAAATCATCAACAACATTTGAAGTAGTGAAATTGATGAGAACCAAAGAAATGTGAGCTCGTTTTCTTCGTGGAATCTTAGATCAAACATTCTACGTCAAAAACTGTAGGGTGTTACTAGTTTGGTTATGAGTACTTGTAGGTGTTACTGGTTTGGTCAGGGGTTACATGTAGGGTGTTACTGGTTTGATCAGGGGTTACATGTAGGGTGTTATTGGTTTGATCAGGGGTTACTTGTAGGGTGTTACTGGTTTGGCGAGGGTGTACGTTACTAGTTTGGTCAGGGGTTACTTGTATGGTGTTACTGGTTTTGGTCAGGGGTTACTTGTAGGGTGTTACTGGTTTGGTAAGGGGTTACTTGTAGGGTGTTACTGGTTTTGGTCAGGGGTTACTTATAGGGTGTTACTGGTTTGGTTAGGGGTTACTTGTAGGGTGTTACTAGTTTTGCTCAAGAGTTACTTGTAGGGTGTTACTGGTTTGGTTAGCGATTGCTTGTAGAGTGTTATTAGTTTTGCTCAAGGGTTACTTGTAGGGTGTTACTAGTTTGGTATGGGGCTTACAAGTAACCGTTGAATAAGTAACAAGTAACCTTTGAATAAGTAATTCATACAAGTAACCTTTGAAGTAACTCATATAAGTAACCTCTGAATAAGTAATTCATTGAAATAACCCTTGAATAAATAACTCATACAAGTAACCCTTGAATTAACCCATACAAGTAACCCCTGAAAAAAAAAAATAATACAAGTAACCCCTGAAAAAAAAAATACAACTAAATCTTGAAAAAAAATACAAGTAACCCCTGAAAAAAAAAATACAAGTAACTCTTGAAAAAAAATACAAGTAACCTCTGAATAAGTAATCAATACAAGTAACCCCTGAAAAAAAAATACAAGTAACCCCTGAATAAGAAAAAAAAAAATACAAGTAACCCTTGAATAAGTAATCCATGCAAGTAACCCCTGAAAAAAAAAATACAAGTAACCCCTAAAAGAAAAAATACAAGTAACCCCTGAAAAAAAAATACAAGTCCTGAAAAAAAAAATACAAGTAACCCCTGAAAAAAAAAATACAAGTAACCCCTGAAAAAAAAAAAATACAAGTAACCCTGACAAAACCAGTAACCCCGTTATGCGAGTGAATAGTAACCCCGTTATACTTCGTAATCCGTTATTTTTACTGATTTGGCAGCAGGCCGCACGGTGTGGCCTGCTGCACCAAAAAAGCTCTGAACTTTTTTATCTTGTAAAATCTATTTAAGTCTATTCTATGTGGCGTGACACTTGGCGAAAAATTAGAACGCCAAGTGTCGCTACCTTGTGACGGCTAAAAGTTTAGTTTTATATATTAGTTATATGATATGATCGATATAGGTAGATTAAAAAAACTCCGAAAAGATAACTATCTATATACATCATGCATTAGTCACCCTAATTAGGGCCTATTCTCATTGACTGAACTAAGCTGAACTAAATTGAACTTAGCTGAACTGAACTGAAATGAATATTTTATAAGAGAAGAAAATTAGGAACTGAACTGAATTTCAACATATGAGAAAATACCCTTAAATTAAAGTTGTAGTTTTCCATATGTCTGGATGACGTGAAATAACGAGACTTATGAGTTACGCTCTTCGTGGTAACCAAAGTGTAATTATATAATCCACCTAAAAAGTCGTTAGTAGGCAAATAACGGCACAATCATTGAATCAAATAAGTAGCTTAATATAGCCGTTAACTTTGATTTACGCTCTCTTTATCTTCCTCCTTAGTCCTTATAAAACCCACCTTCTCCTTCTCAACCCCTCACATCTCATCTCTTATCATCTAATCCATTCTCCCAAGAAAACAAACCTACTACTCTATATTACTGCTACTAATAGCTTCAGTACAGAAAGAAAGAAATGGCAAAATCTACTTTCTCTCTCCTCTTTCTCATTCTGCTGTTCTCTGTTTCAGGTACATTTTTCTTCCATCATTGTTTTCAGCAAAATTTTCCTTTTTTTTTTATGAAAAAATTTATAAAGATATTCGAATTTTTATTTTTCTTTTTGCATATATTAGGCAATTATCTTTTCCGTTCAATTTATATTGGATGTTAAAATTATTCACAAATTTTCATGTGTACCTCCGGATCGATAGTATTGGTAATCCAAGAAATCAACATTGCGTTGATAGCCGTCCAATCGGACTGTGTACAGGGCGGAACATGGGCGTTTATATTACTATCCAAGAAAATGAATTTGCGTCTAGCCTCGTGGAGTTTCATCGTCTCCGGCCATCTTTGAGGGTCAAAAAATAATCGATAAAATTCAACATGCTCTTGATATCATGCTAAACAGGCTTGGGTCACACCCGCCACGAGTGTAGAGATAAAGGAGTTTTTACCTCAAAATCAAATGTCAATGACGAAAGTAGCTTCTTAGCCTTATAAAGTAGACACAACCTTCTTATTTCTTCAATGTGAGATACGCTTCCACACACTTTACACTCTTTCAATATAGGACAACAATTTCACTCACACATGGATTTTCTCTTGGGCTCAATAGGCTAGCTACACGATGTGATCTGGGTATTTGATTGGTTAAAGGTTACCCATTTAGTGTTTTGGTGTGTGTCAATTTATTGCATGGAATGGCTGGCCATATAAAAAAAAACCTTGTAAATTATTATACGGAGTTGACCTTTTGCTATGAATTGCTCAATTAAGTTAATTTCCTAACATTTATTTTTAAATTTGGAGAAATTTTCAGAAAATTGCTATCCAATTTATATAATTTTCCAGAGTTATAGGAGATTATTTCAATCAGTTTATATGATTTTAAATTGCTATAAAGTTTGATGGACTACATTTTTTTATATGTTCTGAAAACCGTATACTAATCAACCATTAATATATTCTTGTTGACTAGGTCAAATGTTTGCAATGGCTAATATACAGGTATAAAAATAAATAAAATCCTTACATTACACCCATTTTTTATTTTTTATAGTTACCAAAATTATTTTAATTTATTTGGATTATAAATTATCTCTAATATTTTTATTTTTTTTGGGTGCTTTAAAATTATTGAAACAGGAAACATGGTGTATAGCAAAGCCATCTTCAGATGATGCAACATTATTAGCAAACATAAACTATGCTTGCTCTCAAGTAGATTGCAGTGTTCTTCATCAAGGGTGTCCTTGTTTTTCTCCTGATAATCTAATAAATCATGCTTCTATTGCTATGAATCTTTATTATAGAGCTAAGGGTTGCCAACAGTTGAATTGTGACTTCAGGGGTTCTGGACTCATTGTCATCACTAATCCAAGTAAGTTCTTTTTTTCAATTTCCTAAGTCTTGAAATGCGTATTTATTTTATTGTAAGACATTAAAAAGTTATCGCTACAAGATATGAAATACACATGTTAGACCTTGTTCTTTTCACCTTAAAAAATTCACTTCAGTAAAAATAAGTTCAGTTTAGTAAAGTAATTTTTGTTCATTAAAAATAAGTAAGTTCAGTAAAATTCAGTTTTCTTAAAAAAGAATTATAATAGAAGTTTAGTAAAATTAAATTCAGTTTAGTAAAATTAAATTCAGTTCAGTAAAGATAAATTCAGTTCAGCAAAAATAATTTCAGTTCAGCAAAATTAAAGTGAATCAAATAGGGCCTTATACACTAACTTACAAGTTATATAAGTTCAGTAAAGATAATTGATTGTCTCTCCTTTTTGAGGTGGATTTGATTTGAAAATCTTTGGTAATTAAAATAATGTTAGTAAATTATTGGGGAGTGCTAAACGCAATCTGACTTTACTTAGCGCAGCCTCTATTCCACTCATTTATTAGATGTAGGGAGAAAATAACCATTTTATATTTTTTTTCCTCTCAAGTAATCTCTAATAACAAGAGTGCATTAATTTAACTTAATATACATTGAATTTGCAATGGGTAATGATTTTTACATTAGCCTCTTCGAATTTGATAAGAATCATACGAATCTATTATGTGTAGAATCAATAAAACCACTTTTCATCCTTAAAAAAATAAAATAAAAATAAAACCACTTTTTAATATTTCGTTCAAATTGTATGAAATGATTGAGCCTATTTCGTGTGTCACCCAACTTCATCCGATTCGTGTTCATATTCATTAGATCTCGGAATATTGTTCGCTAATTGATTATGTGAGTAATTCAAATAAACAAAGGTATAAATTTCTGGAAATTAGGTGTGGAAGAAGGTGGAAAGGAAAGCATGCAGAAACGTCGTGAAGATGATTTTAGCTTAGAAGAGTATTTATGGTATTTAGGAGGGGTGTATAGTAGTAACTAGAGGTTGCGTTTAGCATTCATGAAATTATTGGAGGTTGACGAAAAGGTGTCATCAAAACTACATTTTTACATATTACTTCATAATAAACATAGATAACTATACTTAGCAAAACTGAACTATATCTAATTACGCAATTTAAAATATTTTTTTTCCTAAGTCATACCTGATGACCCAGCAGAATTGAATTGATGATTATTTTATTTATTTGGGTAAAGGATTTTGGTGAATGGTGATAGAATAAAAATCATACAACACGAAATATACTACTACCTCTGGCCCAAATTACTCGCAACTTTGGAGTAGTATAAAATATGGGCGGACTACTGCTGTGTATATCAATAAAAGGCTAATCGAATTTGACCGATTGTTCTTAATTTATAAGAACTCTTACTTTGTACAGGGTTTTGGTTTAGCAAGTTTCCTCTCCATTTGGATATTTATATTATGTTTATTCTAACCCCTTTTCTTTTTTCCAGGTTATGGAAATTGTCTCTACCATTAGAAAGAAATCTCATATACGACTTCCAGTGGAAGGGACTTAAAAGGAAGAATATTTGTGGATTTTTGGTCAAATTTTGGTTCGTATAAATTGATAATTTTTGTAACAAGGCGAGACCCTTTTTACTAGCTTCAACTGAATATGAGATAAATAAGTAACTTATCTCTACCATAAATACCATCAATTTTTGTAGTGTTTTTTTAAGTGAAAAATTACATATTACTTATCTCTACCATAACTACTCCGTATGAATTTATAATGGATAAGAATATAAGGTCAGTAACCGTTAACACCAAGCACTCACACATTATTATTTATAACATATAAAACCAACCGATTCAAATGAGAACCGAATCGATTAAAAACCGATTTTATAAAACCGAAAACCGACCCGAACCGTATTTAAGTGAACCCGAAACCGAACCAATCCGAATAATGTCAAACCGTATAAGAACCGAACCCGTTAACAAATTCTAAACTAAACTGAAATCAAACCGAATCGAAAAAGAACCGAATCGTTTCTAACCCGAAACCATTTCCAACTAACCTTTTGAACCGAGGTAAAACCCGTTTACATCAAACCGTTAACAAACGCAACCCGTTTGCACCAAACCGTTTAAATCGAACCACTTACAAACCGAATTGCCGTTTACACCGAACTGTTAATAAACCGCAACCCGGCTGCACCGAACCGTTTACTTCCCAAACCGTTTACTTCCCAAACCGTTTACAACCCGAAACGAATTAAAACCGCTCAAGAATAAACCGAAACTGAATCGAACCGATAACTATTTAAACCGAACTGAAACCGACCCGCGAGACACTTAAACCGATTTCAAACCGACTTGATTTAATACCGAACCGATTTCAAACCAAACCGAACCCGAACTGTCAAACCGTTTTGACAGTGCTAATATGAATATATGATGATGCAATTCTCTCAATATAACGCTAAACACGAATTTTCTCTCTTTGAGTTTAGACGTTTAGTAATCTCACTATTATGATTAGGGGTGTTCATAAATCAGTTCGGACTGAAAAATGGACCGGACCACCCCGGACCGGACCTGACCGAATTAATTGGTCCGGTCTTCGGGTCTTGAAATTCATTTTTCCGGTCTTCGGTCCGGTCCGGTCCGGTCCAAAACCCTATAAAAACCGGTTTTGGACCGGACCGATTCTTTTATTAAAAATATGTGTGAAACCTTAAATAATGGTAAAAATTATCCTAAATAAGCTTAGAAAACTTTAAATTTATAATCTTTTTTGCACTAAACATACAAAAAAAGACGTAAAAATGACGTTACAATATAGTTTTTCCAATACTTTTTCTGTGTTTTCCTAAACTTTATAAAAAATTTAGTATTCTTTTTTAAAAAATTCTTAAATCGATCCAAAGCGGTCCGGGCCGGGTTTTGGACCGATTCTTTCGATCTAGTCCGAGTTCGGTTCTAACTTAATCGGTCCGGCCTTCGGTTCTTAAAATTTTAATTTTCGTTCTTCGGTCCAATCCGGGTCGATCTGGTCCAGTCTTGGACCGATGAACAGCCTTAATTATGATAATTCCCTTGAACTCAATAGTGTATATATATTAATCCGTAGCTATACAACTAGTTTTCTAGCCATAATCAATTAATCACGTTTTTCATTTCCCATAAAACTATACGATTTTGTTTAATGTACCACACCGTGTTAATGTTATACTTTTTACGTTCTAACTTGCAGGGGTAGATCCATAAATTTTTTATAGCCCGGGCCGAAATTATAAAGCATTTCAAATAATAACGCCTAAAGGGATATGAGTTTAAGAAGCCTACACTAAAAAAAATGTACAAATAAGGGGAATTAAGCCCTTGACCTTCCAAATCTATGCAAAAAGTAACTAACCAACTAAGCCTACTATAAGATTTGAATGTTTGTATAAGATTTTTTATTAATATAATATCAAAATTTGGGCATTGGAGGGCTAAGGCCCGGGTATGCTAACTTGAGACTTGTTTCTAGCTTAGGGTCGGGCTCATTGACAAAATCCTATAGTTATTTCAAGTTGAGCCATATAATAAACAAAAGATATGGTTGTAGAATTAAATTATTGGTAATGAATTAAGACATAAGAAAAATACACTTTAATAATTCCAATAATGGACGATTTACTTCTAATAATCTCAACTAAGGTTTATTTTTTTAATAATCCTAACTATGTCTTGAGTTTTCTTCTAACAATCCTAAAAACCGGTTACCTGCTGAAAGGGTAATTTTTTTTTTTTTTTGTTTTTAAATATCACATGTCAGCACATGATTGGCTTAATATGAAAAAAAATAAAATAAAAAATAAAAATCAGCCTAGGCACCCCCTCTTCCCTTCAACCACCATGAAACCCAGTCATCGGCCCAGCCATGGCAGCTCTATCATTTTTCTTCGCCCAATACCACGGCTCCGCCGCCGCCACCATTGCCCCGATCAGTTGTCCCCTCGAAACTCCCTTCAGCCACCATGAAACCCAGCCATCAACCCCATGTTGATGTTCACGACCGCCACAAAACTCCCTTCTTTCTCCCTCGAACAAAACCAAGCAACCACCGGCCACAAAACCCCCAGCCCCCGACACCTCCCTTGAAACCTCCCTTGATACTGCGGATTCCCGCGAAACCGCCCCTAAATTAGCCATAGCCAAAAGCCCTATCTCAAAACCTCCGCCCATAACAGGTTCTGGTTCTGTTGGGGTTTGGTAAGTCCAACTTACCGCGGAAACGACCCCGACCCAAAGAACCACTTGCAATTAATAAAACCATAAAGCATAACAAATAAACATAAAAGGGTAGAATCGTAATTTACCTTTGACGCGTGCTTCGCCCTCAAAGTCGGGCTCTTACTTAAAAGCTTTAGCCCCGCTCGCACGAGAGCCTCCAACGGTATCCACCCACAAAGGACGAACACCGACTTTTTAGGTCCGCTACCTTGGAGTTAGCAAGGTCCGACCAAAACCCGAGTGATTAAATGAGTTCAAAGGTTTTCACAATGGTGATGCCTTTTTCAACTCTCACTCAAGTAAAGAATTCTCAAGCCATGCTTTGGCTATTTATAAGGAAGGAAAGCTTGTGAATTTCACTCATCTTTCAATGTGGGACTTTTTCACAAAAAGATCCCACATGGAAAGATTGATGAATTCAATCCTTAGTTAAATAAACCAAGGAACAAGTAACAAGTGTCACATGGTTAGGTGAGGACCACTTTCCCACTTGGTCCCCAAGGCAATTCACATGCAATGTGAACTAACCATGTGTCACCCAACCTTGAGCCCCAAGTTGGGTTCGGTTGGGCCATTTTATTTTGGCCCGTGTCCATGACCCGTCACCCGGGTCCACGTCCTCTTGCCACACGTGCCGCCACCATGTCATGTTTCCACGTGGCACGATGCCAACGTCACGTGGGCGCACTTTCCTAGCCTTTCGCGTGGCTAGGATTTTACTTGTTACTTGAAGCATTTTCCCGTCTCGACAAATCCTAAATTTTGGCTTGACATTTGAGATTCTCTGACGCTCGGTTTCGACGCTCCAAGCTCGAATTTCTGACGTCTAAATATTTAACACTCGTGCGACGAATTAATTTCTTCCGAATTAATTCGTCGAGTCGGTTCGTATATATTGCTAGGGTGTGACCCGAAGGGTTCAGTCAAGATTAAGTTGTAATATTAATTATACATTAATATTACTGATCGGAAGCGGCCTCCACCCAGGCATTCTGATTACTTGACCTTACTGAATATATTAGCTTTCTAATAATTCTAAAACTGCAATCAGAATAATACACTTGTTCGAAGGACACTATTCCTTTCAATCTCCCACTTGTCCTTCTGGACAAGTACGCATTTACTGTACAACCTTTTTTCTATGTCGCTTAATGTCTGTTCATGAACTATAAGGTAAGATTATTATGTCATCCTTATTACGTCCAGAACTGTTTCTCGATTCCAAGTCCGAATGTCAATAAACAGATGATTTCTAAAATTCATCCGAGCACGACCATACATTTTTACAGTCTCGCTCTACGAGAGGCCTTGTATAAAACAAAGACATCTTCCCTATTTTAGTAGGGGGACATTCCTAGTCTTGTAATGTAGCTCCTCTTACTGAGAGTACCTAGCCGCCCGAGTGTTGCCGTTATAATCCCCTATTACGGCAGACATTTGACAACATCAAAACGGACTAGTACTCAAACAAGAGAACTCACATTACTCATGGTCAAGGAAATAGGTTCCTATAACCATAATGAGAAGTATACTTATGACGATTTTTAATCTCTTAAAGTATTCTCATAGGTCGATCCAGTATGGTTCTAAACCAATACTTGTGCAAATGATTTATGACAATCATGTCCTCGTAGCACAAGAAACAGTGCTATATATCAAACTACACACTAATCTCAATTGGTCATTAATCGTCCATCGTTTAAATGACCTCGATTAGGGACAATTTTCGATTATAATATTCAATGTTCACTTAATATGTGTTTCCTTATCAAGACTGGTCTTGATACCCTATTTTGAATATTCCAAGAATCGAATGGACTCATTATTTAATTCTAAACCACAATTAAATAGCAAATGGAGTGATAAAAATTGCATGAAATTTTAAATTACTCCAAAACCTGAATGGTTCATCTTATGATAAATGGTTTTTCCGAATGTTTTAAGAGTATCACTCTTTATAAAACATTATAGAAATCACACCCATATCTAATATGCTTGATTTCTTTCATGCAATTGTGAATGTTGTCGTTCACTCATTGCATAGGTTTAGTTATAATTACTTTGCTAATCTTAGCATCTTCATTACTGATCACTTTCATAATAAGATGATAAAATTTGAAAGTGTCACGGATTATATGTGATTTAGGATTTATTGTCCAAGTGATGGCTCCCACTCATTTTCATGATTGAGACCTTCAACTTGACAACCTACAATCATTAACGTTCAGCAACGAACTTTCCATAGAACATCTAATGGCAATAATATTCTCAACATATATTTTAGTAGACTTCCTGATGATGCTTTGCTTGGGTTTCATTCCAAACGGCTCACAATGATTTGGGATACCCTAATCACTTGTGATCATGGAAATTTTCCTTAAATTCCTGCACATTACACATGGATCCACGTCCATGTTACCATTCTCAAGCCACGACTGATTGTTAGCTCGTGCTTATAAATGGATTCCTTGTTAAGGATCTAGTACTTGTTAAGGCTTGTGCTTGCAACATCAATTCTCAAATCGTATATGTTTCCACAAGTCAAGAACTCATCCTGTTACTTATCCAAGTACTTTGGATGTTCTTGGCCATAATCTAACGATCTATTTCATAGATTCAGGTTGATTGGTACTTCATACATACTTCACATGCTCTAAGAAAGTAAGTCCTGCGACGATTCCATATCACAATGTACATGATGGATTAAATTGCAGAGTAATTCGATCTTATTCCATCAATTTGTCATATTAGCTCATTCAGTGTCACTAAGTCTTTGCTAAATTGTTAGCTATGTGATTTGGTTGAAAGTATCTAATAGAGTCTTTCATGTTTGACTTAATATTTAGCCTAGCTTATACTTAGTTCAAACATTTACTTAGTTTTATACATATGGGTCGAAAGTCTTTCAAAGTCCTTCAATTCATGTTTAACACGGTAAAATCCTTTACATGTTCAAACATTTTATTAAGTTTATACAATAGAACTTAATACCCAATACGTACTAAGTATCGTCTTTTGTTTGGTCCATTTTCAAAAATACTTTCAAATCTAAGCATTTAGCATTTGATAGTTATTTTACAATAGAGTTCATAAACTTCTCGTTGGACCTTTACTTTTTCTCCCACTAAACTTCTTATTCATGAGAATTTCTATGTTTCACTATAAGTCAATCCTCTTATTAACTTTATGAGAAAACACGTTCCACTTCCTATATGCAATGCTTCCTTTAATCCCATAACGGATTCCTTGAGCTTGCTTTCAAATCTAGCATTATTTAGATTTTCAAAACCCTTAGACTATTCCATAGTCACTTCGAAAATCCTATTTTGGGAAGGCGGTTTTGGTATCTATTTTTCCATATTTCATATGAGAAATTTTGCTAAAACAATCACGAAAAGATTTTAGCATTCCGATTGGTGAATAGGTTTTTATTAAAATCAACTCCGTGAATTTAATTATATCATTTTCAACCAATCTAGCTATGTATGCATATACATTTCCACATTTGTTAGTTTTCTACTTGAAAACTTATTTGCAATTGATGGGTCTTTCACCCTTTATGCAAATTAATCAAGTTTCAAACATGATTATCAAACATGGAGTCTATCTCGGATTTTTATGGCCTCTAACCATTATTCGGAATTTGGATTTGTCGTAGCTATCTTACAAGACATTATTCCTTTACTATCTAATAGTAAATAGTATGCTTGTAAGTCTTAGCTTTATTTCTAACTTAATAGAAATTTATAGGATTCAATCCAAGCCTTTGGTGAATTCTATACCTACACTGGCCGGGCAATTGCATCAACCACTGAGTTTCAAGGAGCTTTTAAAGCCCTTTTATTATGTTGATCTTACTCCAACATTTCTGATGTTTTGTGAGTAATGAATTCTCTTTTAAGGCACTTGTAAAGTCCTTTTGAGTATTCTTGATCAAGCATTCTCACGAAGCCCTTTTGAGGTCTTCCGAGATTCTAAGTTCTAGTTTGTTGCTAAGCTCGATGGTCATCGAGTTCATTTTCCTCTCACTTGTCGTTTTGGAAACGTGTTACTTTCCAAAAAGACACCACTTAGAGCAACAAACACTATGTTCTCAATTAGGTTGTGGAGGTAATGCCCATGGTCTCACTTGAATGCTTACAAAGAGACATGTATATTGTCTTTGGGTAAAAGTTCGTTGTGATGAAACAAACAGTTAGCTCCCACTTAAGCTATATTAGCCTTTAATGAGCCATTAAGCTCCCACTCAACCACCTAGCTCTTGCTAAGATGGTGAGCTCCCACTGAGTCAATGAACTCTCACTGTAGCTAAGAGTTTTAGACATATACTTGAATAGACATTTAGAAGGCAATTCTATCCATAATTGAATATGGCGTCCTTTCTTAGCTTCGACATTTTGTTTAGTGTAACATTAGTCTTTTGCGCAAATCTTAAGAACTTTATAGGAAGGGATGTGATCCATCATTATTCGAGTTATTTTTAAATGGCATCGAGGTCTCCATGGAGACACACTATGTTCTTTGTGGAGTTATTTATGAATATTTCAATTTCATAACTTTGTGATGGTCACGCTTGGCTCAAGCAAACATCGCTCGATCTAATCTAGACATTTTGATATCTTTCCAAGTCGATTCTGTACTTCACTGAACTCTTGAACTATTCAAGGTCAAGTTCGTTCACATTTGATGAATATAGCCATATTCTTTCAAATTCTTTGTGAGACGTTGAAGTAAATGAATCATCTTTAGCTTTCGGAGTTAATGGTCTATACCAAGAACAATAGCTCTTTACTTTGTCGGTTTCAACAAGTAAGACTTGCTTGTCTTAGAACGATTCCGAATCGATCAACTATCAAGAGCCTATCTAAAGATGTTCGGAACGCAAATCATGCCCATGAATTTGAGCTTTTTCCTATCGATGTGACATTGCTAAAGATGTTCGGAACGCAAATCATGCCCATGAATTTGAGCTTTTGCCAGTTTACCATGTTAAGATAATGTTTGTTTATAATCAAGCATTCTTGACTCATGGTTTAGACAATCATGCCATTCAAATAAACTTGCAACTATTGCTCATTGCTTTGAATGTGAGTCTTTCCGTGTGTAAACGGATCAATTGCTGATTATGGAACACAATAACCATTTATTTGTTCCAGCCTTAGGTTAAAGGTCTTTAAACAAAGCATACGTCCTTACAACTTATGTAGCACCACTTGCTTCATTCTTAGCTTGTAAGTCGATAACTTAGCTTATCTTTAATATTTTGAGGTCACTTTCAAAGTAGAACACTCAAGCAGTATCCGATACTTGTGAAGATAACAAATTGCTAAGTTAACTACAACAACATGAACTCATGGGTTGAAATGGAATCTTATTCCTTTTCTTCGTTCCTCGTTTCCTATATTTCTTATCATACTTTATCTCATAATCTTTTAAGAACCATTTCTTTAAGATTCTTTGACTTTTATACTTTGTTAGGCATAATTAAGCATCTAATGCGCCGTAAAATAAAGTTCCATCTTTTCCTTTAATTCACGCTTGAATTACTACATCAATGAGTCCTACTCATCTATGTATTAAGAGAAAATATATGTTGGTTGTCAATATTGACAATTTGAGTTTGCAACTCAATACTTCATGTTTTATCAAAACTACCTAGTATTTTGAATACACGATGTCCAACCGTCCTTTCGGACTTTGTTATAAAAGTCATTTATCAGAATTGTATTTTAGAGTTGCTTTACTTTTCTTTGAGAACCATTCTCAAAGATTTCCTTTACCAATCATGGAAAACAATACAGTCTGATTTGGAATTCTACAAATATAAGTGCAAAGTATAACCATTTATCAAGTAAATAACATAATAAGTTTGAAAATTAAAAGGTATTCATGCAAATCTTCAATCTTATTAAACGTCTTATCCACGCATTAAAATTGTCCCCATTTAGCGAGAATAAGTCGATTCCAAGATCCGAAAAAACAAAGAGTGGTTAAGCATGCTTTGGCTTGTCTTAACACTCAATCTCCTAAGGTAAGCAACGCTTTGCTAATGGCTCCAAGCCACTCTTGGTTGAATAAATCGTCGCATCTAATGCTCTCTCAACAATTTATTCACTTTTCCACGACATGTTAGGACTCCATCACTCATATCGTTGAGTAGAACCAAAACCAACTTGCATACCCGGTATGCCTTACTTCCTAGGAGAGGTAGTGATGCCTCGCTTTGGCGTAGCCCACCACTACCCTCGTTCGGCCGGTAAGTGTTGTTTTGGAATGGCAAGTTTTTACTCAATATTTAGAGACCTAGGGTTTCTATGTTGGTTGATTTAAGTGAACTTAATTAATCATCACAACATTCGAAATCCTAAACATGCATCTAACATATAATTCACATATATATATATATATGTGTGTGTGTGTGTGTGTGTGTGTGTGTGTGTGTGTGTGTATGTGTGTATATATTGAAAAACATAAATATAGATGCATTTGGCAACTAGATGACCCCTGGAGATCTTCAAATCTTCAGAAGGCCTTCATTCGCAACTTCATGGCTACGTCTTCCAAGAAACTCCGTCTTCAAGACTTGACCATAATAAATGCAACTACTAGTATTTACGATTAGGACTAATCTAAATATTAAGGTACAAAAATACTCAACGGTTCGCAGGCCGTATTTAGATTTACAAAAATACATCACGGATCGCAGTCCGTATTTTCTATCCTAATCGGGGCCCACTAGTTACCATTTCATAAAACCTGTGAGAGAATATACATTCCATTCATCCATTCACTATTTGTGAATGGCCCATGCATTTTACAATGATAAACAAGTAACAATGCATAAACACTCGTGAACTAGTAACTAATCTAGGTGGTTAATCCAATTAACACGCCTAATTAAAACTAGTCAAAGTTGTTTTAACCGGTTATGTAAATAAGCGTAATTAAAATTTGAAGTAATTAAAATTTGAAGCTCCCACTAAATTCCGCATCCAACTTAATTATTCCAATTAATTAAGTCGGTAAAACCCAAAATTTGTCAAAACAAATAAATTTTGCCAATGCCGCTCAAAACCTGAGGCCTACCCTCCAAATTTTTTTATTAAAATAAACCAAATTAATTAAAATAAACAAAACAGCCAAAAAGCAAAATTAAAAACCGAGAGAAAAGTGCTTCGACTACCCAAGGCTAGCACCCTTGAGCACTCACACGCACGCAAGTGCTGAGCGCTTGCCTAGCAGCCTTGGCCTTGCGTGTTGTGATGCTGCTGGGTGCTGCTTGGCAGCGCGCACTCGATGCGCGTCTACCTGCAGCTGCCTAGCACTGCTGCTACGCCTTGCATCGTCTTGCACGCCCCTCATGCACCAAGTCAGCACACGGCTCCTCGTACACATCTAGCACCACACGCACCAAGCGCAGCAGCCTCGTCCCTCGGCACACATGCGGGCTGTGCGAGCAGCCCAGCTAGCCGAGGGATGCACATGGCTATTGTGCCTTGGTTTGTGTGCTTGTGCCTCGGGATTAATTCCCGATTTTGTGTGACATCTCTAATCAATTCTAAATTAATTTTAGAATTAATTTCATTGAGCAAAAATGAAAATTTAAACAAGTCTAACTTAAAATAAAATTTTCAAAGTGCATCTAACCAAAATAATTCCCAAGAACCATTTTTAATTAAATTGGTTTAACTTAGTGCAACAAAAATAATAAGAGGCAATCACTCACTATTAATTTAATTAGTTTAAATTAATCTTGAGTTTTGACAAAATAAAAGGGAGTTGGAAAAAAATAAACATAAGTTCAATAAAGATTCCAACTTTAACACTTGTGAATCCTTGAAAAATTATATCTTCCAATATGAAGATAAACAATTTTTCTATCACAAAGTTTCAAACCTTATGATTCCAATCAACTAAAAAATGATTGAATCAACAAAGTTTAACAAAAAATTCATGGAATTTAGTAATATAAAGTTTCAATCACTTAACATAATTAAAGATTGAATCTTTAATACTTGGAAGCCTCAAAGAACAACAATTTCACACTTAATGCAATTAGTTTGCAATTATGTGAAAAAATAAAACCAAGCATTCAAGCACAAATTACTACCAAGTAATCATGCCTAAAGAGGTTTAAAATTGCATATAAAATATGTATTGAACCAATTACATAACCACAAAAAATATGCAATTAATTTTCAAGGTTAGAAAGACTTAAAATTTTTCATAAAAACGAAAAAACCCTCGAAAATAGCATTTCTAGTCGTTTTTTTGGCTAAAAATTGAGGCCTAGAAAGGTAAAACCATTTCCATGACGCCTTTTCAACCCAAAATTCACTCTTTTTGGGTCGAAATCTGGGTTCGGGGCTGAAGGCAGCTTGAATACGAGGTTAAAATAGATAATACGAGCTACTAATCTAATTAGAAACTTAAACCAGAAAAATTAAGCCATAAAAATCACCTTGAAAAAAATATTATGATTTTAAAAATAAACGAGCGTGGCTCCGATACCGCTGTTGGGGTTTGGTAAGTCCAACTTACCGCGGAAACGACCCCGACCCAAAGAACCACTCGCAATTAATAAAACCATAAAGCATAACAAATAAACATAAAAGGGTAGAATCGTAATTTACCTTTGACGCGTGCTTTGCCCTCAAAGTCGGGCTCTTACTTGAAAGCTTTAGCCCCGCTCGCACGAGAACCTCCAATGGTATCCACCCACAAAGGACGAACACCGACTTTTTAGGTCCGCTACCTTGGAGTTAGCAAGGTCCAACCAAAACCCGAGTGATTAAATGAGTTCAAAGGTTTTCACAATGGTGATGCCTTTTTCAACTCTCACTCAAGTAAAGAATTCTCATGCCATGCTTTGGCTATTTATAAGGAAGGATAGCTTGTGAATTCCACTCATCTTTCAATGTGGGACTTTTTCACAAAAAGATCCCACATGGAAAGATTGATGAATTCAATCCTTAATTAAATAAACCAAGGAACAAGTAACAAGTGTCACATGGTTAGGTGAGGACCACTTTCCCACTTGGTCCCCAAGGCAATTCACATGCAATGTGAACTAACCATGTGTCACCCAACCTTGAGCCCCAAGTTGGGTTCGGTTGGGCCATTTTATTTTGGCCCGTGTCCATGACCCATCACCCAGGTCCACAACCTCTTGCCACACGTGTCGTCACCATGGCGCGTTGCCACGTGGCACGTTGCCTACGTGGCACGCTGCCCCTTGGTGGCTGCCAACGTGGCGGCTGCCAACGTGGCGGCTGCCCCTTGGTGGCTGCCACTTGGCGGCTGCCAACATGGCTACCAAGTGTGCTGCCACATGGCGCTTTGCCATGTGTGCTGCCACGTGGCACGCACCTATTGGGCGCACTCTCCTAGCCTTTCGTGTGGCTAGGATTTTACTTGTTACTTGAAGCATTTTCCCGTCTCGCAAAATCCTAAATTTTGGCTCGACATTTGAGATTCTCCGACGCTCGGTTTTGACGCTCCAAGCTCGAATTTTCGACGTCTAAATATTTAACACTCGGGCGACGAATTAATTTTTTCCGAATTAATTCGTCGAGTCGGTTCGTATATTTTCTAGGGTGTGACTCGAAGGGTCCAGTCAAGATTAAGCTGTAATATTAATTATACATTAATATTACTGATCGGAAGCGGCCTCCACCCAGGCATTTCGATCACTTGACCTTACTGAATATATTAGCTTTCTAATAATTCTGAACCCGCTATCAGAATAATACACTTGTTCGAAGGACACCATTCCTTTCAGGTTCAATTTCCTATTTTTAGGAACCTTTTGTATTAGGTACCAGTTTTAGATTTTTACAGGGGTACTCTACTACGCTCACCCCTATCAATAAGAGATAGATAAAAATGGGAACTACATTATATTGACTAATTGTATTGTTGATACTAATAGAAAGTTAGGCCCTGTTCTCTTCACCTTATAAAAATAATATCAAGTAAAATAATTTCAATTCAGTAAAAATAAGTTCAGTTCAGTAAAATTAATTTCAATTCAGTAAAAATAATTTCAATTCAGTAAAAATAAGTTCAGTTCAGCAAAATTCAGTTTTATTAAAGAAGAATTATAATAGAAAATCAGTAAAAAATAATTTCAGTTCAGCAAAAATAATTTCAGTTCAGTAAAATTAATTTAAGTTCAGTAAAAATAATTTAAGTTTAGCAAAACTAATTTCAGTTCAGTAAAAATAATTTCAGTTCAGCAAAATTAAGGTGAAGAGAACGGGGCCTTAAAATCCCTAGAGATTTAACATGGAGCTTTAGTTCCAGTTTTAGGTAGTAAAATTAAGAACTTATTGCAAACAAGTTATGTTTTGTGTTCTCAAATTTTCAGAAAATATTTACTCAGAAATGTCAGAATCGAAATTAAAACCATATAAAATTATTATTTAAGCCCTTACAACAAATCAATCCAAGTGCATTTTTGAAAGAAAAACTAGATAACAATATAAGCCCGTTATAAAATAATCTACGGTTTTTCACCAAATGCCCTTGAACTTTTTAAAAATTCACCAAATACCCTCAGATCAAGATTTTCAAAATTTACCAAATGCCACTGACGTTTGTTAACATTCACACCGTGACTTCAAAATACCCCTGACATTAAAGTTTCATTAGCTATAAAATTTAATTCACCAAATGCCCTAACTTTGTTAATTAATTACACAAAATGCACTTGTTTTTAGAAATACAAGTGTACAACGTCTAGTTTGAAATTTAAGGAAACAAGCCGTTAGTTTTGATTTTCACCCTTTATTTGCATAAATACTCCATACATAGCATCCTCTTATTTGCTTAAATACAAATTTTTAACTCCTTGAGAAATCAATTTAAATCATACTCCTCAATGTATGAGAACTTTTGTATAAGAGTTGCAAACAAATCTTATTATAGTAGGAGAAAATTTGCAATAAGAACTTCTGAGTCCGCTAGCTAGTCCGCGGACAAACCCAGACTGTTTACTAGGGTGGGTATAGACTAATTGTCAAGCCGCATAAAAGGGGTTTGAGTTTGCTATATTAAGTCCGTTGGACAAAATATGAACTATAGCCCGATCCGTTTTCCGTCCAAGCCCGTAAGTAATTACCTCTATTTCATTTGGCCCTCTTTTACTCTGTTCGCGAGGTCTCCGACACTTCTTTTTATGAATAGAGGATGTTTGCAACTCTTACACAAAAGTACTCATACATTGAGGAGGATTATTTAGATTGATAACTCATGGTGTTAAATATTTGTAGTTAAGCAAATAAGAGAGATGATATGTATCGAGAATTTATGCAAAAAAAGGTGAAAATCAAAACTAATGGCTAGTTTCCTTATATTTCAAACTAGACATTGTACTTCCAAAAATAAGGGTATTTTGTGTAATTATTTAACTAAGATAGGGTATTTGGTGAATTAAATTTTATTACTAACGGAACTTTAACGCCAAAGGTTACAGTGTGAATATTAACAAATGTCAGTAACATTTGGTGAATTTTGAAAAACTTGAGGGTATTTGGTGAATTTTTGAAAAGTTCAAGGGTATTTGGTGAAAAACCCGAATAACTTATGCCCAAGTCATATAATACTTATATACTTGTTTAAGTATATTAAATGACAAGATACCCTGATTCAAAGTGTGTCTCTAGTGGTTCTAATTTCCATTTCAAGAACTTATTGCAAGAGGTTTCATTCATATATCAATTCGGAGAACCGATTTCAACAAGTTTCGATTATGATTCCGTGAATTATGATAGGGTACCATTATTAACAAGCCGAGCCTGCTCGTAAATTGTTTGAGACTCGCTCGCCTTGGTTTAAGCTACACTCAACTCAAATTCGGATTGGGCTCGACATCTTAACGAGTTAAGTCTGAATTATCCTTGGCTCGACTCGAATTTTTTTGTATTTTTTTGGGTAAAAAATCAAGATAAACTTTGTTTCATATTTTGGACTTAGGAACTAAAATTAATATTCAAAACTCTAGTTTGCATTCCCACTAAGTCATTGAGTATTGGAGTTTGTTCATGGCTTATTAGTTTATGTCGAAGAAGAACCAACAAAAGAAAGTAAAAGAAAATAGCCTCACATGGAAAGGTAGGAACAAATGATAGAATATTTGAGTTATAAAAGCAAATATTGATTGTCTTGAAATATGGCTAAGGGCATAATTTGGGCCTCGCTAATTTTGGGTTTAACAAGTATTGATTTAGTGTCAAATTGAACTCAATTTTTCTAGACTCGATCTCACCTTGGCTTGTTAACACTCTTACTCAGCACTCTTATTTGAAGAATAGTGTAATAAATTGACAGGTTCACCCTTGAGTTAACACTTATGCCCTGTTTACTTCGCCTTATTTTTACTGAAATTATTTTTTCTGAATTGAAATCATTTTTGCTGAACTGAAATTATTTTTACTAAACTGAAATTAATTTTGCTGAATTGAAATTATTTTTGCCGAACTGAAATTATTTTTACTGATTTTATCAGTTTGACCAACACATTTGCCGAGACGCAACTTTGACCATTAAGTTATTTTTAATTGTCTATTAGTAAAAATTATAACAAAATTATACTCAACTGCTATTTGTCGCTCCCATTTTACCAGGTAACGCTCCCTTTTTGACTTGAATGGACCACTATGCCCTTTATGCAATCTGTGTTATAAAAAGGACCTTGTTCCCCATTTGGACACAATACATGAAACGGTCCCCTCACTTCACGACATTGCTGTCCCAAGCCTCCCAAAATCGGTCCCCACGACCTTGCAACCAAATCGGTCCCCACGACCACCTAAATTTTCTATTTTAAAAAATCGTGAAATTTTCCGACGGGTCTTGGGTCATAGACGGCGAGTGGAACATACGTACGCTGGAGAATGCGTCGGATCATTCTGTAAGTTTTTTTTTTATTTTCGGTAATTAGGACATCCGCCTAAAATTTCCGAATGTCCTAGGTACATCCGCCTAAAATTTCCGGATGTACCATGGAACATCCGGAAATTTCAAGCGGAAGATGGGATCCGCCTAAAAAATCCGGATGTTCCATGGTACATCCGGAAATTTTTGGCGGATGTACCAAGGGACATCCGGAAATTTTAGGCGGATGTCCCTATTCATATTTTTTTTTTTAAATGTTAAGTACGGTTATTTAATTTTTTTTTATGTTTTTAAGTTTTTTTTTATGTATTTTTTTTTCGTGGTCTTGTGATTATTGTTGTGATTTAGTATTTGATAATTAATGTAATTTTGTTGTATTAATATGATTATTAGTAATATGTTTATTTTTTGTTACATTATTATTATTATTATTTATATTATTATTATTATTATTATTGAAAATATTATTATTATTATTATTATTATTATTATTATTATTATTATTATTATTATCATCATCATCATCGTAGTTGTTGTTGTTGTTGTTGATATTATTGTTGTTGTTGTAGTTGATATTATTATTGTTGTTGTTGCTGTTATTTTTATTGTTGTTGTTGTTGATATTGTTATTATTAATTAGTAGAAATATAATTTTAATATTATTATTATTATTATTATTATTATTATTATTATTATTATTATTATTTTTATTATTATTATTAATTAATTAATTAATGTTATGGTCTTATAAATTGTTTTGTAGTTGTTGTTATAATTTTTTATTATCATTAATATTGTTATTGTTTTGTATTTGTTGTTATTATTATTAGTATTGTTATTATTATTATTATTATTATTAGTATTGTTTTAATTATTATTATTATAATTATAATTATTATAATTATTATTATTATTGTTTTTATTATTATTATTTTGACATAAACCATGTTTTGTTTAATTTGTATAGGATATGGAATCTGAGGAAGGCGGTGACGGTGTGAATTATAGTGGGAATTTTGTCACCGATACGTTTTTTCCTACATTTGACGATGCAGTTACATGGGCTGATGGTGTTTCCATAAAATTGGGATTTATATTGGTGAAATCGTCTTATAACAAAACCAGAGATGGTCGGCCGTATCGGTATTTGCGATGTGATCGGTCACGAAGGAGCAAGCCGAGAGATTTGGAGAACGCGATACGGAGGGACACCAAAACCAAAGCTAATGGTTGTCCATTCTACATCAAGATATATTATGATGTCAGCACCGAAAGTTGGAAGATCATTGCGAAAAATGATCACACCGGGACACATAACCACCCAATGATTGTGTACCCAGAGGGTCACCGTAAAGTGAGCGGATTGAGTCCGGGTGAAAAACAGGTTGTGCGGGACATGACAAAGTCCAAGGGTTCTCCCCGTAACATCGTGTCCACTATTGCCGAGCAATTTCCTGATGATCATCCAAACATCCGACACATTTACAATTGCCGAAATGACTTCAGGATGGAGATGTCCGAAGGAAGAGGAGTTGTTCAGCAATTTCTTCATCTGGCGAGAGAGAGTAAATACATTTACTGGGTCACGAACGATGATCACAACGTTTTGCAACATGCATTTATGGTGCACCCGATCATGGTCAACATACTCCGCACATGCCCACATGTCATAGGTATGGATTCTACTTACAAGACCAATCGATATAACATGCCTTTCTTTGAGATAGTAGGCGTGACACCGACAAACCAGAATTTTCTAGTTGGATATGTTTTCATGCGCAACGAGTGCACGGCTAGCTATCGGTGGGTGTTGCAGAGATTAAGGGAGTTGATTGGGTTTGATAAAGAGCCATCTGTATTTATTTCAGACCGTGATCTTGGGCTATGTGCGGCTTTGAGAGAAGTCTTTCCAGGGACGTCACATTTACTCTGTCTATGGCACATCAACAGAGATGTGGAGGCTAAGGTGACGAAGATGTTTGGAAACAAGACGGTTGGTGTCAGTTTTAGAGCTGGGAGATGGTTCAAAATCGTGAATGCAACAACACAGGCGGAGTATGATCGTGCTCTAGCTGCCATGCAAGTGAGGTGGGGAAAATATCCGAAAGTGATTCAGTATGTTCAGAGAACATGGCTTTGTCATAAGGAGAAATTTGTGAAATTTTGGAGGAACCAAGTTCTTCACTTTGGTAACACCACCAACTGCAGAGTTGAGAGCCAACATTCAGCAGTGAAAACTTGGTTTGAATCATCCACAGGTTAGTTGTATTATTTTATTAGTTGTTCTCGTTGTTACGTAATTATAATTGTATTAATTGTAATTGTATTTGAATTTACTAATTAGAATCATTGGCAGGTGCTTTGGATACCGTATGGGCCCGAGTCCATTGTCATATCGGTAATCGCATCATACAAATTCGTAATGACTTGGAGGCATCAAGGTCTAAAATTGGTCAAATGTACAGACAGTTGCCACTGTCACGTATAAATGGCAAAGTGTCTCAACATTGCTTGAAAGTTCTGGATAAGGAGACGAAAAGGATGCGGGATTTGAGTTACCAGGTCCATGAACGGTGTGGATGTGCTATGCGTGTGACCCATGGTCTTCCATGTGCTTGCCAGATACATGATTCGATAGTTGCACAGACAGGATTGTATAGCAGCCAAATTCATTCTTTCTGGAAGATACTGGTTATTGATGATGGTGTTAACATTCCTGAAGTGGTAAATGATTCGACCGAGGAGGCTGCACATTTTCGGTCCCTAATCGACAAAGTCATGGAAAGTGACCCGGCCGTACGTCGAAATGTAACGCGAATCATTGAAGAGGAGCTACATCCAGATCATTCACACCTTGAAGAACCACATATCAACCTTAACACTCGTGGTCGACCGAGGAGAAATAACACCAGGCGTGATCGTAGCTATTTCGAGCATGTGAACCGTCAACACACTCAACGTGGTGGTGACCCAGAACCAGGTAATACTAAAATTCTATATTTAATATAAAAATATGTAAACTTAATACTTGTAGCTTTACTAATAATTTATCTTTTAATTTTGTGTTGTAGATCCAAGTGACATTAGTCAATGCAGGTATTTGAACTTGCTTCCAGCCCCAATGTTGCCGTACATTTCGTATTGGAAGGATGTCATTGGTGATGGGAACTGTGGCTTTCGTTGTGTCGCCGACTTCTTCTTTGGCGATCAAAATCAGTGGTTTGATGCTCGGGAAACAATAGCGAACGAGATCGCTGGTCATCTTGATTTGTACGAACGGATTTACGGGCTTGGGCGACTTTGGATGAACGTGGAGCGTATTCGATGGGATGGTGGGGCTGTCGGGGAGCGGCATTGGATGGTTACAATTCAAGATTTATTTCCTATTGCTACGTGGTTCAACGCAAGGGTGATTTGTCTCGGAGTAGGCCTAGTACCAACTTGCTACTACCCATGCATCACAGTCTTACCGCTGAGGGCACGCAACGGGGTTCGGTCACCGACTCGAGAGTTTGTGATTGCTACAGTTGGTGGATCACATTTCATCCGTATTGACCTTGTACCTGATTCACCACTCCCGCCGATCGCCGGTTGGTGGACGGAACACCACGAGGATAGTGTCAATGGATGGGATCAAGCATATCAATTGAGAAGGGACATGTGGGATGCATTAGTTAGGTAGTTTGTAATGTACATTCACTAACTTTGAACATTTGTAAGAAAATTAGAATTATGAAATTAATTTTAAATGTATTTGCTTTTAATCTAACATGATATGCAACAAAAAATCAAATATAAAAAAAATAAGTGTCCAGTTTATACATAACATTAAAAAAAAATAAAAATAAGTTCATAACATAATTAAAACCACTAACAGAACATCTAATCAAAATAATCTAAAGTCCCATTTTTTACTTCCAATCAAATACAAGCTGCTCAGTCATTGTTCGAGTCTCACTCGACATTTCAGGATACTCAGCCAGTGCTCTTTGGTGAATCTCCATGGACCGACCCATCCACTGCAAATCAAACAATAACATATTATAAACACAAAAATTCATAGAAGTCATTGTTAATATAATAATAAGCATAAATACTTACGTAATCAGTGTTAGTCCGCTCAGGCAGGTTGCTTGTAACTCCTGCACCTGGAGATACCCGCGGGTGAGAAAACCTGTACAGCCACTGCATGTAACCAGGCGCAACCGAAGGAGCTGCAGCACTAAGCCTTGGTAGGGCACCTAAAACAACACTCTGAGATACCCCAAGGACAAACCTCTTCCACGTCACAGCTGTCATCTCAGTCGGGAAGTCTACCCGATACATCTTCAAGTTAGTCGGCCTGTTAGCCTTCTCTGGCCTGATGATCTCGCGGGGAATGCCTTGCACGAAACCAAGCTGGCGCACCACTCTATCAGGCATGTATGACTCAATGATGTTACGGTACTGGATTCAGCCAATGAATAAAGTGGGGGGCACTCGTAATGCAGGATCAGCTCCGTACGGTAGCCAGTTCACCTCACGGTCAGTAAGCGCATCAATCCTAGTACGAAAAGCTAACAGGCGCTCCAGGTTCTTGCTAGGACATCCCGCTCCAACATCCCAAGCAGACGCACGAGGCATTTGAAGGTCCCGGGTCAAGGTACCCTGCTGTGGCCGAAAGCACGGAAAGTACTCGTAAATCCACGCTTGCAGAAGCTTGAGACAACCAGCAATCAAATCAGCACCTTTCCGTGATGCCGTGCCCAGTTGCCGATACAAGTAGGCTAGTGCAGCTGTTCCCCAAGCATACTCGTTAATAGGGACATCCGTGTGACATAGCTCGTGGAGGAAGGAAGGATGCGTACGGTTACCACTCTTGTCTACAAACAGTGTACCTCCAAGCACTAACCACAAGTATCCATCAAGCTGCTCACTAAAATCCCGGTCAACCGCCAATGTCGACTCAAAAATCTTATCAGTCAACACCCCACTACCCTACCAAATGGTCTTTGTGCCGCAAACCTCAGATCATCTGGAGTTATATCCATGGTGATCGAGCACGCGTCCCGTAACACGTCCGTGCTAGGAGTAGTGGTCACCATATTGCCTGCAACCCGTAACCCAAGTATGTTGTACACGTCGTGCAGCAAGATCGTAATCTCCCCAAATGGCATGTGAAAGGTGTTCGTATCTGGCTGCCACCTCTCAACAAAAGCAGAAATCAACGGCCAATCAAGTCTCTTAAACATCAGGCCGGGCAAGTGAGACAACCAACTAGCATCAATCTCCGCAAGGTCCTCCACAGATTGACGACCTCGCCAAGTGAACAAGTCAGAACATAACTTTGTCCTACTCAAACAGCGCAAAACACTACGCTCCTGCTCCATCCAGATATACCGTGCCACGTGACCGCCAAAACTAGGGATAACTGACCCATCCTCAGGCCCACCCGGCATCGGTTCCTACACTAACCATGCCTCTGCAGAGCTGGAAGTAGGCTGACTCGATCCACTACCAAGAAATCTCCCAAACTGACCCCTATATACCATATGGAAATCCTGAGGGTCCTGTTCTTCATCCCGGTCACCAGCATGACTAGCCGAACATTCATCTTCCTCGTCAGATATGGGTGCTCCACTTGCAGAGTACAAGGGCCGACTACTACCAGACTGTTGGTCTCTCGACCAACCACTAGTAGACCCGTATTGCTGCTGCTCGGACTGAAGCGGTGAAGATCGAGATGTCTGTCTCCTAACAGACGCATTCAGACGTCGTGATATTGTATCTCGAGCACCAGAACCCTCGATCTACATAAAATAAGAAAATAATCCGATTTTAGTAATAATAATAATAATAACAATAATAATAATAATAATAATAATAATAATAATAATAATAATAATAATAATAATAATAATAATAATAATAATAATAATAATAATAATAATAATAATAATAATAATAAAAACAATAACAACAAATAAACTTAACAACAACAACAATAACCATAATAACAATAATAACAACAACAACAACAAATACAAATTAACAACAACAAATAAACTTAACAACAACAATAACTAACAACAATAACTAACAACAACAACAACAACAACAAATACAAATTAACAACAACAACAATAACCATAATAACAATAATAATAACACTAATATCAACAACTATAATACTAATCATGATTAAAAATATTAATAGTACTACTAATAACAATAATAATAATATTATTATAACAACAACAACAAAAAAAAAAAATTAAACAACAACAATAACCATAAAAACCCTAATATCAAATTAGTTTAATAATAATACTAATCATATTTTTAAAAATAATAACACTAATAATAATAATAATAATAATAATAATAATAATAATAATAATAATAATAATAATAATAATAATAATAATAATAATAATAATAATAATATCAACAATAATAATAACAATAATAATAATACTAACCATAACACTTCAAAATAACAACAAAAATAACAAAATCCAAAAAAAAAAAAAACAAATTAACAACAACAACAATAACCTTAACATTAATAATAAAAACCTAATATCAACAAAATAATAAAAATTATCATATTTTTAAAAATAATAACATTACAAAATATACTAACCACAATAATAACAACAACAATAATAATAATATCAACAATAATAATAACAATAATCACCATAACACTTCAAAATAACAAAAAAAAAAAAACAAAATCCGAAAAAAAAAAATTAAAATTAACAATTTTATTAACGGGCAAAAAAAAAACAAAAAAAAAAAAAGAATTGGACCATCCGCCCAAAAATTCCGAAATTTCCATGGAGGATCCGCCTGGAATTTCCGGATCCTCCATGGAACTTCCGGAATTTTTGGTCGGAAGTTCCTGGGATCCGTAATTAAAAAAAAAAAATTACCTCGTCGCCGTCGCCGCCTCCGTCGCTGCCACCAGCATCGCCGATGCTCCTCCCTCCGAATCTCAGCCTAATCCGCCTCGAATCACCCATTTTTTTGTGTTTATGATGATTGTTGTTTTTTTAAAAAATGAAGAAAAATTTTTGAATTTTTTTTTATAAATTTTTTTTAGAGTGTTTTAGAGAGTTAGAGAGTAAGAGAGTTGGAGAGTAAGAGAGTTAGAGAGAGAAGTAAGAAAGTGAGAAATGTTGGTCGGGAAGGAAAAAACCGTATTTATATATTAGGGGTAAAATTGGAATTTCAAGACAAAAAGGGAGCGTTACCCGGTAAAATGGGAGCGACAAATAACAACACCCAAATTATATAGTGAAACTAGACATTATGACTAATCTAATGATATATTTATATAATAACATTTTTTTATTTTATAAAGGTGAAAAAATTAAGTCAACCATGATATGTAAAATTGTAAATAGTGTAAAAATCAAAGTGATGCATTTAAAAAAACGGAGGGAGTATTTCTTTTTTAACATTACTGATTTTTACTGAAAACTAGACTTGTTTTTGCTTAAATGAACTTTATTTTTACTGAACTGAAATTATTTTTACTAAATAATTATTTTTTAAAAGTGAAGTGAACATCACGTTAGTAAATAATCATGGCTGATAAATCTCATTTAATAATCAACTAGTTTGTGGACCCGAGCGATGCCCCGAATTTTTACATGGAATTGATCATTAATGTATGTTGTAATTTATGATTAAATTTTCTTGTAATTAAATTTGTTGTTCATAATATTGTCATTTGCGGTTGTAAAAAAAAAACATATTGTCATTTGCTACATATTAATATTTTTTTATTCAAAAGTTACATAAAAAATCACATAGCTTGGTGGTAAGCAGTGGCGGATCCAGGATTTTAGGAGTGATGTGTCATTGTCACTTATCGACTGCAATCACCATATACCAATTAATATCTCGAGTGTTTTTCCCTTTTTATTATGAAATTAAAGTTGTTTAAATTTGTTTAAAAAAATAGTTAAAGTTTAAATTAGATAACAATCTAAAATTATTCTTGTAATATAAACTAAGACATCACTATACATAAAACTCCATTCACAATTCACAAATTCACAATTGACAAACTAATTATTAATACAAAGTGTTTGGGTCCAATATATGTCAATTGGATCGGTCCACAAATGATTCAATTACAAGCCCAAGGTCAAAGGTTCAACTCTCCAATCCATGTCAAGTCAAGTCAAGTCAAGGGTCAAGTCAACGTGGCAAGCTCACTTGGCTTCAAGCCCATTTTTCCTTATTGTGCTAAGGTATAAAAGCATTCACTTCTCTCACTTTGCATTCATTCACAAATAGCCTCAAGCAATTAATACTCTTGCATAGCACTTTCTCTCTCTACACTGTATTGACTTCGGCATTGGAGGGGCTTTCCTCGGCACAACCCCCGAGGCTAGTTTATGTGTGTTTTCTGTGCAGGAAACTCTCGGCCCAACATCATTTTGACCGAGTTCAGTCTTCAACCCACTTTAAAGGACCTTGCCGAAGGTCCCATTGTTTTACCCGAAACACAAAGCAATACCTTCAAATAATGATTTATTAGCTTTATAAACTGAATTAGAACAACAAATTAACAACAAGAAGAAGCTTTAAAGCATTTAGTATAAGGTAATAAAGTTCATAAAAAAAATTAAGAAAGAGATTGGAAAAATATCCAACAAAGTTTGACATAAAGTGTTTCTTTTTAATTAAATTTTAATGATTTTACGTGAAACTAGGGGAGTTAGAACTTAGGAAGTTAGGAGTAGTAGACGGGGCAAACAGGTCATTCAGGTCGGGTTCGGGTCGGGTCAATTAAGGTTAGTAAATGTTCGGGTCAAGTCGGGTTGATTCGGGTTTCGGGTCAGCACTTCGGGTCAAGTTCGGGTCGGGTCAAGTTCGGGTTGGGTCTGTTCGGATCGGGTCAATTTTTAAGATAAATTTTCGGGTCAAATTCGGATCGAGTCAATTCGGGTCGGGCCTATTCAGGTCAAGTTTGTGTCGAGTCACTAAAATAAATTCACTTAAAAAAATAGTTGAAAAAATAAAGTAAAATCGTTAAAAAATAAAAAATAAAATCATGAGTACCTATTACGTAGGAAATAAAGAAGCCCTAAACTAAGTAATTCACTATGTCACCATATTCACTTAGGATTCGGGTCTGGTCACTACGGGTCGGGTCGATTCGGGTCAATCAATTTGGGTTAAAATCGGGTCCGGTCACTTCGGGTTTTGGGTCATTTCGGGTCGGGTCAAGTTCGGGTTTCGTGTCAATTTCAGGTCAGGTCATTCAGGTCAGGTCACTTCGGGTCATCGGGTCATGTTCGGGTCAACTCTATTTCAGGTCAGGTCGGGTTAGTTCGGGTTCGGGTCATTTTCGGGTCAATGATTTTGGGTCAACTTTTGGGTTACGGGTCGGGTCATTCGGGTCGGGCAGGATTGCCAGGTCTAAGGAGTAGTACTATAGTAGTCGGACACTCTGACTTAGGGCCTGTTCTCATACATTTATTTTCAGTTCAATTCGGTTCAGCCCAGCTTAGTTCAGTTCAACTCCTAATTTCCTTCTCTTATAAAATATTCATTCCAGTTCAGTTAAGTTTAGTTCAGCTCATTTAAGTTCAATTCAGTTCAATTCATTTCAGTTTAGCTGAGTTCAGTCTATGAGAACAGACCCTTAGCCTATTCATTTCTTTAATTTTTTTTTTGTTTTTTTTTTTCAAATTAATAGTGTGTCACGGGACCCAGCATGACTAAAGGTGAGTCTGCCCCTGGTGGTAAGACTCTTATTTGTAGAATTAGAGGTTGTAAGTTCAAATCTTGTGGTGAGCATTTTTTTTTTAATTATTATTATAAGTGAATGACATAAAATGAAGACAAATGGAAGGGAGAGCCATGTGGCGTTATGAGTAGTTACATGGGTGACGTGTAATGAGGCGAGTTTACGTGACACGTAGACGTTGTTAGAAACGCCTTTTAGTATAGATAGAAAATTGGGAATAGTTTGGATTACTATCTACTTATTGACTAATTAGGCCCTGTTCTCTTCACCTTAAAAAAAATAATATTAAGTAAAATAATTTCAGTTCAGTAAAAATAAGTTCAGTTCAGTAAAATTAATTTCAGTTCAGTAAAAATAATTTCAATTCAGTGAAAATAAGTTCAGTTCAGTAAAATTCAATTTTCTTAAAGAAGAATTATAATAGAAAATCAGTTATAATAATTTAAGTTCAGTAAAAATAATTTCAGTTCAGTAAAATTAAGTCCAGTTCAGTAAAAATAAGTTCAGTTCAGTAAAAATAATTTAAGTTCAGCAAAATTAAGGTGAATCAAACAGAGCCTTACATAGTTAATTAATCATACTTCCTCCGTTATTTTATTATTGCTTCGTAAGGGTTTGGCACAAATTTTTTGGTAGTGGAAAAAAGGATGAGAGAGAAAGGTAGAAATACCAAGTTGCCCATGTGATTGTATGCACAAAATAAAAGTAAAGGTTAAAAAGCAAGGGTACATTAGGTTAAAAAGCAAGGGTAATTAGGTAAGTGATGCGATATTAAAAAAACGGAAGAAGTAATAAAAACGAAAAAAGAGATATTCTTATATCCCAATTTACTCTTTAATTGTCTCTACTCCCATACCTTAGTCTCTTACAACTTACACACGGCTGTCTCTTGAATGAATGTCAATAAAGAGGTACGAAGAAATGTCCTCACATACGCAAATTAATGAACATGTGTGGGCATATTTCCGCCACTCAATTTCTTGTTTATCATTCGTTACCAACTTCTGCTACTAAACTACTCCAGCAACACTCATTTCAATTCTTTCTTTCCACCATACAAAAAAACAGAATAAATAAATAAAAACTTTTCTCTTTTATTTCTACTTCACTTAATCACATAATTTGTGACAATTTATTTCAAATTTCATCCCATTTTTTCATGTGGGTTCTTGTTAAATGATCAAGTCAGCAACTTTCTGAGGTGGGTTTTGGTTAGAAATTGAAATTTTACTGATTTCGATTTCTGGGTATTGCTCAAAAATCAAAATGATGTCAATGAGTTGCCAAAATGTTGATTTTGGTAGAATGAGGTTTAATTCTATTGCTTGTTGTTGTTCATCTAATGCTTCTTCTGATCGTTTGTTTGCAAAAAGTAATAATGTAAAGGGTAATGGAAGTAGGAAGAACATAAGAAAAGGTTATGGAGCGCGAAAATTGTTTTGTTTTCGTTCTGGTAGTCCCAAGTGTAGGGTGTACTCTACCAAGACACCTGAGACTTTACTTAATGGTATGGACAAATTATTGTGTTCTGTTTTAACATTGGTTTTTGATTTCGAGGACAAATATCTTATGCTTGTTTGTGAATTTGGATGTTTAATAGGGGTTAGTGATGATCCTTTGCCTGTTTTGAATGTAAGGAAGGAGTCTAGTGACCCGATTTCGATTGCTAATCTTTTTGAAGTGGTTGCTGATGATCTCTTGACTTTGAACAAGAATCTGCAAGCTGTAAGTATTGTTCTGTCTATTATTATGTTTGTTACAGTAGATCATTTTCTTTGGTTCATTGTATAATACTTGCTTAGCAGTGGATTGAGTAAATAAGTATTGTGAGGAAGATACAACAAGATGGTATTAGGCTATTAGCTATTAATAAGCATAAAATTGGATTGATTTTTCCTGCATTGATTGTAAATTCATTAGCAACTATTTAAATTAAGCTTTCATGAATTCAAGACTACAAAAGCAAACTGATTTGAGTCTTACTAATGCTTTGAAAATGATTGTGCAAAGTAGTTAGAATGAGCATGCTTGGATGAAGGATTGTTATCTAAGTTTTGTGCAAAGTTGGGACTTATTAGATTGTAAAGTGAGGCTAGGAAGAGTATGTTCGGATGAATTCTTATCCAAGTAGAATATCAAGCCATGTTTTATCAAATTGTATAGCGAGGCTAGGATAGTTAGTTGCTCGTAATTTGTTCAATGTCGTCAAGGGGTTATCGTCAAAGTTGTTGAAGGTAGTATCTGCTCCATTGGTGTGGCTACACACTCTTTAGCAACAGTGAGCTTGTACAATTTAGTGTTCCTAAAACAATTGTGGTGACCTTTTGTCCGGCTTCTTTTCACCACTCCCACTCCCACCACACCCCATCCCCCTCCTTTGCTTAGGAATGAAAGTCTTTGATTCAAATCCTTCCCTTCTAGCATTTATAGCTTATTTATTCATGGGGCAACTATCAAGCATTATGAGTCATGTATTGCCTCTTATCTTCCAAACCTAGTGCAACTTTGATGAGCTTTGTGATGTTTCTAATTTCTCCCTCTATTAGATAAAATAAAAGCATAGTGGATACTGGTGACTAGAAATCATCACCTAGTTAATCCTGTTCAAATTTGAAGACCTGTGGTTTTATAGACTAGTAACAGTTTAATGGTGGTAGCTTTGTTGGTCTTAATTTTTAGAAGGAAATAGGCATAAATAGCAACACATTGTTTTATTACAGGTGGTGTTGAGGAGAAAAAATCACAATTGGATTTTGGTGAATGGTGATAATGACATTTGGAATTCTTACTATCTTGAATATTAAAGGCAGATTATGTAGGTATATTTCAATATGATAAGGATTTTTTTTTTTTTTTTATTTTTATTTATTTATTTTTTTTTGTTTGTCTCTGTGTGTGTGTGTGTGGGGTGGGGGTGGGGGTGGGTGGGGAAGGAGCCTCAATACCAAAGCAGGTGTAAGTGTAACTGATCTGAAGATAAAGTTGTTTGTTGAAGCATTGCCTTCCCAAACAGCACGTGTGAGTATCATGTAATGACGAGAGAATTAAACACTTCATAAGTCTAAAGGGCTACTCATTCTGTTGCCAAATGGTTTTCAAGATGGAACATTCTTTAAGATTGTGAAGTGGACTCTGTCTCTTTATGGTGAATGTGGCCTAAGCTCATATTTAACATGGTATTAGAGTTTGGCCTATGGTTGGGACCTGTAATGGCTTTGATATTTTCTTTAGGCCAAATTGAAATGGATCCATGTGATGTGGAGTGTTGAAATCGCACTGTAGCCCATGAAACATCACATGAGATCGAGTTATAAGGGAAACTCTTTCTCATATTTTTTGGATGGATGACTGATAATTCTGTATACATATGAGTTTTTTCTGCACGATAGATCAGTGTATATTGACCGCTTTAAATTCTTAGAATTTCATCACATTGCACTTTTTTTTAGAGAACTCTTATGAGCTTAACAGGACCTCTTCTCACATTGCACTTATTTCTGAAATTCACATTAGCATGACCGTGCTGGGTTGTAATTTTCTTCGTTGTTAAATAAGCGGTAGTTTGTGGACCTCCTTTGATACTCTTTCCTAAAAGTTATCAGTTCGTTAGGTTAGGATACTTGTACTTTATGGAATATCAAATATGTTGGTTCACCTTTTCTGCTAATAAGATGGCTGCAAACATAGCTAGAGATATAAGTGTATATTCCCAATTTTCCTCTACTGCAGCCACTTCCATCATAAGACTGAGGGGGCTTTATGCTTTATGGTTCATCTATATAGGGTGGGGGTGTATTGCTGGATTTTGGCCATTTTTGAGGATAAAACTGGATTTTCCTATTAATAAATATTACTGCTTCCGTTTTTTTTTTTTTTTTTTAGTTGACACGTTTTGACTTTAACAGTATCCACACACTCCCCCTTGACCGTGTTTTGTGCTTTATGTGTAATGAAAAATATAGTCATGTGGGATCTTGTAGCATATTCACATTTCTTCTAACTGTATGAATGAGATGTGTAGCTACTCTATATGGTTCATTCTTTTCAAGTATTTTCACCTATATGAGCAACTGAGCTGCAAAGTTAGAAATTTGATTATTAAGGCTTGTGAAACTGTGGGCATTTACATTCTCCTTGTGGATGAATCTTGATAATTTATTTCTATATTATATATATATTTTTTTTTTTAAAAAAAAAATAAAAAAAAAATAATATGTGCGTTTCTTATTAGATGTCTGTGGGATCATATTGTATACATAATGTCCATGTCCTAGCTTTGTTAGATCCAATGCCTGCATCTAATGTTGGTTTAGCTTTAGATTGTTGGTGCAGAAAACCCACTGCTGATGTCAGCTGCAGAGCAGATTTTTAGTGCTGGGGGGAAGAGGATGAGACCAGCTTTAGTTTTCCTTGTCTCAAGAGCTACAGCACAATTAGCTGGTTTAAAGTATGTCAGTGCTGTCACATGTTTGCTTCTTTCAGAATATGATTCTTAACCTCTTCACTTATCACCTATTTATGACTATCCAGGGAACTTACAATAAAGCATCGCCGTTTGGCAGAAATCATTGAAATGATACATACTGCAAGTTTGATACACGATGATGTCATTGATGAGAGTAACTTGAGAAGAGGTAAGGTTTGTATTTGTTGAATGGCTCTTTGATGCCATAGGATTTTAGATACTTAAGGCATAAACTGTTATAGTTTATTTTATTGGTTTTGCTTAAGAGACTTTTCATGCTGATAATCATGTAATTTAGATATGTCGTTCTTAATAATTAACCTTTGCATGGCTGTGGTGCTTGCAAGTTTGTCTCATGACTCATGCATATATATGTTCGCAACCTTTATAGATGAGAAGCTACATGAAAGACCAATGCTTATTTGTATACAGTTCCCTATTGCTGATTATCTAACATCATAATCATTTGTTGATCTAATACATTTATTCAAATTATACTAGGGCTTGATTTAATTGTGAGCCTGCTGCAACATTTCCATGGGTCTTGACTACCTTTCAAATTATGTATCATTTTTTCTTCTCCTTCCCTTTCCAACTCAACTGCAGATCTGCAATTTTCTAGTTTTCATTTTTAGAGGAGCAGGAGTTTTTGTGTGGTTATAGCTTAATGTTATTTTCTTTAATCCTTAGCGGAAGAAGAATAGAAAGAGTGGTGTTTAATCTCTTGATAATGAAGAATATTTGCTGATTTTAAGTGAACCTGAACAGAAATTCGCTCTGAAATACATATTATAGCTTCTGTGTCTTTATCAATTTTCTTACGCTTAGTCTGAAAAGGAATTATGATGCCTTTGCAGGTAAGGAAACTGTTCATCAACGTTATGGCACTAGAGTGGCTGTCCTGGCTGGGGACTTCATGTTCGCACAGTCATCATGGTACCTTGCAAACCTTGAAAACTTGGAAGTAATAAAGCTTATCAGTCAGGTATATCTGTAATTCATTGCAATAGCACTTATTGAACATTTGTTATAGAATAAGCATAGTAACTATTGTCATGTGAGCAGACAAAGTAGCTCTACTCCTAGCTTGATTTGTCGCTGCCGAGTTGTGTGAGCTGTAGTGGACCTATAATTATCATAGATTAGCCAGTGGCTTGTGTAATAATTTTTTGTGTTCATGACCATAATGGCTAACCGGAAATGAAGTTCACCCTTCTTCATTTCCTTAAAGGTGAGGAACTACCGGAAATGAGGCTCGAAGAAGAGATATATCAAATTTGGATAAAAAGAGGATTATCTTGTGAGATGACTATGATGATGACATTAACTTATGATTTTCTATGTCCATTCACTAATGTTCTAGAAACTTCTTTTTTGTTTGCACTTTAAGAGATAAAAAGCACGCATTTGCTCAATTTTTCCAACAAGTGGAGTTGATTGGTGTACTAATGAAAATGACAAAATTATCAAGAATAATTTGTATGGTGATGCATTTCCTAATTGTACATTTAATCCTCGTGATTTGGCAGGTGATTAAAGATTTTGCCAGTGGGGAAATAAAGCAGGCATCTAGCCTATTTGATTGTGATGTACAACTGGAGGACTACTTGATCAAGAGCTACTATAAAACCGCCTCGTTGCTTGCTGCTAGTACAAAGGGATCAGCCATATTCAGTGAGGTTGATCGGAATGTCTGTGAAAGTATGTATGAATACGGCAGGAATCTTGGTCTATCCTTCCAGATTGTCGATGACATTTTGGATTTTACGCAGTCTGCTGAGCAGCTGGGAAAGCCTGCAGGTGCAGATTTAGCAAAAGGAAATTTGACTGCTCCAGTAATTTTTGCTTTGGAAAAAGAACCTAAACTGAGAGAGATTATTGAGTCTGAATTCTCTGAGACTGGCTCACTAGATGAAGCCATTGAACTTGTTAAGAGTTGTGGTGGTATTGAGAGGGCTCGGGAATTAGCTCTAGAAAAGGCTGATATTGCTCTGCAGAGCCTTCAATGCCTTCCTGATAGCGCATATCGTGTAGCTCTTGAAAGAATGGTGCTATATAACCTTGAAAGGATTGATTAAACAGCAAAAAATTGCTGCGTGTATCATGTATCATCAGATAATTTGCTAAAACAAGCAAAAGAGCAAAGGAGATGTCAGGGTGTTTTCTTGATCTCTATGCTTGCATTACCACCAATGGGTATATCATTGTTTGGTGGCTGTATATTCAATTATTCACATAGAAGGCTTTTTTAAGCTCGAGCTCATCTCTTAGGATAGCTTTACATTTATAAGGTTAAATGATTTATAGATTTTGATTTAAGAAACAACAACGAAATAATTGTTGTATACTCTGTATACATTAATAATTTTTTGCTCGTGTAATACAAGTGACACCTTATACTTTTAGCTTTCATTTGATCTTCAAAAACTTGTTTTAGTCGTATCGCTTGGGTCATTGAATGTATATAGGGATGGTTGATTACCTCCTTTTTAGCTAGCATTTTTTCGGCTAATGTCTAATTGATTTTGGTTTAGATTTGAAACTTTATTAATGCACAATGGAGAGCAATACTTGAGAGGAATGATTCAATGTGCAAATATAGATTAATGTTTGGGAAATCTCTTTGGTAACACTCAAGTTTTTCATTATCTTCGGTAAATTGCAAAAATTTCAATTTTTTTTTGGTAACCTTTGTTATTAATTACCATTGATAACCGAGAAGTGTTATTTTAATAAAAATCTTTAACTATAGTTAGCTTTTTTTTTTTTTTGTTTTTTTAATTTTTTTTATAATTTTTTTTAATATATATATAATTTAATTATCAAATAATTTTCTACAAAATAAAACCAAAATCCTTCCCTCACCTTACCTAGCCACCAACATGCAGCAGCCCCTCCCCATGTTGGCGTCTAAACGGGCGTCGCCGGCCTCCCCCACCCCCGGTCGGCCTAGTACAACCTTTCTCGCCCCATCTCTTCTCTTTCTCTAAGCAACAAACTCCATCCCCCCCCCCCCAATTCTAGCTTCTGCAAACTCTAGTTTCCTCTTCCTCTCCAATCTTTCTCTCTCCTCCGCTCAATTCGCTCCTCCTTCCATCATCGCCTTCGATTTTGCCGGTAATCAAGCTCCTTCTCCCTTCCTCGCCGATAATGGAGGAGGAGAGAGAATGGAAGCGCTGAGATTTTTTACGTCTGAGAGAGTAAAGGGGGAATTGGGAGGGACTGCGGTGGGGTGGGGGAAAGAGAGAAGGTGGGGGCGGGGGAGGCTGGACGTCGCTGGCCGAGGTTGGGGGAGGTCGGGAGTTGCCCGCATAGCTGTCGGCAGGAGGAAATATAGTACTTGTATTAATGATCAAGACACTAGTGTGTGGCCAGCGCTATGCCCCAGGTTGCTATTATTGTGGTTGTAATTATTAATTTTTTAAAAGAAGACATTTAATAATTTGTATGTGTTTTCAATACTTTTGAAATATGGTATTAATTTATTTGTGTGCAAGATTAGAACATAAGTGATAATTAGCCAAGGTTGAGTGTTCGAACATTATCGTCTATATTTAGTTGAGACCTTGTTAGGAACACTTTTTATTGTACTTCCTTATCGTCTATCTCTCTCCTATCCACATATGACCCTCTTATTTTTCTCTCTATTTCTTACCTCTTAAAAATTGTTCAGGAGACCATAAAATAAAAGTGTAGCTTCTACAAAAATGGAGAAAGTACTAGTATAGATTGTCCATGTCAAAGCCAGCTATTTTTCAAAATGTACTCTCTCCGTCCCATAATATAGTTTATGTTTGTGTTCTTTGACGGTATTTAAGAAATAAGAGGTAAAAGTGGATGAACTAGATTAATAAAAGTGAAAAGTACAATCATATATATGAGGTATAAAAGTTCGAGAGAGAAAGTGGAATAAAGTACAGTCTAAAGCATATGCAAAACAGAAACGGAGTTACAAAACAGAAAAATAAGAACTATATTATGGGACAGAAATTATTTTTAACATAATAACCTTATTTTTAACATAGTAACTTTTTTAAAATTTTGAGTGGACCTTTAATGTGATTATGAATTTAAAGTACGACATTATGTCGAATAGTGACCTAATTTTAACATAGTGATCTTTATTATTTATATTGACCATTATATTAAAATTTTCATTAAAAAAATTAACCTTTTATAGCTTTTATAATGCCACACTAACTTTTATTTCAATATAATAACCTTTATTATAATATAGTGACTTTTTTTATTTTATTAATAAAACAATTATATTGTCTCTAATGTTAATGGTTCACAATAAATTAGTGTAAACCAAGTCTATTTAAGATTTTTTAATTATGGGATGGAGGGAGTATACAATTTTTATAAAAATGGATATGTATAGAGTACTACTGTTAAGTCTCATTTTTAGTCCTTTTTATGAAAATAAATTTTAGACTGGCCGAAACATTTAAAAACGGGTGTTGTTATTCGTCGCTCCCATTTTACCGGGTAACGCTCCCTTTTTGTCTTGAAATTCCAATTTTACCCCTAATATATAAATACGGTTTTTTCCTTCCCGACCAACATTTTTCACTTTCTTACTTCTCTCTCTAACTCTCTTACTCTCTAACTCTCTAAAACACTCTAAGAATTTTTTTTAAAAAAAAATTTCAAAAATTTTTCTTCATTTTTAAAAAAAACATCAATCATCAAAAACACAAAAAAAAGGGTGATTCGAGGCGGATTAGGCTGAAATTCGGAGGGAGGAGCTTCGGCGGCGGCGGCGGCGAAGAGGTATTTTTTTTTTTTACGGTTCCAGGAACTTCCGCCCAAAAAATCCGGAAGTTCCATGGAGGATCCGCCTGGAATTTCCGGATCCTCCATGGAACATCCCGATTTTTTAGGCGGAAGTGACATCCGCCCAGAAAATCCGGATGTTCCATGGAGGATCCGGAAATTCCAGGCGGATCCTCCATGGAACTTCTGGATTATTTGGGCGGAAGTTCCATTTTTTTTTTTATTATTTTTTTTTTGTGCCCGTTAATAATATGTTTTTGTTGATTTTGATTGTTAATTTTAATTTATTTTTTTTCGGATTTTGTTATTTTTTTTGTTATTTTGAAGTGTTATGGTGATTATTATTATTGTTATTATTATTGTTGATATTATTATTATTGTTGTTGTTATTATTGTGGTTAGTATATTTTGTAATGTTATTATTTTTAAAAATATGATAATCTTTATTATTTTGTTGATATTAGGTTTTTATTATTATTGTTAAGGTTATTGTTGTTGTTGTAAATTTTTTTTTTTTTTTTTTTTTGGATTTTGTTATTTTTGTTGTTATTTTGAAGTGTTATGGTTAGTATTATTATTATTGTTATTATTATTGTTGATATTATTATTATTATTATTGTTATTATTATGGTTAGCATATTTTGTAGTGTTATTATTTTTAAAAATATGATTAGTATTATTATTAAACTAATTTGATATTAGGGTTTTTATGGTTATTGTTGTTGTTTAATTTATTTGTTGTTGTTGTTGTTGTTGTTATAATAATATTATTATTATTATTGTTATTAGTAGTACTATTATTAATATTTTTAATTATGATTAGTATTATAGTTGTTGATATTAGTGTTATTATTATTGTTATTATGGTTATTGTTGTTGTTGTTAATTTGTATTTGTTGTTGTTGTTGTTGTTGTTGTTGTTGTTATTGTTGTTATTATGGTTATTGTTGTTGTTGTTAAGTTTATTTGTTGTTGTTAATTTGTATTTGTTGTTGTTGTTGTTGTTGTTATTATTGTTATCATGGTTATTGTTGTTGTTGTTAAGTTTATTTGTTGTTATTGTTGTTATTATGATTATTATTATTATGATTATTATTATTATTATTATTATTATTATTATTATTATTATTATTATTATTATTATTATTATTATTATTATTATTATTATTACTAAAATCGGATTATTTTCTTATTTTATGTAGATCGAGGGTTCTGGTGCTCGACATGCAATATCACGACGTCTGAATGCGTCTGTTAGGAGACAGACATCTCGATCTGCACCGCTTCAGCCCGAGCAGCAGCAATACAGGTCTACTAGTGGTTGGTCGAGAGACCAACAGTCTGGTAGTAGTCGGCCCTTGTACTCTGTAAGTGGAGCACCCATATCTGACGAGGAAGACGAATGTTCGGCTAGTCATGCTGGTGACCGGGATGAAGAACAGGACCCTCAGGATTTCCATATGGTATATAGGGGTCAGTTTGGGAGATTTGTTGGTAGTGGATCGAGTCAGCCTACTTCCAGCTCTGCAGAGGCATGGTTAGTGCAGGAACCGATGCCGGGTGGGCCTGAGGATGGGTCAGTTATCCCTAGTTTTGGCGGTCACGTGACACGGTATATCTGGATGGAGCAGGAGCGTAGTGTTTTGCGCTGTTTGAGTAGGACAAAGTTATGTTCTGACTTGTTCACTTGGCGAGGTCGTCAATCTGTGGAGGACCTTGCGGCGATTGATGCTAGTTGGTTGTCTCACTTGCCCGGCCTGATGTTTAAGAGATTTGATTGGCTGTTGATTTCTGCTTTTGTTGAGAGGTGGCAGCCAGATACGAACACCTTTCACATGCCATTTGGGGAGATTACGATCTTGCTGCACGACGTGTACAACATACTTGGGTTACGGGTTGCAGGCAATATGGTGACCACTACTCCTAGCACGGACGTGTTACGGGACGCGTGCTCGATCACCATGGATATGACTCCAGATGATCTGTCTGAGGTTTGCGGCACAAAGACCATTTGGCAGGGTAGTGGGGTGTTGACTGATAAGATTTTTGAGTCGACATTGGCGGTTGACCGGGATTTTAGTGAGCAGCTTGATGGATACTTGTGGTTAGTGCTTGGAGGTACACTGTTTGTAGACAAGAGTGGTAACCGTACGCATCCTTCCTTCCTCCACGAGCTATGTCACACGGATGTCCCTATTAACGAGTATGTTTGGGGAACAACTGCACTGGCCTACTTGTATCGGCAACTGGGCACGGCATCACGGAAAGGTGCTGATTTGATTGCTGGTTGTCTCACGCTTCTGCAAGCGTGGATTTACGAGTACTTTCCGTGCTTTCGGCCACAGTAGGGTACCTTGACCCTGGACCTTCAAATGCCTCGTGCGTCTGCTTGGGATGTTGGAGCGGGATGTCCTAGCAAGAACCTGGAGCGCCTGTTAGCTTTTCGTACTAGGATTGATGTGCTTACTGACCGTGAGGTGAACTGGCTACCGTACGGAGCTGATCCTGCATTACGAGTGCCCCCCACTTTATTCATTGGCTGCATCCAGTATCGTAACATCATTGAGCCGTACATGCCTGATAGAGTGGTGCGCCAGCTTGGTTTCGTGCAAGGCATTCCCCGCGAGATCATCAGGCCAAAGAAGGCCAAGAGGCCGACTAACTTGAAGATGTATCGGGTAGACTTCCCGACTGAGATGACAGCTGTGATGTGGAAGAGGTTTGTCCCTGGGGTATCTCAGAGTGTTGTTTTAGGTGCCCTACCCAGGCTTAGTGCTGCAGCTCCTTCGGTTGCGCCTGGTTACATGCAGTGGTTGTACATGTTTTCTCACCCGCGGGTATCTCCAGGTGCAGGAGTTACAAGCAACCTGCCTGAGCGGACTAACACTGATTACGTAAGTATTTATGCTTATTATTATATTAACAATGACTTCTATGAATTTTTGTGTTTATAATATGTTATTATTTGATTTGTAGTGGATGGGTCGGTCCATGGAGATTCACCAAAGAGCACTGGCTGAGTATCCTGAAATGTCGAGTGAGACTCGAACAATGACTGAGCAGCTTGCATTTGATTGGAAGTAAAAAATGGGACTTTAGATTATTTTGATTAGATGTTCTGTTAGTGGTTTTAATTATGTTATGAACTTATTTTTATTTTTTTTTAAATGTAATGTATAAACTGGACACTTCACTAGTAGAAAAATTGCATTTGGCAGCGGTTCAAACCCGGTCTAAGGCACCGGTTTGAACCGCTGCCTATGTGAGGGGTGCCAAAAACATGGTTTTTGGCACCGGTTCAAAACCGGTGCCATAGGGTGTAATAGGCACCGGTTAACCGGTGCCATAGGGTAGAATAGGCACCGGTTAACCGGTGCCTAAAACTGCTCTCCCGCCATTTTTTTTTGGTGGTGGATAGTTTAGGCACCGGTTGCTGCCTAACCGGTGCCTATGATGTAATTTTTTTTTTTCGTTTTTTTTTTCCATCGTGCAATAATATTTTATAAAAAAAACCTGCAATAATAATAACCTGTAATTCCAGCAATTATATTAAATATAATAATTAATAATTTTATTATTATAATAACTAATAATAATATTATTAATTATTATACACAAAAATAATATTAGAAACAAGAATTCAATTATATATATAGATATAAATATTCCCAAACGCAATACAAAAAAAAAATAAAAAAGTTGCTTACATATACAAATAATAGTAAGTACACATATATAATGAATAATAAGTTATATATATAGTTCAAAACTTAACATAAATAATATACAATTACAATGCCATTTACATGTTGAAGGTGATAAAAGACGCCAACATGTCACGAACTTCATTAAGCTCCTTGATTGTCAACGGACCATCCTTTTGGACCTTGCAAAACTTGAAATACAAAAACATTATTTTAAAAATAATTAATTAGGCAAACAATATGTATTTTATCAAATATTACCTATATGACTTCTATATAGCCCATTTACTACATTACTTATCAAATGAACTATTATTTCTTTCTCATAACATGTCAATATTGGATAGTTGTATGTGTGTAAGCCCTAAAATTGTATAGGAGAGCATTTTGTTAAGGTTTATGACGCTTTTTACCCAAAATGGCCTATATGACCTTACTTTGCCCATTTCCTACATTTCTTATTAAATGAACTTTATTTATCTCATAACATGTCAATATTATCTAGTTATAGGTGTATAAGGAAAGAAATCACATCAAAAGAGCATATTAACACAAAATGGCCCTAATATGGCCCCATATGACTTCTATTCAGCCCATTTTCTACCTTTCTTGTGAAATAACCTTTTTGTTTCTCATAAAATATCATTGTTGGATAATATTAGGTGTCTAAGGCTAGAAATCACATCAATATAGCATTTCAAGAAGTTTAACAACGCATTTTACTCAACATGGCCCAAATAGGGCTTATATGACTTCTATGTAGCCCATTTTCTACATTACTTATCAAATGAACTATTTCTTTCTCATAAAATGTCAATGTTGGGTATTTGTATGTGTGTAAGCCCTAAAATTGTATAGGAGAGCATTTTGTTAAGGTTTATGACGCTTTTTACCCAAAATGGCCCGAATATGGCCTATATGACCTTACTTTGCCCATTTCCTACATTTCTTATTAAATGAACTTTATTTATCTCATAACATGTCAATATTATCTAGTTATATGTGTATAAGGAAAGAAATCACATCAAAAGAGCATATTAACACAAAATGGCCCTAACATGGCCCATATGACTTCTATTCAGCCCATTTTCTACCTTTCTTGTGAAATAGCTTTTTTGTTTCTCATAACATGCCATTGTTGGGTAATATTAGGTGTCTAAGGCGTGAAATCACATCAATATAGCATTTCAAGAAGTTTTAGGACTTACCTCATCAAGCTGTTGAGTGTCCGTACAATGAGTCACAATGTCAAGCATGAATCTCATCACATACAAAGCACAATCAAGTCCATTCTCTTGTTGTGCGCACTAGCATATGACAAACAAATCACATCACTGAAACATGCAAAGGAAATGAGCAAATATTTACTACCATAGATTTTCAAGATAATCACAATATCATGTAAATTACCAACGGTGTCTTCCATGTTGGACCCTTTGGAGCACGACAATGTAGCTTCTTCATAACACTGTAGTATAAAAAAGTACATTCAAATTTGATTAGTCGTATGATTACTAAATTAGTTATTATTAGAACTAATCATCACTATAGGTTGCTATATATATTTACTTTTGCAATATAGACTTCACGAGCCACTTCTCCGATGATCGAGCTGAATCAAGGTGATAAATTGTGTTGGTGGAATTACAAATCACCATGAGGCTCCAATGCTCCCTACATAAGTTCACAATAGACAAGGTAATTAATATTTAGGAGTCAACATATAATGAGGCCAAATCTATTGAATTTGACATGGTTAGACTTACTCTCTATAACATGGGGCGAATATGAACTTGTCTCCCGCACGCGCTGATTCCCTTATACTCTGTTCAACATAGTACAACATGTCATGGGGGTTGCCTATGATTTTAGTAGTGGATAACTGCTCGGGGCATAACCACCCAACTTTACAAGGAGAATCAGTGTCAGTTAAGTGCTCCTGTAGTGCTCTGCGTGCATGAACATTGAATAATTTATCAGATGTAGGATAATCACCATCAATTTGAATAACTTGAAAAAAGTATAGATTATGTGGGCATTGAAGTACCTCATGAATGTTTGAATGAGGGAAATGTTAAGCTTTGCACCACGTAGAAATTCCTTCACATCTTCTTTGCCGATCCATGCAATTGCATCCTCATCATAGTGGAACATTGCCTTAGGAAGTGCAACTTCCATGGGATCGACCAAATGACAAGCACGGTTGTGAAGAAAGGTCATGTCAGTAGAGAGCGATTGAAGAACAATGTCTTCAACAAGTGGAGTAGGTGGCATGGGTGAACCTTTCGAAGAGTGCAACTTCGACGCTTGTTCACTCTTGGACTATTGTTCACTTAGCTTCTTCTTAGGTTGATCAATTCTTTTAGGCTTCTCCACCCTCTTTCTCTTTGAAGTTTTGCTTCCATTGGAAATCTGAAATAGTTTGAGAAATAATAAGTTTGAGTAATTTCAAATGACAAACACTTATAAATATGTGATTATGAGTTGTTTTGAGATGCAAGGAGTTTATAAGTTGAGAAATGAAGAAAATAGCCAAGTGAGTAGCCATTTCGGCTCAAAATGGCTTTATTTTGATGAATTGGACCCAAAAACTTAGAATTTGGCGATTTTTATGTAATTTCAAATGACAAACACTTATAAATATGTGATTATGAGTTGTTTTGAGATGCAAGGAGTTTATAAGTTGAGAAATGAAGAAAATAGCCAAGTGAGTAGCCATTTCAGCTCAAAATGGCTTTATTTTGATGAATTGGACCCAAAAATTTAGAACTTGGCGATTTTTATGTAATTTCAAATGACAAACACTTATAAATATGTGATTATGAGTTGTTTTGAGATGCAAGGAGTTTATAAGTTGAGAAATGAAGAAAATAGCCAAGTGAGTAGCCATTTCGGCTCAAAATGGCTTTATTTTGATGAATTGGACCCAAAAACTTAGAACTTGGCGATTTTTATGTAATTTCAAATGACAAACACTTATAAATATGTGATTATGAGTTGTTTTGAGATGAAAGGAGTTTATAAGTTGAGAAATGAAGAAAATAGGCAAGTAAGTAAATAATTTACCTCCTTATTAATCAGCTTCACCCATGCACGTGGCCAATCAACGAAGCTACCTACAGCTTGCCAAAGCGCTGTTATCTCAACCTCCTCTATCGGTACGGGTAGTGGGATGTCTTCGAACCCCGCAACCACAGAATCGATCCCAACCGAGTAATGATGTGGCCCCGCCGTAGCACCCGTCGTCGGTTGGGCACTACCATACGCCACCAAACTCAACACGGTACTATTTGCATTCCCCGGGGCTAGAAGTGCACACCGGGTGTCTTCCTACACAAGTATATATATAAAAAGAAGATAGTTAAATAGGACTTTTACAACAGCATAGATATAACAAAATTCATTAAGGTAGAGGGTTACAAATCACCTATAACTCTGGAAATTCATGCGGTGTTGGATTTTCAAGCTCCCTCGAGTCCGCATGTGTAGGAGTAGGAACCTGCAACAGTACATCAATCATTGCACCTCAAATCTCAATTAACTCGGTATTTAAAAACTTTTAATAACCCAATTGATTTTACCTCAGGTGGCACATCTTCACCACGTATCTCATCTCCTCCATGTCTATCACCTTCTCCTTGTCCTTTTGGTTCAGAACATGAGTCGACCGGGGTACGAGTGAGGAACGGAAAAGTCGGTAAGTTCATCAGCTTCGCCCAAGCATTCAATTCACCAGCTAACTCGTTGCGTACTTGTTCCTTAATTGATGCCACCTTGTCATCCAACTCCCTCGGTGAGTTAACACTGGCTCGAGATCTACCCGATTTTGTGTATTCGGGACCCATCACCTTATTCCATCCAAGCAATGACCCTCCCGAACCTACTACTCGTCCTGGATGGTATGGCCTTCCCAAAGCCATGGTGAAAGGGTCATTCTCCACACTTGGTTCAAATTTTCCCTCCACCATCTCTTGAGTGTGCTCAAGCTATAGCATAAGGAAAAATGAGGTCAGTAAAACAGTTAATGGTTTGTACAGTGATTAGATGCAAAAGTGACTTAATTTCAACAATTCATAGGTAACTTACTAGCTTATCCGCCAGTTTTTTGGCTTCCGGACTCTTGATGAACCATTTTCCGGTTTTCTTATCAAACGAATGGAGAGAACAAAAAAAATCACCGGCACGACTCACCAATGTAGTGATCGTGGAACTAGAGGGTTCCTTCGATGCCACTAGAAGCGCTTTAGGGTATAAACCCGAAGCGGCCCACTCAGGTCTCTTTTCAGCAAAAGTCTTAGGACCCATACGATGGACGTATTCCTTCTTTTCTGCATTCGCTTGATTTTGCTCTCGAAGTTCCTACAAAACAAAAAATGTTAGTCTCATTAATACAAAAAGTGTCAAGCTATTATTCAATTGACATCAGATTTACACAAACTTACAATGGCTTTCTTTTGACTCTTCATTCTAACGAACTCTTCCCAATCATCTTTTGACACGGTCGGCCATATTTGCCACGGGAGACGGTCATCCTCTTTGGCATTCTTCTTCTTTGTTTGCACCTTCTTCTTCTTGTGGATCCACTGATTAGTCAACTTGGTCTTAAAGCCTCTTAATCTTTCCCCTAATAAAGAGACAAACACCCTTTTTCTTCTCGGGATCATTAGGAATAGAAAACTGCCTCTGCAAGCACAAATTAAAACCGATTATTAGTTTCTATTTAAAAACAATCATAAGGTTAAGGTATCTTAAATTGTCTAAATGTGCCAAAAACACACTTACCCTTGTATCATCCCAAAATGCTTGAATCAAACCCGGAGGTACTTGCCGCATTACAAGTGTAATGGGGATTTTCCGCGAACATAAGCCAACTTGATTAGCATACTGTCGACGCCATTTGGGCCCGGGTTGGCCTTTGTTGTCATAATCCAAGACCATGGGACCGTCCGGTTTCTTAAAGCTTCTCGTCGGACCCCTTCTTTTTCTTTCAGCCGATGCCTTTTCCCCCCCTCCACCACCTGTATTGTTTTCATCTTGTCCTTGGCCTTGACTTTCAGGAGTCGGGTTCTCACCAACAATCTCACGTGTTGTATTTACAATGGCCGGTGCACGTTCAGCTGACATTTCAAAATCGTCAAGCCTACGCTCGTACTCATCTTGAACCTGATCCTCTGGCTCACCCAAGTCATCCTCCTTATTCACATCATAAGGAGCATCACTATCATCGGAGTCGTCATCCTCGTACTCGTCCTCATACTCATCATCGTCAATGTCCTCTACCAAAGGAGGATCATGATCGTCCGCCATGAGATATAAGCACCTGTCAAAGCAATCATAAAACAATATTAGTGTATAGTAAAGTATATGCATGATAGTTATTATGGTTATGTAGAAGCTATTTTAGCCATTTTCACCTACTTATTATGGTCCTATAACCTTGTATATGCATGATAATGAGTACAAAATGCCAATTTCAATCTACATATGGAAAATAGGTTGTTATAATGAATAAATGTTAGTTCATACACAAAACAAAGGAGTTAGGTTAAGTAGAAGCTATTTATGCCAGTTTCACCTACTTATGGTCCTATAACCTTGTATATGCATGATAATGAGTACACTTAGACAATTTCAAACTACAAATATATCATTTTCGCCTACTTATGCTCCTATATACATGATAACTAAACTATATTTGCAATGAAACCATTACTAACTTTTAATCAAACTACCTCATTCTGAAATTCCTTCGTTGTGGTCTGATCGCATATAACCTGCTTCGTTCTTTATGTCATTTAGTACAACAGGTCTAGGAACAGTGAAAGGTGCTGAATCATCAAACGCATCATATTCTTCCTCATCCTCAACATCTCCAATGCCTAGGATTCTTCTTTTGCCAGCTAGCACTATAGACCATTTTGAATCCATTGGGTCAGTTACGTAGAACACTTGCTTAGCTTGAGATGCAAGGATAAATGGTTCCGCACTATCATTCAAGTGGCCAAGATCTACAAGAGTAAAGTCCTCATGTTTGACGTTACGCCTTATATTATCAACCCACTTACACTTTAAAAGAGCAACCGTGAAGTCACAATAATCAAGCTCCCATATTTCTTGAATTCGACCATAGTATGACAACTCTGCATCGACAGGTGATTTATCCTTAGAACTTGCAAACTCCCTTGACGATGCCACAAGAGTTACACCACTATTTTGGGTGGAGGAAGATTTCAAATCACGAGCCTCGGTCCAAAAAGTGTACCCATTGATGTCATATCCCTCAAATGAACGGACATCATCCCTAGGACCGTACGCAAGCCACCGTACTGTATCGGTCACATTAGTATCATTCAATCCACTCATTACTCGTTCACGAAACCAATCAACAAATTTCTTATTATGCAACTGCATAAGTGCCCTTTCACCTTTGGATGGAAATTCGGCACGCAAACAAGCCATGTGCTCGTCTAAATATGGGTGCACATCTGAAACATGGTGCAACACATAAAGGTGTACTTGTAAGAACTGATCTCGGTCTGGTGACATTCGTTTTGACCCAATTGTGCCATGACCATCAAGTCTACCTTCATGTCGAGAAGTAGGAAGACCAATAGGTTGAGCAAGGGCTATGTAGTCCGCCACAAAGTTACCTATCTCCTCACCCACTGTCCCTTGCATTATACTTCCTTCAGGGTGAGCTCGGTTTCGTACTTTATCTTGTAATGTACCCATGTGTCTTTCAAAAGGGTAGCACCACCTCATGAACACTGGACCGCACAACTTAATCTCACGCACCAAATGAAGAACCAGATGAACCATTATGTCAAAAAATGAGGGTGGGAAATACATCTCAAATTTGCACAAAGTCACAACCACATCTGCTTGCAAAGCATCTAGTGTACAAGGATCAAGAACTTTGCTACAAATTGTATTGAAAAACGAACAAAGGCTTGTAATCGCTTCCCTCACGTGTTTCGGTAGAATACCACGGATTGCAATCGGTAGGAATACTTGCATCATAATGTGACAATCATGGGATTTCATACTTGTCAGCTTCAATTCTCCATTTAAGGTTACAAATCTTTTCATGTTAGATGAGTACCCTGATGGAACCTTAATGCCGTACAAACATGCACAAAACATACGTTTCTCTACCCTTGACAATGTATAGCAAGCCGGGGGTAAATAATTCTTTTCATCCTTCCCTTTACCCTTAACTTTCTTCTTTGACGCATCTTTGGCCTTTCCCTTTCCCTTGCTCTTCTCCTTCCCTTTTTTCGAAACACTTTCATCTTCTATTCTCGGCTCCTTCCCCTTTCTAACCTTTTCTTGAGGCCACAATTCTGGACTAATCCCCATCTCTTTCAAATCTAACCGTGCACCCTTTCCGTCCTTTGTTTTGCCTGGGATATTCATAAGCGTCCCCAAAAGAGCATCACACACATTCTTCTCTATATGCATCACATCAAGACAATGCCTAACGTCATGTTCTCTCCAGTACGGCATCTTCCAAAAGATTGATTCTTTCTTAAACAGAGCAGCTGAGACCACAGTTTTTTCTGATTTTCCAAACATCGTTTGTATCCCTTTCACCCGAGAACTAATCTCAGCACCAGTCAATGGTCTAGGCGCAGTATCCTCTTCCACGGTTCCATCGAAAGCCTTTTTCTGCCTACGGTACGGGTGATCACGCCTAAGGAACCTTCGAGTCCGTAGGTACACATCTTTGTGAGAATGAGTCAGGTATACGCTTGATGTGTCATCAATACATATGGGGCATGCTTTTTTCCCTTTGACCTTGTACCCACACAAGTTGCCATATGCAGGGAAGTCATTCATGGTCCACATAAGGGCTGCACGCAATGTGAACATCTCGTTCTGATGAGCATCGAAAACGGAAACCCCTTTGTCCCACATCTTTCTCAAGTTGTCAATAAGCGGCGCAAGGTAAACATCTATGTCGTTTCCAGGTTGCTTAGGACCAGTTATTAGCAATGAAAGCATTACATACTTACGTTTCATGCACAGCCAATGAGGCAAATTATAAATCACTAAAAGTACCGGCCATGTGCTGTGTTAGGTACTAAGAGTGCCAAATGGATTCATCCCGTCCGTGCACAACCCAAGCCTTAAATTTCTGACTTCATTACCAAATTCCTCAAACTTCAAATCAATGTTCTTCCACTGTGGAGAGTCAGCTGGATGCTTCAGCATTCTGTTTTTCTTTCTTCCCTCTGCATGCCACCTCAAGTTTTTAGCGTCTTTTGGTATTGAGAACAGACGCTTAAACCTTGGAATAATGGGAAGATACCACAACACCTTAGCAGGAGGTCCCTCCGGGCCAGGATTGCAACTCATGCTCTTGTACCGCGACCGCTTGCATCGTGGACACTCCTGCAGTTTTTCATACTCATTTCGATACAAAATACAGTCATTAGGACATGCATGTATCTTCTTATACTCCAAACCAAAGGGACACATGAGCTTCTTTGCGTAATAATAGGACTTAGGAATTTCATTCCCATCAGGAAACATATCACTTAATACGGTCAACAAAGAAGTAAAACTCATGTCCGTCCACCCATGCATCGACTTAATGTTGAAAAGTGTTAGCACGGCCGATAGTTTGGAGTATTTTTTGCACCCGGGATACAAAGGCTTTTTGGAAGCCTCCGATAATAATTCAAACACTTCACCTTCAACACCTTGCAACATCTCATCCACTTGTTCATCCTCGACCTCATCCACCTGATCTTCATCGGCTCCATCCTCACCATTATCAACAATATACTCATCATTCTCGTATTCCTCGTCCACATGAATCTCAGTGCTTCTAACACGCACATCATTCCGATCAAGATCCCCACTGTACTCTCCACTTTCTCCGTGCCAAATCCACACATTGTAAAATTGCCTAAACCCACGACATAATACATGATCTCTAATGATTTCAACACTATCGACCACATTCACACAATTACAATCAACACAAGGACAATAAAGGCCTTTGCCTCCCAGTGTGCGTTGATAAGCTAAAGCCCTCTCGCAAAACTCTTGAACCCCATTCCAAAATTCCAATGTATCGCGTCTACCATACATCCAACCACGATCCTTCTCCATTTAGTAAATTGTCTCTAAACATATATATAGCACCATATAATTATAATGTGTAAGTGCTACATATTTTATGTAAATCAAATTAAAGTACAAAACGTGAATATACCATTCATATAGTGAAAAAATGCATGTTTCCAAAGGGTCCTTATCACTCCAACCTAACCCATCCTTGAATGTCTACTCTCACTAGTGAATGTATGTCAACTTTCCAATTTTAAGGAAAATCCGGCAGCATTTCCCCCTAGTTCTCCATGTACATGATGTAGATAATTAATTACCCACATATGTACCCAGAGAACATAGTTAGGAAATGGTAAGCCAAGATGTTCCTTAAAATCGAAAAGAAAACATACATTCACCACCTAAGTGAGAGTACACATTCAAGAACAGTCCCAACCGGGGACTATTCAAGACTTTCTCCTAATGAGAAAGCCTTGAACGGGTATCTAAGCATATGATGATGCAATTCAAGTATTCTATATATTGTTGTATTTATTTGCAATTAAACAATACACAAGTTGCAATTTCATGAATAAACTTTTATTAAATGGATGAATAGAAAGAAATATAGCTAAGTAAAGTTTAGTAGTCATACCAATATAGCAACTACCCACTTGAGCTCAATATGTAGTCCTCAAGCTAATTAAACTCTTGCTTCAATTCACATATGAATCTATATATTAAAAAAACAAAAAAACAAAAATTAGGTTAAATATTATGTATGTACTTCTCATAACATGTCAATTCACTAATTTATTTCTAAGCTAAAACACATCATTCATCGAACTAACAATTGCTAAACTATGTATTCACTACTTTAATTTGTTCAAAATTCATTTTTTTTATTCAAAATTGCTAAACTAAAAAGGTTACTAATCTCTAATTTTTTTCATTTTAATTATTCAAAATTGCTAAACTAAAATGGTTACTAATCTCTAACCATTATACCAAACCAAAATTCAACTAATTAAGTAACAAGGCTAATATTCTCTACTTTATTCAAAATTACACATCAAAACAAATTAAATTAACCATTAAAACATACTAATATCCAACTAAATGAGTAACAAAGTTACTAATTTCTAATATCTTCACAATTTACCAATAAAAAAAAAACCAATTATTGAAACAAATTGAAGTAAATTTATATTCTAACCTAGATTTTAATTTGCCTAACAATTCTTCAACATGCAAAACAAATTAATATAAGTTCATAAATGGGAAATTATTGAGAATTAAAAAAAAATTATACCTAAAACACTCAAATTGAGATTGTAGCTAGTGGTAAGTGGTGCGGTGGTCAGTGGTGCGGCGGCAACATTCAGCAGGGCGGTGGTGCGGCGGCAACCTTCAGCAGGGCGGTGGTACGGCGTCGAACAGATGAGGTCGGCGTGGAGGGGGTTGAGCTGAGGGGAGAAACACCACGGCAGGGGAGAAGAGAATGCCAGGGGAGAAAGAGAAGGCCAGGGGTGGCGGCGGTGAGGTGAGGGGTTTCGTAGGTGAGGTAAGGGGTTTAGAGAATGGAACAGTGAAGAAGAGAACGAGAATGAACAGCGAAAATGAAAGAAAGAGAAAGAGAAGGAAGAAGGAAGAAAGAAATACGCGGTTTTTTATTTTTTGAATTTGGCACCGGTTCAAACCGGTGCCTTTTACAATTTTGTCCCCGGTTTGAGTTGAACCGGTGCCTTTTCCCTTTGTTTAAAAACCCGCCCAATTTTGGGCCGGTTTTTGGCACCGGTTTGGGCTGAACCGGTGCCATATGGGGGGTGCCAAATGCAATTTTTCTACTAGTGCTTATTTTTTTTTATATTTGATGTTTTGTTGCATATCATGTTAGATTAAAAGCAAATACATTTAAAATTAATTTCATAATTCTAATTTTCTTACAAATGTTCAAAGTTAGTGAATGTACATTACAAACTACCTAACTAATGCATCCCACATGTCCCTTCTCAATTGATATTCTTGATCCTATCCATTGACACTATCCTCGTGGTGTTCTGTCCACCAACCGGCGATCGGCGGGAGTGGTGAATCAGGTACAAGGTCAAGACGGATGAAATGTGATCTACCAACTGTAGCAATCACAAACTCTCGAGTCGGTGACCGAACCCCGTTGCGTGCCCTCAGCGGTAAGACTGTGATGCATGGGTAGTAGCAAGTTGGTACTAGGCCTACTCCGAGACAAATCACCCTTGCGTTGAACCACGTAGCAATAGGAAATAAATCTTGAATTGTAACCATCCAATGCCGCTCCCCGACAGCCCCACCATCCCATCGAATACGCTCCACGTTCATCCAAAGTCGCCCAAGCCCGTAAATCCGTTTGTACAAATCAGGATGACCAGCAATCTCGTTCGCTATTGTTTCCCGAGCGTCAAACCACTGATTTTGATCGCCAAAGAAGAATTCGGCGACACAACGAAAGCCACAGTTCCCATCACCAATGACATCATTCCAAGACGAAATGTACGGCAACATTGGGGCTGGAAGCAAGTTCAAATACCTGCATTGACTAATGTCACTTGGATCTACAACACAAAATTAAAAGATAAATTATTAGTAAAGCTACAAGTATTAAGTTTACATATTTTTATATTAAATATAGAATTTTAGTATTACCTGGTTCTGGGTCACCACCACATTGAGTGTGTTGACGGTTCATATGCTCGAAATAGCTACGATCACGCTTGGTGTTATTTCTCCTCGGTCGACCACGAGTGTTAAGGTTGATATGTGGTTCTTCAAGGTGTGAATGATCTGGATGTAGCTCCTCTTCAATGATTCGCGTTACATTTCGACGTACGACCGGGTCACTTTCCATGACTTCGTCGATTAGGGACCGAAAATGTGCAGCCTCCTCGGTCGAATCATTTACCACTTCAGGAATGTCACCAATAACCAGTATCTTCCAGAAAGAATGAATTTGGCTGCTATACAATCTTGTCTGTGCAACTATCGAATCATGTATCTGGCAAGCACATGGAAGACCATGGGTCACACACATAGCACATCCACACCGTTTCATGGACCTGGTAACTCAAATCCCGCATCCTTTTCGTATCCTTATCCAGAACTTTCAAGCAATGTTGAGACACTTTGCCATTTATACGTGACAGTGGCAACTGTCTGTACATTTGACCAATTTTAGACTTTGATGCCTCCAAGTCATTACGAATTTGTATGATGCGATTATCGATATGACAATGGACTCGGGCCGTGCACTCGTCGCGCATGAAAACATATCCAACTAGAAAATTCTGGTTTGTCGGTGTCACGCCTACTATCTCAAAGAAAGGCATGTTATATCGATTGGTCTTGTAAGTAGAATCCATACCTATGACATGTGGGTATGTGCGGAGTATGTTGACCATGATCGGGTGCACCATAAATGCATGTTGCAAAATGTTGTGATCATCGTTCGTGACCCAGTAAATGTATTTACTCTCTCTCGCCAGATGAAGAAATTGCTGAACAACTCCTCTTCCTTCGGACATCTCCATCCTGAAGTCATTTCGGCAATTGTAAATGTGTCGGATGTTTGGATGATCATCAGGAAATTGCTCGGCAATAGTGGACATGATGTTACGGGGAGCAACCTTGGACTTTGTCATGTCCCGCACAACCTGTTTTGTACCCGGACTCAATCCGCTCACTTTACGATGACCCTCTGGGTACACAATCATTGGGTGGTTATGTGTCCCGGTGTGATCATTTTTTGCAATGATCTTCCAACTTTCGGTGCTGACATCATAATATATCTTGATGTAGAATGGACAACCATTAGCTTTGGTTTTGGTGTCCCTCCGTATCGCGTTCTCCAAATCTCTCGGCTTGCTCCTTCGTGACCGATCACATCGCAAATATAAATCCCAATTTTATGGAAACACCATCAGCCCATGTAACTGCATCGTCAAATGTAGGAAAAAACGTATCGGTGACAAAATTCCCACTATAATTCACACCGTCACCGCCTTCCTCAGATTCCATATCCTATACAAATTAAACAAAACATGATTTATGTCAAAATAATAATAATAAAAACAACAACAATAATAATAATAATATTAATAATAATAATAATAATAATTATTATTATAATAATAATAATAATAATAATAATAATAATAAAAACAATACTAATAATAATAATAACAATACTAATAACAATACTAATAATAATAACAACAAATACAAAACAATAACAATATTAATGATAATAAAAAATTATAACAACAACTACAAAACAATTTATAAGACCATAACATTAATTAATAAATAAATAATAATAATAATAATAATAATAATAATAATAATAATAATAATAATAATAATAATAATAATAATATTAAAATTATATTTCTACTAATTAATAATAACAATATCAACAACAACAACAATAAAAATAATAGCAACAACAACAATAATAATATCAACTACAACAACAACAATAATATCAACAACAACAACAACTACGATAATAATAATAATAATAATAATAATAATAATAATAATAATAATAATAATAATAATAATAATAATAATAATAATAATATTTTCAATAATAATAATAATAATATAAATAATAATAATAATGTAACAAAAAATAAACATATTACTAATAATCATATTAATACAACAAAATTACATTAATTATCAAATACTTAATCACAACAATAATCACAAGACCACGAAAAAAAAATACATAAAAAAAAAAAACTGAATTAACATAAAAAAAAATTAAATAAACGTACTTAACATTTAAAAAAAAAAAAAAAATGAATAGGGACATCCGCCTAAAATTTCCGGATGTCCCTTGGTACATCCGCCTAAAATTTCCGGATGTACCATGGAACATCCGGATTTTTTAGGCGGATCCCATCTTCCGCTTGAAATTTCTGGATGTTCCATGGTACATCCGGAAATTTTAGGCGGATGTACCTAGGACATCAGGAAATTTTAGACGGATGTCCTAATTACCGAAAATAAAAAAAAAACTTACAGAATGATCCGACGCATTCTCCGGCGTACGTATGTTCCACTCGCCGTCCATGACCCAAGACCCGTCGAAAAATTTCACGATTTTTTAAAATAGAAAATTTAGGTGGTCGTGAGACCGATTTGGTTGCAAGGTCGTGGGGACCGATTTTGGGAGGCTCGGGACAACAATGTCGTGAAGTGAGAGGACCGTTTCATGTATTGTGTCCAAATGGGAAACAAGGTCCTTTTTATAACACAAATTGCATAAAGGATATAGTGGTCCATTCAATTCAAAAAGGGTGGGAGCGACAAATAGCAGTTGAGTTTAAAAACTTGTAGTCACACAATCCAGTCTCCTCTCTCCACCCTCAGTTGGTGTAACAGGACAGCACACTCACTATTCACAATGTTCGCGTCGAAGCTTCGGCAATGGCGGAGCATAGCCAAAGAAGCAGTGAACCGCACCATAATCATCGCTAAATTCCTCAGTCTCTTTCATATCACAGAAACTTACATCTTCTCTCCCACAATCGTAATTTTCTCTCACTTTTTCTTCTTAATTTTCTTCCACATTAATCAATTTTCGATACTATTTCTGAAAATTGTGTAGTTTTGATTCACAGGTATATGGTCCGAGCATGCTTCCAACTTTGAATATTCGAGGGGATTGGTTGATAAATTTTCGCATCGAATTGGGAATTTGGAGCTTGGAGATGTTGTCCTTGTTAAATCTCCGCAAAACCCTAGACGAACTTTGACGAAACGTATTTTGGGAATGGAGGGTGATGTTGTTTCCTTTAATTCTAACACTGGATTTCTGAAGACTTTGGTGGTGAGTTTTTAGAAAAAATTTCATTGAATTTTGCTTGCTTATTTTGGATTTTTGTTGGATGAATTGTTTTTCATGTGTGGTTTTACATTTGATTTTGCTTGCTTAATTAGATGTTTTGATTGGATGAGCAGTTTTTACTTATTTATTTATTTTTATTGTGGATTTCTGTTTAATGCTTTGGAGTATTTGTGGGAATACAATTGATTGTTTAGTTATCTGAATTTGGTAATTTTTAGGTGATGATGCCATTTATATGTGAATTTAGGATGAGGAAGAGTGTATTAGTGTAATAATAGCTGTTAAATTTTCTTGTTGATGGTAGTGTCGAGAATGTTTTTTTTTGAAAGAAAGTGGGGAAATAAATATTAAAGCAAGCTTAATTACATCAAGGTTTGTAAGTGTTAAAACACCATGCGCGAAAGAATTCAGAAAAACTTGCTTAGCCTCACCCTCAGGAACTTACTAGCAACAAGATGTGCCTCAGCATTACCACCTCTTTTGACATGGTTACAGGAAAAAGAAACAAAGGAATAAACAATTAAGTAAATGTCCTCAAAAATCAGATTAATCAGAGATCTCCCCTTCTTTCTTGAGCAGATGGCTTTAACAACTTCTAACGCATCGCATTCTAGCTCAACATTCTCAAACCCGAGTTGGCAGGCCAACAGCAGCGGAGCATCCCCATTCTTGCAGCAGGAGCTTCAGCATTGAGAACTGTACTCTCATATTTACCCTATGCACAGCCACTGCAAATACCTCTCCGTCCGACCCACGTATAACAGCCCCCAAACCGCAATCTCTCTGCAATCTCACCATCAACCAGCAGAATAAGTTGGTTTATGTTGTATTACTAACTCGAGTGTCGTGAACAATTGAAAGTTTCGTCAATCTGTGTGAGAAAGCTGTTGCCAAAATTCATATCCCCCTAGATCCCTGTCCAAGAATTTTGAAGTTGTTGGTTAAATAAGGCCAAATAAGAGATTGATGCTCACTTCACCCAAACACTACATTATATAATTTAAGAACGTTTTATTTTCTCATATGATATATGTGTCTATAGGGGTTTAGTTTAATCCCAAATAAAATATTATCTAGTCGAAGCACAGACTCACAATTCTGCTGCGAGCTCTTACAGTTGAGATATACACTCACTGTAGTGGCTACAAGTTTTGGTAGTTATTGAATAACCTTTCGTTTATTTTACTTTGAATTTGAGACTTTTTTATGGAGTGGTTCCCATTATTGATTAGGAAAAATTGAAATAAATAATCCCACCTTTGCTCGATCTGCTCAAAACGAGCCCATCTTTGCGTATTCTGGGAACGAGCCCACCTTTGCCTTCTATTTTCTCAAAACAAGCCCTTGACCTTTTTTTAAGTTAGTAACAGGTTTTAGAAGGTGACTGCCACATGTCACCTTCTAATTGGTCCAATTTTAGAAAATAAATGAAAATAATTTAAAAAAAAAACTTTTATCTCTCCTCTTCCAATCCCAACCACTGACATTACCGGCCATCCCCCCTCCAGCTGCCACCACTGCCCCTGCCTCCTCTCCCCGCTCCGCCTGCTGCCCCTGTCCTCCCCCCAACGACAACCACCTTCATTCACCCTGAAAGTCTGAAACCCACCTGTAGAAACCTTTACCCACCCCTATCTCACTACCTCGTCTCCCAAACTCACCCCAAAAACCCACCAACACTCCCCCTTAACTTTACCTCCACCACTCAAAAGCCCCACCCAAAGAATCCATGCAATTCGAGTATTAATTGCTAATTGCCGCTGCTTGTGCGTCAAATTGGTGATTCGGGGGTTCGTAAATTGCTTGCAAGTGACTTACTTGCGGCGCTGTTGGTGTTATTAGGTGTGATTATTATTGCGGCTGGCTTGCGGTGTTAGCAGAGGTGGTGTGTGCGGTTCGGTGGTGGTGGTGGTAGAGTGCATCAGGTGGTTTGTGGGAGTGAAAGGTGCTGTGATTAATTGAGGTTGATGGTGTATAGTTGCTACGAAGGTGGTGTGGCGGCTTTGGATGCGGTAAGGAGTGGGGGATGGTAGTGTTGGTGGTGACAGGGAATGCAGGTGGGAAGAAGGTGGTGAAGTGGAGGAGAAAGATTTGTAAAAAAATAAAATAAAAGGACCTGCTCAATAGGTCATAGGTAAAAAGGCTTATTTTGAGAAAATAGAGGGCAAAGGTGGGCTCGTTTTGAGCCGATCGAGCAAAGGTGTGATTATTCATTTCAAATTTTCCTATTGATTATTCATTGCTTAAGGAGTTTTGGTAAGCTACCTTACTTGTGTCGATTACCAAATAATAATTGTGTTAAGGGACTTACTTTTTGGTCAACTCAAGGGACTAACTTTTATTATGCTTTTTATTATATTTAGCTGGAAAAGTAGGTAAAGTTCCTAATTGGTGAAAAAAGGTGAGTCACCAAAGGCTAAATTTATAAAGAAGTCCCCAGATATATCTTTACTTTGTTTTAAGGCATCAATAACCAATGTGTAAGATAATTTTATTAAGAAAACACCGCCTGACCTTGCAATGGTTATGTAATAGACTACACCCTCACGAAAAGGACTGTCAAACAAGAACAAAGAACAAACGCACAAAATAGACTGAAATAGCTAAGTAGCTTGAGTCTGTTAATCTCCAAGATAGTATCTTTAGAATACAGGTCTCAATTTCAAATAGTCTACTCACATAACATTCACTAAATCCTCTCCACTTAATTTATATAAAAGAAGGTACACAAGTAGCTGTTACTACTACTCTTGTCTATACTCTACCAATGCTGCTTGCCATGGTTCCACTACTTGCCATGGTTCCACTACTTGCTGCTGCACTGCTACCTTCAGCTCTTAATTGTTTTTGTCTTCATGTGCCACCTCCTCCCTTGCTTTTGTGCTGTGACTGCGGTAACACTTGACAGCCTTGAACCCCCCCTTTTCCTTCTTTTCTCTTCTCTTGTAAAACTTGGCAATTGGCAGCTTTGGGCCTTGGGCTTGGTCCATTACAGGTTAGGATTACTTTATTACTTTAGGAGAGAGAAACCCACATTCCTGGTTCCATTTGAAGACCCCTAGCTATTGATCACATGGTCCTTTCACCTTTTCTCATAATTTTTTTTCCCCCTGAAGTCCTATTTTTATAGAATTAATATATATATATATATATATATATATATATATATATATATATATATATATATATATATATATATATATATATATATATAATGTGTGGCTCACCTGCAAAAGGCACTTGCCTTTACCTTTTGCTTTGTTTCTTGGCTCCAAAGACTTTTGCGCCTTGTGCCCTTTAAACTTTTAGGAATGAAGTTATCCCATCAAATATAGATGTTGCATCAATTGAAGACTAGAGAAGGAGCATGCCACTACTCTGTATTGTATAGCAGAAAGCAGTGATCAATCTTGTTGGAAAATAGGCATGGGGTAGATGTAGTGGATTAAGCATTTTCCTTCTTTAATAATCAAGACTTGTATATCCTCATCTCCTTTCACATTCCTTGGTTCTAGAATTGTAGCCCTCCAATGTACCTTTCAAGTAATAAAAGATCCTTGTCGAAAAGGTATGATTATGGCAACGAAAAGTGGGGGATTCTTTAGGATAGTCTTTCACAACATAGATTGGTAGGGTAAGATCCATGTTGATGCTTTGGTGTGAATATGGTTTGCTCTTCTAGCCAGCAATCTTTTCCAGTCTTGAGGACTTACATCTAAATTATAATATATGTGTTTTACTTTGTTTTTATTTATTATCATGTTTGATGTCATTTTCATCATGTGGATTCACTATTATCATCTGGCAAGGTTTTTGAAATAAGAGTGTGGTTTTGGGCTGACATAGCATTTTGTGCACTAAATTGATAATTGATGTCTGTCAGCATTTGATTACAAATAAATTCACTTGGCTCTTACAGGCTTTTGTAAATAGACTGTTATGAGGCTCTTTATAAGCACGAGAAAAGCTGAGTTCCATGTTATCTTTATTATCAAATGGGGTTCTAAATACACTGAAAATCTTGGTGGTGCTCAAACTTCAAAATACTTTGTTGTCCTGCATGATTGTTGGAGATAGCCCTGTGTGTTTTATGCTGATAAATTAGTATACTTTTTACTCTTCTTGGGTTCCACTTTGTTGAGGATCTCAATTCTCAATGTGTGGTGATGCTATTTGTTAGATTGACCACCAATTTTACATTGCATGACAAATCAAGAGAATGAAAAGTACTTGTTAAGTAGTGAATGTTGATCAGTTGTCTTCCCCGTGCTTTGATTAACCATTATGCCTTTGTGGGAAAATCTCACATTTTTCCAAGGGCAGGAAACGTATACTGTCATTTCATTTTTTATTTCACAAATTGAACAGGTGCCAAAAGGGCATGTTTGGATTCAGGGAGACAACCTGTATGCATCAAATGATTCCCGGCATTTTGGATCAGTTCCTTGTGGACTTATCCAAGGCAAAGCATTTTGTCGGGTGTGTTCATCCATTTTTTTGTTTTAGTTTTGCTGTTGTAAATTTTCTGGTTTTATGATATAAGCCTACAGTCATGATACAATTATTGGAATTATTGCATTTTGGTCTACACATGAAGCTGATTGCTGGTTTCGGTTCCTACCAATATTTTTTCAAGGTTCTTTCTTAAATGTCTGATGCACCTGTAGGTGATAAATCTTCAACAATGAATATAGTACTGGATAAAGTTGGAAGTCCAAAAGCTGAAAGAAATGAAAGATGTTTCTCTCTGAATAGTTGAATAGGATTATGATGCTTAAAATAAAATATGTAGTAAAATTAAATGAAAATAAATAAATAATCAGTCTTTTTGCCTTGGAATGAAACACATATGTGAAATTTTTGTCAGCATGGTTTACCACTACCATATTGAGCTAAGATAGATGATGATGCTATGTTATAAAACATCATCTTATTTAGTAAAGATTTTTTAATTTTAATTTTATTTTTATTTTTATTTTTACATTTCTCCTTGCACTTCGTGTCACTAAAAATGCTTTCAGTTTCAGTTATGATTTATTGTTACCATAGTTATGATTTCAGTTTCCACAAACCCAACACTTTACACCGGTTCAGTTATATACTTCCTCTGTTTTTTTTTTTTTTTTACACCTTTCTATTATCACGCTTGTCAACACATGTTTTTAACGATTAATATCTCTAATTATCAACATTGTAAAATTATAAAAAGTGGATATTAAAATACACATTGAAATGATTCAAACAAGGTCCCACATGAATATGTTTTATCATATCTATAAACCACAAAAGCAAGTCAAATCATGTTGTGTAAATAGTGTAAAAGTCAAACAGTGTCAATTAAAAAAAACGGAGGAAGTATAAGATATTGCTTTTGATCTTCGTATCTCAGACAAGTTGAGTTAGATATAAAAAGATGCATTAATACCTTTATTTTTGTCAAACACCACAGATATGGCCTTTTGCTGAGTTTGGATCATTGGGATTGGGATAATGATGAGATGGAAGCCTCAATGTAAGGTACACTTTCGCACCTTTTCTTATACATTTTGCCTTTACTTTTCAAAAGTAATCTTAAATTCTTATTGATGAAATACTGGTTAAATAAAATTTCAGTCCTAATGCATGTAATTCCATATCACCTTGCTGAATCCTTCTGTTGTGTGCGCCTGCAGTTCAAGTGTTACAGATTGGAACCTGTTCATGAATGAGGACTTGACTCAAATGATGTTCGCTTATCACCCCCCTTTTTGGGGTTTCTTCAAGTTGACCGGAACATCTTAGCAAGAGCAAGTATACACCATTAACGCTTCATGCATGAAGCTGCTCGTAGTCATGATCTGTGGAGAATTGAACTCCTCTAACTTGTACTTTTTGTCTAATTGTATTCTTTTTGATAGCTCATGATAGTTCTTGGACTCACCTCAAAAGTTTTTTTTCTTCTTTTCATACCTTAAAAGTTTTTCTGTATCGTTTTCTTTTCATTTGTTTTTTACAAAAAATAAAATAAAATAAAATACAATTAAAAGTATTTCAGCTTAGGAGGGGTGTGAGGAGCTGTGCTCAAAGTTTTCTATTTATTCCAATTGTCTTAGATTATGGAAATAGTTTTACAATTTTTACTTATGAGAAGTGTAAAGAAAGATGTTAAGATAGCCATAAGTACAGTTTGAAAGATTAATTACAGAGATGATTGGTGGTTGTCTTGTTTATTTTTATTTTCTGTTAGCAATCTTTCATGTAAACAAGTTGTAGGAACGAGCTATCCAACTCTCTGTTAATAACCTTTGGTTAAGCCTTATAGAAATATTTTTCCTCACCTTTAAAAGATGGGAAGAAATCTAGATGCGTATCCGATTTTTTTTTTTTTATTTTTTTTTATTTTGTAAAGAACATCACATATAATCGTTTTGTAAGTAAGAAAACATCCAACTTTATGTTCTTTAAATCTAATATATATAAATCAAGTAGGCATTTTTCGGGAGCATTTGGCGCGCCACATAAGAAAAGGTATTATTTCAACCAATGAAAAATTAGATTAATAATTTATTTTAGAATTAAAAAATTTACTCGCCACCTAAGCAAAAGTGACGAATAAGATTTAAGAATTTTGACATATAGGTAGAGAATAATTAAAATTTAAATCACTTTTAAAAACCAATAATTATCTTTTCTAAAAAAAAAACTAAGTAATAATTATCTTTTTTACATATATGGATGCAAATTTTTAATCGCAAATATCTTTAATCTCTCCCTAAAAAATATTGTAAAAGTTTGATTTTACGAAAAGAGAAAAATTAAAATTTAAATTAAAAAAAAAAAAAAACTAAGTAATACCTTCTTTATATATATGGATGCAAATTTTTGATGGCAAATACTACATATCTTTAATCTCTCCCTAACAAATATTATAAAAGTTCAATTTTAATAATGTACTCATCAAGACGAATAAAACTAAATTATCAATGGTGAACTCCACTTTCTCCATTTTACAAGTGGTAAACAATCTTAAAATTAATTATCAATGGTAAACCTCACTTAGAATTACTAATCAAATGGTAACCTTAATTATAATATAACCTGATTATTTAACCACGGTTAACACTTTACAAAAACTTAAAAAAAAAAAAAAATTTGAAATTCCATTACTGCCCTTATTTACTTCCCTTCAACCAATTATGTCAAATCAAACATAAACCCATTATCTCCCTCATTCAGATTTCGTAGAATTCGAATGCTGGGTTCATCAACTCCTTCATTTTAAAGCTCAAAATTTGCATACTCGTGGGAAAAAATTGTTGGGTTAAAAATATCGAGTGTTAGCACATTGTTTTGGAGGTGACAGATTATTCTGCAGTGAATTTTAGGGCAATTTTTTAGAGAATTGGGGGAATTTAGTGCGACTAAATTGCGCAAGTTTGGGGCATAATTATGGATTGTTAGGCATCAAAGCAAAGTAAAAGTGCGATCTTTGTTGCAAATTTATCAACTTGATCTTGAATCAAAGTCGGGTATGTGTTTTTATGCTTAAAATTGCACCATGCCTTGTTTTATGGTCTCGTATGGTCTATGTTTGTATATGTTGCTACTTATGCTTGTTTATTGTCAAATCTAGATTGTACATTGATAAACTCTTTTATTTCATGTTGTATATGTGTTAATTTTATGCAGTTGTTGTGAAATGGTTGTATGGTTTGGTTGTTAATCTTATTTAAGTGTTGTTGTTTTTGTTTGTGTTTGTGATTGATGCAGAATGGCTGATAATATAGTGTTACAATTTCAATTTCTTGGTGTTGATGTGACTATTTTGGTTGAGGATATTGATAAGGTTAATCTAATAGACCTAATTACTGAGTATTGGGAGAAGGCAAAGGCAAACAATATTGAAACCCCTAATCACCCCACATTCCAATATGTGTACAAGATGAAGCATGTGTCACTTCAAAATGATAATGATTTGATGAAAATGTTTACAAATCTTCCAGAAAAAAAGAGATTTACATATGGGTTGGGTGTGGATCAAAAGACAGTAAAGTTGTAGCTTTTGCTAGGTCTTTGATTAAGTGTAAGCAACAAATTGAAGCATCTGAAGTTGGTAAGGAGAAAATGATTGAGCCTGTAGCTGTTAGTCCTCTAGTTATTGAGCCTAATAAGAAACTAACAACTAGGAAGAGAAAGATTCAGGAAGAAGAAGTAATTGTAGAAGCTGCAGTTGTGAGTAAGGAAGAGTTTGATAGGCATGTGAGTACATTGGGCAATACACAAGGGATAGTTGAACCAGAAGTTCTTAATTATGATCCTGATGAAACATGGCCTGAAATGGAACAGAGATTAGAAGAAGAGGGTTTAGGTAGAGGTAGAGTGAGAGGGAGGGGCAGTGTGAGAGGGAGGAGCAGAGGGAGAGGGAGGGGGAGGGGAAGAGGGAGAGGAAATGCATTGGAGAACTGGTTCAATATTTCCCCAACACCTTGGGAAGGTGAACAACCTGAGAAACCTAGTGAAATCCAACACCCAGAACCTCAATACATACCCCCAGAAAATTTGATCATCCAAGACACACAACCTGAGCAACCTTCCCAACACATTGTACCCCCTATTCAGAATGTAGGAGGATTTATTTGGTGCTAGTAATAACAATGAATCTTCTAAGTCATCTAGGGTCTCAACCTATTTCCAAAGGAGGGTGCCTAGAACTAGTGCTAGAAGAAAAGGTATTGTTATTAGCAGTAGTACAAGTGGTGGTGAGAGTGATGTGAACACTATGCAGCCTAGTGAGAATAGATTAAGAGATGGCAGTGAGAATTTGAGAGCTGATGTAAGTTTGGGTGAAGATACTGCCGACACAACCTTGATAGTGTATGATGATGATGATGATGATGATGGTGAATATCAGTTCAATCCAAATGAGCAGTCTGAGGATGTTGGTGATGATGAGGACAGTGAGGGTTTTAGTGATGATGAAGAGCAGTTTAAGGATGAATATGGACCTATTGTTGAGGATTCTTTTGATCCATTTGAGGAAGCAGATTTTGTGTGTGAGGATGACCAGGATGATTATTTGAGTAAACTGTATAACAATGGGGAAGTTTACAAGGATGAGGGGTTTGGTAAAATAGTTCTCAAGGAGTGGCAGCTTTTTGTTGATAAACAACACCTTAGAGATGTTGTTAGGGATTATTGTATACAGTGTGGGTTTGTTGGTGTTGTTGATTATGCTAGCACCAAAAGATATGCAGCAAGATGCTCAGACATTCACTGTAACTGGAGGGTGCATGCATCAATTTTGCCAGATAACACCACATGGGTAATAAAAAAGCTTACTTCTCCAGAGCATACTTGCCAGGGACTTAAGTCTAGGAATCCAATGGTGAATGTAAGGTGGTCTACTAGAGTATTGATGGATGATATTAGGGAAAACAATGATATCCCAGCTAAGTCCTTGAATGAGTTGTTGTGGAAGAGATATGGTGTTGACATGGCACAGAGCACATTGTACAGAGTTAGGTCACAAGCTTTAATAGAAATCCATGGTGGACATGATGAGTCATACAAGTACTTACCAATGTACTGTGATATCATTAGGGAGCTCAACCCAAATTTTGTTGCTCATGTGGTTTGGACTAGAACTGAACCTGAAAGGCCTCTACAGTTTAGCAGCATCTTCATTGCATTTCAAGCTGCATTGGATGGGTTGAAAGCAGGGTACAGAAGCTTGATTAGAGTAGATGAGGCACACCTTAAAGGCAATTATGGTGGTGTGTTGCTCTCTGCAGTAGCCATGGATGGAAATAATGAGATTTTTCTAGTTGCATGGGCAATTGTGGGAGTAGAAAATGTTAACAGCTGGAAATTCTTCCTTTGGCACCTGAAGAATGCTTTACAAGATTCTGGAAGAGGAGATGAATGGTGCATACTTTCCGACAGACAAAAGGTAACAATGCTACATTGATTCAATGATATGTGTTTTTTTTATCATGATGCTAATATTATTGCTTGTGCTTTGTGTGTAGGGTATTGATCCATCTCTAACTGAAATTTGGCCTAAGGTGGGGAGGAGGTACTGTTGCAAGCATTTAGTTAAAAACTTCAAAGGCCAATTTCCTGGCTTGCTTATGTTTCAGCTATTTTAGAAAGCTGCTGGGGCATACAACCCTTTTACATTCAAGAAAGCCATGAAAGCTTTATAGAAGGCAAATCCACTTGCCTTGGTTTGGCTTGCATAACTAGGCCCATAGTCAACTTGGACAAAGCATACATTCAATCCAGCCATCAAGAATGACATCAACAAATCAAACTTTGTAGAAAGCTTCAATTCTACTCTGGGGGTGGATAGATGCAGACCTGTGTTGACCTTGCTTGAAGGTAATATTATTGATCATAAATGGTTAATTTTGAAACTATAACAAAGGCTAATATATATTATGTACCTTGTATGTAGGTATAAGGAGGTTAACTATGGTAAGAATGGCAACTAGGAGGGAAGCTTGTGAAACATGGGTTGATGATTTTTGCCCTAACATAATGAAAAGAATTCAAGTTATCAGGCTTGAGTCTAGGTCATGTAAATGCTTGAAATCTGGTGATGGATTATTTAAAGTATTAGATGGCACATCTGTGCTTGCTGTGAACCTAAAGGACAAAACATGTGTATGTAATGCATGTCAATTATCTGGATTGCCTTGCAAACATGCAATTGAAGGAGTTATGTCTTCGATAAGTGCAATTACTAGATATATCAAGGATCACTATTATGGAGATAATAAGTTCGTTCTTTTGGGTCGTCATTGTTTGTTGCTAGATATGACAAATGATCTTTGGGCTAGTTAAATAGTCCAAAGCTTAATAGAATGGATCCTATGAGGTCACACACAAGGGTATTAAGTTAAGCAAGTCAGAGGCCCATTAATGGGCCTCATGAGCATTTAAATAATCATGAAATGGATTGGGCTAGCATAGTTAGATTGGAATTAGGTTTTGGGCTTTTGACATGGGCTCTTATTTAGAGATGACATCTATAAATAAGATCCATGCCTAGGGTTGCAAGTAAGCAGTCATAATTCACACACAGTGAATTATGACATCAAGGCAACCAATCCCAAAACCCTAATTCCCTCTATAATTCACGGCTCCCTCTCCTTCCCCTTTGGACTCACGGCCGGCCACCCTTGGTGGCGCGTATGGTGGTTCGTGGTGGTTCACGGTGGTTCGTTGCTCGCTCTTCTCCGTTTAAGGTTGATTGAAGCGTTCAATCATGACTAACTAGCATTAGTGGAGGTTTAATCTTTGCCCGTGGACCAAGTAGAGGAATCACGCTTGGGGTTCTTTATCTCCCATTGTTCTTGTTCGATCGCACGTGGAATCACGCTTCAAAGGTACGATTATATGTTCTTTATGTGTTATGCATTAGATCTTGGGATTAGGTACTGTATGAATATGATTCATGTTTATTTCTGCTGCGTAGTACCTATATTCTCCTACAGTGGTATCAGAGCCTATTGCATTTACGCATATTGACTATAATTCTTTGATAGTCCACAATTTTAATTCAATTAGGAGGGAGAATAATTTAATTATGGGTCAATTATTATATTAAATGTGATTTAACTCTTGGAATTGATTAAATGTGATTTAATAATGCTCAAAATAGCCATGAAGAGATCCGAATTTCGCCCTAGATTACTCGAAAATTTTGAACCCCCACCCTATTTTTTCGAAAATTTCGAAACCCTAACCCTAAATTATGGATTTTGTGTTTTGGTTTTGATTTAATTCGTTTACTATGTAACTAGTGATTTTAATCTATTTGATTTCATGATCAAATCATTTAATTTAAGAGTTAAATTAAATTGGGGATTAATTTCATGAAGAAGCCTAATTTCAAGATTGAATGTGATTTAATTTTGAAATTAATTGGACCACATTAATATTAATTTACAAAATATGTTTTGTTTTATTTAAATTAAATTAAAAAAATGGTTTTTTTAGCAGCGACAACCGCGGCTGCAGGTGGTCCGGAGGGAAGGGCAGGGCAGGGCAGCAGGTTGGGTCAGGGGTGCAGCAACAGCAGCACCGTGCAATAGTTGCACGGCACTATTGCTGCTGTTGTGCATCGCTGCAGAGCAGTGTACACCTCACGGTGTACGGCCACTGTGGCCAGCTTCGGCTGGCCACACCACGGTGGCTGGTGCACGATTTTAAAAAAAAAAAAATTATTTTAAAAATATTTCAAGATAAATATGATTTATTTTGGATGAGATAAAATATTTTGAAAATATGATCTTTTATTTTGAAAGATAAATTCGGTTTTATTTGGATAAAATCTTTTATTTTAGGATAAAATCAAATCTTTCAAAAGTTGTTATATTTGATATTATCCATATTTAAAGTTGTTAAATTGGTAATTATCCATATTAAAGTGGTTAATTTTGGATAAGATTGATTAGGATATTCTGAGCATATTCCAAAAGGATAATGATTGATTAAAATGATGCGATTATCCCATAATTAATTTTGGATATAATTGATTTAAAATTTTGTGATTGGCTAGTAATTAGGATAGAATTTCCTAACTTTGTTAGGATAATATTTGAGGATAAATATGATTTATGTTTTAAGATTAAAATAAGATTTGATTTTATCTCATGACTAATTTAGAATATATGATATTTTATTGATGGTCATGAATAATATATGATATTATCTAATTGCATTAATTAAAAATATGAGATATTTTGGTGCTATATTTCCTTAATTGTGAACATTCGATGTTGTAGTTTAGGAAAGCATGATGAGTGATTTATTATGTGACAATTTTATAATATATGATGTTATTTATTACTATATAGACTAGTATGGCCCATAGATTCTAAATACGATCTGCGCATCGTTTCGTATTTTTGTAATCTAAATACGCTCTGCGTACCGTTAAGTATTTTTGTAATTTATTTTATTTTATTTAAGTATTAGATAGAATAGAATAGTATTACAGGTTGCAGTAATCCAAGAATCCATGGAGTGGAGGCCCAAAGGACAAGATGGATGAGATCCATGAAGGTTCAAGTGGGAGCTTTTGCTTTATTAGTTTTCTTAGGATTAAGGGGTCATACTATGTCATATTTTTATTTATGCATTGGTAGATTATGCATGTTAGATTTTATTGATGTTTTGTGATGATGCGCTAGAGTTCACTATTTAATCACAACATAATAAATCTAGGTCCCAGTAATATTGAGGTTGCTTTTCCAATTAAAAACCCGATGAAACCTTTGATATTTATGATAGGTCATGTCTCAGCTGGGTGTCATATTATATCTTAGGGGAGTGGGGGTAAATCACGTTTTAAAATTTTAATTGGTTAATACTCAACAACGTTACCTAAAGCATTTAGAACCTTGAAGCTAAGGGTAATAATTAAACATGTGATGTGTAATTATTCAACCAAGAGTTACAAAGAGTTGTAATCAGTAAAGAGTTTACTCACCTTGAAAATGCAATACTTGATGGTAGGGCCTCCGTCCGGTCAATTATTGCACAAATAAAGGATCTTGGAATCATTTTATTCAATAGGGATCAAATTAAAATTGAATAAATGCTTTAAAGTTACCAATATTTAATTCGCTTATGGTACTTTAAATTTTATTAAACATAATTGAATTTTGTGTTTACTTACAAGTAACATGTCGTTCTAATTTTATTATTATATATATAATCTCCTCGATTGAAAAATAAATTTGAGAAATGTTCTCAAAAGGTTAAAAGATAATCCATAAACCTATATTCCAATTTTGCTAAGATGGTTCTAAAAGGCAAGTTTTAAAAATCCATGTCACATGTCTAAGGTTGGTTTTATTCAAAATGTTTGAGTAAAATGCCAACACGTCTTCATTTTGAAAAGTGTTTCAAGGGATATAATGAGATGGGAGGTACAAACCCTCTAAAAGACAAGTATAAAAGTCCAATAACATCTCTTATCTTCAATATGATTGAATATAAGAAAGTGATTGGAAATCTCTGTGATCAAAAGTTGATCAAATGACGCTATTCTTCATCCACTTTATATAAGAGTTAAATAGTTGATTAAACTCTATTATAAATAATGATTGAATAGACTTAGCAAAATCATGAAAAGTGCTTAAAGTAGTTAAGCAAAACATCATTTTGAACCTAAGAGAAGTGTTCTAAGTGGCTCAAATGGGAAAGGTTTAGGAATATATGAGGATTGCATTAAGAAGATAAGGCCAAGAAATGCAAACAAGTTGCTACTTCTCTAACCTAGAACTACTTACATGCTAAAAGTTGTTATGAATAACAAATGTTTCAAATTAAATGGACCCATTCCAATTGATTAGAAACTACCTCATATAGTTGGAAGGTAAAAGAATGGAAATGTTCCAATTTAAGAAGTATATTATAGAAATTGATTTAGCACATTGATACTTCTTGGACATATGATGTCTTGTTTAGTTCTTTCTCTCATTGAGAATGAGGTTGAACTAAATGAAGAAGTATGGCTAAAGGAGAAATAAATCTACAAGTTTAGAAGCAAATGTTGCTACTTCACAAGTAGAATTCTGGAAGCAAAAGTTGCAACTTTACAAGTAAAAGCTATATTTCACCTTACCTTGTTATTGGCTAGAATTAAATAAATGTTATTCATTCTTGCTATTATCAAAACACCATTCAATGTTAGTAATGACTAAGCATCGAAGATTCAAAAACGTAGAATAAATGTTATTCTATGCTTCATTGAGTCATAATGTGTTTTGGGATTGCTAAATAGGTTCAAAGTTCTATATGATAGAAATAATTAAACCATTTCTATATATGAATTGTCTCTAAAATGTCAAATAATTCGAACGAAAAATGAACATTGCATGCAAAAGATACAAAGGGATGGACTTTCAATATCATTAGATTATGAATCCATTGATATATGTAATTATCATTCTAATTTGAAAATTTAAAAAGTCACTTTTTAAGGAAATGATGATGTGAACTCAAGGTTGAATTCATATCGATGTACGAAAACCAAAGGTTCAAAGGCTAGAGACGGACAATGAAACTTCATTTGTGATACGATCACTACTTGTGCTTAGTTGAAGCATAAGAGTGAAGATTTTGAAAAGTTCAAAATGTTCAGTATGAAGTTCAGTATCAACTTGACAAGATAATGATTACATTACAATATGATTGTAATTGTGAAAATTTAAGTCGAGACATATACTTGGCAACACATTAAAAGTATTGCGATATGATCGTAATAATGAGATTTTAAGTCAAGACCTTGATGAACATCCAAGAGTTGTGAAATCGTTTTACGATAAACTCCGAAAGAAAACCTTGTGAAGTGTTATGAAGGGATCTATCAATCTATATAAGATATATTTTGATAATGGATGAAAATTACCTATCTTCCAACCATTGTTCAAGGGATATACTTTTAAGATAAGCTACAAACTAAACAAAGAAACATAGATCAAATCAAAATGTAGCAAAGGTTTCATATGTGATATGGATAAGAAAAGTTCTTATTAAGTCTTTCTACAAAGCAAGGAATAAGAGATGTATTAAAACGTTTAATGCACGTTCGATTCCTATACAGAGCACGGGGTACTACTACACAAATCATACTTAGCACAAAATGTTTGTTGCTCAAGTAGATGCCCTTATGGAAATTGTTCCAAAAGGTCAAGTGGGAGTAGTATAAATCTCAAAAGAGTTCGAGAAAAGCAACAAACAAACGTGGTTCAAACCATAATTGGTTCACCCTATGCTAAATGTGCCTCATCAAAAGGCAAGTGGGAGTATAAGAATCTCGAAAAGTTTGAGAGCCTTGAAAAAATTCAAGAAAAGTGATTTCGAAAATCTTGAAGAAATTCAAGAAGTAATTGAATAAAAGCAACAGTATGAGCATGATTCACCTCATGTTACAAATGACAACGCATGGTCTCATTAAGTGTAATGGGAATAATAACCATGTGTCGAAGGTAGTACATTCCAAGTGCACATCCTCTATTGTCGTTTCTCATTGAAAACTAAATAAAGTTGTTGTATGAGTTTCAATTGTTGCATAAAAACCCACAATGATGACTAGCATATGTAAAACTTAGCCAAAGAAATATGATTTCATATTGACTAAGAGTTCTAAAATATTCATTTTGGAACATGATGATTATGCAAGTAACAAAGATGATTTGACAAGTTATAACTCCAAGTGGTTTAAAACAAGGAAATCTAAAATAGATTCTAAGTATGTAAGCAAGTGTATGACACTTGAATAATTTGCCTAATTGGGTGAGACCCATTATAAGCAAAACAGACAAGAAAGAAAAATGTTTTCTAACTAAGCGAAGACTTGTTAATGGATTCAACAAATTCATAGTATGACTATGATTACGATGAAACCTTTACATTAGTCACGTTGCAAAGATCTATTAAAGATATTTTAGTGATTACTACCTTATAAGATTTGGTAGATGGACTTCAAAACACTTTATTGAAATTGTTCATGAAAGAAGATTTGTATATGATACAATCAAAAGTTTGAAGATCCAATAATCCTAGGGATGCATAGCATCATGAAGTTAGTGTTCTTAATTTTGTGAGTAAATCAAATCGTTTGATGTTCTCGTAAAATGAAGAAAAGGTCTTGTGTGTATAAGATGTTTAGTGGGAGCTATGAAGTCTTCTTGGTCTAGTATAAAGAACAAATTATTCATTTCTTGAAGAGTCAAGTGGTGGGTAGTGCATTTTGTATGAAAAACCTTGAAGAGGATGATGAGTACATTTAAGATTCAAGATCTATAGTGATAGGTCTCGAAGGATGTTTGAGTTTGGTTAAGAAGCTTATATTGATAAGATTATTATAAGGTTCAACATTATATTGAAAGGAGTTTCAATCCCATGTAACATGACACGTTGCTTAATGATTCAATGCTTTGAGAAAGGTTGATGAAATTAAGGTTTTGAGTGATGATCCTCATGCAATATGCAAAGGATGCATCATGCATGTCATGGACTATACTTGTCTATTTGATTCACGTGTTTTAAGAACAAGTGATGATAGATTTCAGTCGAAATCCAATGTAACATTGGAATAAAAATTAGAAATTTCTAAGTTCCTTGTGAAAGGACGAAGGAAAATTCTTAGTGTATGGAGATGAAAATGATTCAATGATATGTGTTTTTGATCATGATGCTAATATTATTGCTTGTGCTTTGTGTGTAGGGTATTGATCCAACTCTAATTGAAATTTGGCCTAAGATGGGGAGGAGGTACTGTTGCAAGCATTTAGTTAAAAACTTCAAAGGTTAATTTCCTGGCTTGCTTATGTTTCAGCTATTTTGGAAAGCTGCTGGGGCGTACAACCCTTTTACATTCAAGAAAGCCATGAAAGCTTTACAGAAGGCAAATCCACTTGCCTTGGTTTGGCTTGCAGAACTAGGCCCACAGTCAACTTGGACAAAGCATGCATTCAATCCAGCCATCAAGAATGACATCAACAAATCAAACTTTGTAGAAAGCTTCAATTTACTCTGGGGGTGGATAGATGCAGACCTGTGTTGACCTTGCTTGAAGGTAATATTATTGATCATAAATGGTTAATTTTGAAACTATAACAAAGGCTAATATATATTCTGTACCTTGTATGTAGGTATAAGGAGGTTAACTATGGTAAGAATGGCAACTAGGAGGGAAGCTTGTGAAACATGGGTTGATGATTTTTGCCCTAACATAATGAAAAGAATTCAGGTTATCAGGCTTGAGTCTAGGTCATGTAAATGCTTGAAATCTGGTGATGGATTATTTGAAGTATTAGATGGAAGATTTGTGCTTGCTGCGAACCTAAAGGAAAAAACATGTGTGTGTAATGCATGACAATTATCTGGATTGCCTTGCAAACATGCAATTGAAGGAGTTATGTCTTCGATAAGTGCAATTACTAGATATATCAAGGATCACTATTATGGAGATAATAAGTTCGTTCTTTTGGGTCGTCATTGTTTTTTGCTAGATATGACAAATGATCTTTGGGCTAGTTAAATAGTCCAAAGCTTAATAGAATGGATCCTATGAGGTCACACACAAGGGTATTAAGTTAAGCAAGTTAGAGGCCCATTAATGGGCCTCATGAGCATTTAAATAATCATGAAATGGATTGGGCTAGCATAGTTAGATTGGAATTAGGTTTTGGGCTTTTGACATGGGCTCTTATTTAGAGATGAGATCTATAAATAAGATCCATGCCTAGGGTTGCAAGTATGCAGTCATAATTCACACACAGTGAATTATGACATCAAGGCAACCAATCCCAAAACCCTATTTCTCTCTATAATTCATGGCTCCCTCTCCTTCCCCTTTGGACTCACGGCCGGCCACCCTTGGTGGCGCGTGTGGTGGTTCGTGGTGGTTCACGGTGGTTCGTTGCTCGCTCTTCTCCGTTTAAGGTTGATTGAAGCGTTCAATCACGACTAACTAGCATTAGTGGAGGTTTAATCTGTGCCCGTGGACCAAGTAGAGGAATCACGCTTGGGGTTCTTTATCTCCCATTGTTCTTGCTCGATTGCACGTGGAATCACGCTTCAAAGGTACGATTATATGTTCTTTATGTGTTTTGCATTAGATCTTGGGATTAAGTACTGTATGAATATGATTCATGTTTATTTCCGCTGCGTAGTACCTATATTCTCCTACAGCAATGAGGGTAATTTTGCACTCACATGATGACCCAAGGAACTATATAAGTGAGTGGTACTCAGTCCAAAGGTACAAGCTCACCTATGCCCACAGCATCAAAGTGATACCAGACCCAGAGCAATGGCCTGACAACACATATGAAGAGATTGGACCACGGCCAATGAAGAGAGGGATTGGAAGGCCTGCTAGGAACAGAAGGAGAGAAGAAGAGGAGCAGGATAAGGGGAAAAGGTCTAAGGTTGTGAAATGTAGCAAGCGCCAACAGTTTGGGCACAATGCACAAACATGTCAAGGTGGACTCACTAGGAAAGGAAAGGCCAAAACTGGACAAACCCGAAAGCAAGCTTCAAAGCAAGCCAAAGCTGGAGCAACCTCAAAGCAACCTCCAAAGACAAGGAAAGGAGTTAGTCTAAGCCAACCTGAGCCAGCTACTGTAGCATCTCCATCACATCCACTAAGACAGTCACCTAGGACTAGGGCAAAGTCAAGAGTTTCAGCATCACAACCTTGTTAAATTCAAGTATTTGGAAGTTTAATTGTAATGTATGGCTTTTTTTGTAGTCAAACAATTGTAGGTAGCCAAATCCTGCCATGAACCTTTTGATTTTGGTTGTTTTTTGAACAAGTATGGTTTAAGCATAATATATCTATTTATGTTCAATTATTTGAACAAGTTGTCCTGTGATTATTATTGCACTATTATATCTGTTTATGTTCAATTATTTGTGATGTGAGTTTTGGTTCAAAGTGGATAAGCTAGCATTAGTTCTTGAATACTTTAAGCATAATCAAATAACAATCTGTTGAAAAATAACTTGCTTTTATTCATGAAAATGCAGTACATAATTTCAGCTTTGTTCTAACATACCCCCACCTTCATAACAACCATAATCATCACTTAGCAACTACAAATAAAAGCACAAAATACATTATCAGGGCAACATTCGCAATCAATTTAATATATTTCAACAGCTCATCAACCCTATGAATTACACCCAAAACAGTACCAGTAGACTCTACCTCCATTTCCTCCCCTACCCTAATTATATCCCCTTCCTTCAACCAGGCGAAGAAATCGCAGCTTTTGCACTTGAAGAACAGCCTTCGTGGGTTTCTAGTTGTCTCTGATATCATAACAGCCGCAATTTGGGGAGGAGGACAGTCACACCAAGTATGCTTCACCCACGCAATGCTATCATCCATGGTTATTGCCTTCCTACCAGTAGACGAGCGACTATTACTCATCAAAAGTAGTGGAAATTTGGGGGTAATTGCTAGCAGACAGAGAGAATTAAAGAAATTGAAAATTAGGGTTCATACGAATTGGGGGAAATTGGGGGAAATTAGGGGAAAAGATATAGAATGTGGGAGGGGAAAATTGTTTAGGAGGGAATTAGGGAAATAATTTTGGAGGGAAATCTTATTTTTTAGGGATAAGTTAGTAATTACAGCTGTACTTAACCACACTACTTATATAATCAGGTTATATTATAATTAAGGTTACCATTTAATTATTAATTCTAAATGAGGTTTACCATTGATAATTAATTTTAAGATTGTTTACAACTTGTAAAATGGAGAAAGTAGAGTTCACCATTGAGAATTTCCCTTTTTAATAGTTAAACGATTATAAATGAGACTAACATTTTAAACAGAATGAGTATATTAAATAAACGCATAGGCAAAAGACTCATTTTGATCAATAAAAAAACGAGATTTGTCATTTCTTTTTTGAATTAAAAATTTAAATTGTCACATAAGCAAAATTAGTGAATAAGGTTTGGAATTTTAAATTCAAGCGTCACGTAAAATAAATAAAACAAACAAAAGATAACTTTAGTGTTAAATTAAAAAATTATCTTATGATATTAAAAAAATTTAGCCATATATCTAATGAATGATCTTCATAAATATATAAAATTTTAAATTAAATAGAATGATTTACTAGAACCGTGCATCGCACGGGCTTACATCTAGTATATATCTAAAGAACATCCGTAATCATATAACTAATATATAAAGCTAAACTTTTAGTCAGGTCACGAGGCTGCGACACTTGGCGTTCTAACTTTTCGCCAATTGTCGCGCCACGTTGGATATATTTAAATAAACCTCATAAGATAAAAAAAAAAGTTAATTTAGAATTCTATTTGGATAGAATTTTAGGATAAAATTAGTTTTATTTTCAATAAAATACCAATATTTCAAATGTACAAATTCAATTATAATTTTATTAAAAAAATTATTAGATTATAATTCTTAAAAATTAATAAATTATTTTTTGTATCATAATATTTTTTGGGCAAAGGAAATAGTTCAAAGCGTAAAACATACATTGATAATATATACTAATTGGTTAAAATAATATACTTCACAATCTAGCAAATCGTATAAAGATTAAAATTTATTTTATAATTCAATAAACAACCCGGGCATCGCACGGGGTACAAAACTAGTATTAATAAAGAACATGATAATATAATGTAACAAAAATTATTTTTATTCAACCACCATAGTCTAAAGATAAAATCCAAAGAATATTTCAAAATAAATAATTATCATTAAATTATATGATTTATGTCACAAATAAAAGTACATTATACTAACAATCAAAGAACATGAAGATAAAAAATATTTTTTAATAGCATATTATGTCATTTTCAATTCTATAACATGTTCTTTTCACTTTAACTGAATGTTTTTTTTTTTACATTTCTATATAATGTTGTTCTTTCTGTTTTTTACAATTCTATAATACTTTTTTTTTTCACTTTAACTAAATGTTCTTTACATTTCTATACAATGTTATTTCAACCACTCATTGAGAAACCTATGCCAGGAGAAAAAGGTAAAATTCTCATCAATCTCAAATTTTGTACTAAAAGTTTCAAGGTATCACAAATAACATTGTACTCCCATCGTTTGAATTTGATACCTATATTTTGATTGATTATAATCAAACTTGTAATTCTTTGACCAAAACTAACATTATTAACATATCTAAAACCAATTGGTTGTTGGTGCAGTGGTGATTAGCTCTGCACTTGATAGGGAGGACCTGTGTTTGATCCCTCGCAACAATAATTGGGAGGGTACTAAAACTTAAGCATCCAACATTAATCCCCGAATCCGGATTAGTCCAAAGGGTGAACCGGATGGAACACCAATTATATATATATATAAAATCATTTGAGATTTTGTTAGAATCGTATTAATGTATAATTTTATGACATAAATTTTAATAATTTTTTGTTAAAATATAATTAAAGATATTGTTATTCAAAAATGCATTTTAAAGTCTATGCAAAATCAAAATGATATTATTTAATTGAACGAAGGGAGTGGTTAACTTTATTATTAATTAGGTATATAACGTGTTTTCAGTGTGGCTTGCCACACCATATAAGCGCTTATAAAAAACGGTGTAACCTCTTTAACACTGATAGAGTAACTACTAAATCGTATGAACATCAAGGCTGACATCAAGGCTTGGTTCTCATTGATGGGTCAATATATAATATAAGATTACCCACATAAAATAGAATTAGTATACTAATCAAATATATCCCAAAAGATATTTTAGCCAAAAATATGGTCACAAAATATATCCTAATATTTCCTAAATATATTTCTTAAATATATATCCTCAAAATATGTCCTAATATTGCCTAAATATATCCTAAGGAGCATAGGGATAAAAAATGCCCAACTTGGAAAGAAGAGTATCAAACTGTGTCTTTCCAAGCGCCTTAGTAAAAATAGCTGCCAATTGCTCCTTAGTGGAAACATAAGATGGAGCAATTAAGCCCTCTGTAATAGCATCACGAACAATATGACGGATTGACAGTCAATCTCAATGTGTTTCGTACGTTTATGAAAAACTGGAATTCTAGCTATATGTAATGCAGATTGACTGTCACAAAACAACTTGATCGCCTTAGGGTGTTGGACACCCAAACTCAAAAGCAAGGCCTTCAACTATTTCAAGTAATGTGTGATTGAAGCCATGGATCGATACTCAGCCTCAAAAGAAGATGTAGAAACCGTCGGTTGTTTCTTAGTCTTCCAAGAAATAGAAGATTTACCAAGAAACACAAGCCAACTTGTCAACGAACGACGATCAAGGGGACACGGAGCCCAATCTGAATCACACCAACCCTGCAAAGTCAGGTCATTATCTGCACTCAACAAAATACTCTGGCTTGGGGTACCCTTTAAATAATGAACCACAACTGCTTCCCAATGCTCAATCCGAGGTTCGTGCATGAATTGAGAAAGAGCGTGAACAGAGTATGCCAAATTTGTCCTTGTAACCGAGAGATAAATGAGCCGCCCTACCAGTTTGCGATAAGGCTTAGGATGCGCAAGAAACTCACCACTAGCAAGGCTAAGCTTGTGATTTTGCTCGTTTGGATGGCCACTTGGCTTTTCTCCTAATAACCCTGCTTCAGAAATAGTATCCAAGGTATATTTTCGTTGACATAAAAACAAACCAGATTTACTGTGAGCCACCTCAATGCCCAAAAAATACTTAAAAGGACTAAGATCCTTTATCTTGAAACAATCAGTATGATAAGCCTTGAAAACAGTTAATGCAGCGGAATCATTTCCAGAAATAATAACATCATCAACTTAGACTAAGACATTAATATGAACATTGCCTTTAATGTATGTAAAAAGAGAGTAATAAGAGTAAGATTGTTGAAAACCATACCCTTTCAAAGCCGCAGTCAATTTTGCAAACCAACACCACAGAGCTTATTTCAACCCATACTAAGAATTTCTCAAACGATAAACCAAGCTCAGATCCGAGCTCTCAAAACCGGAGGTAATTTCATGTACACCTCCTCATCCAGATCACCATGTAGAAAGGCATTATAAACATCCATCTGCTGAAGTTCCTAATTTTTAGAAGTAGCTATAGCAAGGAAAGCACGCACAATAGTATTTTTGCAACCAAAGCAAAAGTCTCACCATAATCTATAACCTCTTGCTGATGATTACCAAAGACAACCAACCGAGACTTGAGACTTTCAATATCACCAGTAGACAAAAACTCTGTTTTGTACATCCATTGAATACCTAAAGCCTTCTTTCCGGGAGGAAGATGCTCTAATGTCCAAGTCCCATTGTCTTCCAATGCCCGTATTTCCTCTTTCATAGAACAACGCCAACCTTCAGATTTCATGGCCTCTTTATAGGATTTTAGATCCTTTTCCTGAACTACGGCTGCAAGAAATATTTGATAGTTTATAGAAAATATGTCACAATTTATATAGTGTGCTAAAGGATAAGGCGTACCTGAAGGAGTGTTGGATGACGGAGATGACGGAGACGGATTATTAGCAAAAACGGAGTAAGCTAAGTCACATAATCACGGAGCTTAACCGAGGGAAATTTCTCATGTTGGCCCTTACCCAGCCTCATTCTCGGTGTTGGGCTGCTCTTCAAGCTGCTGGCGTTGCGAGGCAGGCCCCTCCGCGCCCCCCCTACGATCTGTGGCAGGCTACCGCGGGGTGGCATTGGAGCTGGCTGCTTGTGGCGGCAAAACAGGCCCCTCCGCAGCCCCCCTGCGGTCTGTAGCAGGCTGCCGTGGGATAGCTGTGGAGCCGTCTACCTGGCTAGGTGCGGACTGCTCTTGTGCGGTCTGCCTTGGCCGGGCAGCCACGAGTTCAGCAGGGTTAGGGTCGGCAGCCACGGATTCTGTAACTACCACAAAAGCATCATCAAAGGCTGCTTCACCATCATTATAATTCACCACATCATCATCAAAGACCACACTTTCCGAAAGATCCTCATGTATTTCTCCATTATCATACGAAGTAGACTCTGTATTAACAGCATTAGGGGCATCAAACGGGAACACTCCCTCAACAAATTTCACATCACGATAAACGAAAAAAAAACCTTCGACTCAAGGTCATACACTTTCCATCCTTTCTTCCCAAAGGGATATCCCACAAAAACACATTTTCTACCCCGACTTGCAAATTTATCACCATTAGTTTCTGATTATGAGCAAAACACAAACACCCAAAAGTATGAATTGCATCAAAAGACGGAGGTTTATTGAAAAGTATTTCAAAGGGAGTTTTATTTTGGAGAAAGGGTGTGGGTGTACGGTTAATAAGATGTGTAGCAGCAAGAACACACTCACCCCAAAAATAAATTGGTAAATTGGCTTGAAATCTCAAAGCTCTCCCAACATTAAGAACATGTTTGTGTTTCTCTCAACCCTCCCATTTTGTTGTGGAGTTCCGACACAAGAGGTTTGGAAAAGAATTCGCGAAGCAACAAAATAATCATGCTAGCAATTAAACTTAGTACCATTATCACTTTGCACAATCTTAAGGGTTTATGAAAATTGTCTATCAACAATTGCAACAAAAGCCAAAAACATTCTTAAAACCTCTGTTTTATCAACCAACAAATAAATCCAAACAGCTCTAGAATAATCATCAACTATTGTCAAAAAGTAACGAGCGCCACACGACGAAACATGTCGATATGGACCCCACAAATCACAATGTATTATCTCAAAAATTCTAGAAGCCCTACTTTCATTAAGAGGAATTTTGTCTCTAGGATGTTTAGCACGCATACATACTTCACACCCCTTATCTAGACAATCTTTATTACTACTAACATGATGAAGCAACTTAACTACTTTGTCGGAAGGATGCCCCATTCGATAATGCCACTACTCCAAATTTGAGGTCGCTTCACCAACGCCAACATGATGCACAAAATCCAAATTGCTAAAATAATCTAATCCGTCTATCCTAGATCCCGTTCCAATCAGCTCCTTCGTCTGGTTCTGTATAACACACATATAAGAGTTAAATTGGACAATATAATGAAACTCATTGGTAAGTTCAAACACAGAAAGCAGGTTACGGCTTTGTTCGATAAACGAACAAAACCAACAAAAGAAGCTGCAATAGTATCACTATTGGGAAGACCAACGGGACATTCAAAACTCTGAATATCAAGCAGCCATTACTCAGGGGAGGTCGTCCATGGAAATCAAAACACTTGGCTTCCACATTACCCCTCTTTTTACAATAGTTGCAAATTTTATCGGACCAACTATTTGCTGTTTCGTCACCCACCTTCTTGCACTTAGCACACACCGAGGCATAACCTTCTCGACCACTATAATGAACCTCCTGCCCTGCTATACGGACAACAAAGCTAAGGGCTTCAGCAGGCCTTTGTTCTTACACATGCTTCGCTATGCGTACCCTTTCCTACTGCACTACTAATTGGTATGCACGATCTAAGCTAGGTAGAGGTTCTTGGGACAAAATATTAGTACGCAACGAGCTATAAAAAAAGAATCATGTAATTTGGATTGTTCACACCTAGTTTCATGCAATTAACCCGCAACACAATTCGAACAGCAAGAACAAGATATTAAAGGCTCATGGTGATCCAATTCTTGCCACAAAGAATGTAATTTACCATAATACACCGAAACAAACATATCACGAGATTGTTCACATTTAGCGATTGATGATTTTAATTGTTGTATTCTAGGACCATTAGTCTGAGCATAACATTTCTTGAGATGCTCCCATAGAAACCGAGCCTCACGAAATTTAGAAAGGGAAGATCGTACCTTAGGGTCGATTGTATTTGTAGTCCAGGATATCAACATGGCATTGATAGCTGTCCAATTAGATTGAGTACATGGCGAAACATGGGCGGTGATATTACCATTCAAGAAATCGAATTTGCATCGAGCCTCCAAAGTTGTTTGCATATCAGCTGCCCAATCATTGTAATTAACAGATTTTAATCGAGTTGGGGTTATGAAATCCCCGGGTCGATCTTGAGAAGCAAGGTAAAAGGGGGAATTAGGTTTAATTTCAGTCGCTGGGGGTGGTGGAGGAACATCATCTCCTGCCATATTTGAGGATTTTTAGAAAATTAAAAAAAAAAAAAAAAAAAAATTCAACCTGCTCCTGACACCATGTCAGTAACCCTTTATTATATTTATAGTTTTAGAGTAGAGATATAGAGAGAACATGTGTATACATGGTAATGTTGCAATAATTGTGAAATTTCATAAAATAGTAATTATTGCAGTATTTGTGGCAACAAGTTTCTAGTGCAGCCAGCCGCACGGTTTGGCAGGGTGCTACGTCAGCAAATAACAAGTAACCCCCAGACAAAGTAATCCCTAACTGAATTTATAACCCTTGATCGAGTAACCTCTGACCGACCTAGTAACCCATGACCGATGATTAATCCCTCCCACCTACTAACCCTTGATCGAGTAACCCTTAACCGACCAAGTAACCCCTGACCAACCTTGTAACCCCGGACCTAGTAACCCTTTGACCTAGTAAACCCCGACCAACCTAGTAATCCCTAATCCCACACCGCCTCCAAGCCTTAAACTCCACCACACCACCAACTGCCGCACCTCACTCGTCACACAAACCACTACCCCACACCACCAACCCACGCCACCAGCCCCTAACACACGCCACTATCCCCAGCCCCAAACGCCATGCCACCTGCCCTTAACCCAGATTTACCCACCACATGACCTTAACCGAACTCGAACCAACATCCAAAACCCATCCTAACCACCAGCAACACCAACCTTATTCAGCAGCCACCCTCAAAGCCTTAAACTCCATCACACCACCACCAACTCCCGTACCCACTGCCCCACGCCACAAATAAACCCAGATCCAACCAAACCCTATAAAGAAAAATTAAATCGAACAAAAACCATAAAAATTAACAATGGCTTAGAATTTCACTTCAAATATGGCTAAAAGGTCAAATTCGACCATGGCTGAATCACAAAACCACCAAAAACAAGCACCACCGGCGAACGAACCACGACTATCGATGATGGTTGCAGAATTTGTGTTCTCTGAGAAAATGAGAGGAGAGGATTTAGTGTGGGTGAGAAGAAGAAAAGAGGAGAGAGAAATGAAAGAAGAGAGAGAAAAAGATTAAAAAAAAATCAGAGGCTAGCAGTACGGTGTGGCCAGCCACCTATGAAACTTTGTATAATCGTGGTCTTGAAGAACAGAAGAAGTATGATGTATGTCATACAACTAACCAGTTTTTTTTGTAGTAAAACTAACAAAAAATTAATCAAACCTAATTGTTAATATTAAAAATCTATACTATTATTTTAAAAGAAGGACACGTGTGTCCTCTTCCTTTTTTCTGATTAAAAAAATAAAATAAAATCTCATGCAATACTTTAATTTATAAAATAACTTTATACTCTCTCCGTTTTTAAATACTTGCTCCATTTCTCCATGCGCGGAGTTTTAGGAGAATTTGGAGAAAGTAATAAAATATGGAGGTAGTGGGGTTGGTGGAAGAATATAAAATTATAAAAAGCAAAAGTAATGGAGAAATTAGAGGAGAGAGAATATGAAATTAATAAAATATGATATTTGTTGGGTCCACTAGGTGAGAGAAATAAGTTAAATATTGTAAAAGCTTTCCAAATAAGGAAATGGAGCAAGTATTTAAAAACGGCCGAAAAAGAAAACTGGAGCAAGTATTTAAAAACGGAGGGAGTACATGAAAATTGATCATTCCATTACCAAAAAAAAAAAAAAAAAAAAAAAGAAAACCTAAATATTTTGCAAATTAATTGTAAATTTAAGTTTAACCGTTATTTAAAAAAAGTGTAAGAAAAAGGTTTTTCACAACATAACATATGTTTTTTTTTTAAAAATTTTGATGGACTCATACTATGTTTTACTTTTAAATTTTTATATATATTACTCCGTCCGTCCCTATTTGATAGTAACTTTTGGGCAATTTCCACGAAATTAATAAACATGAATAAGAAATAACAAAAGTACATTGAAAAAGTAAATTTACATTGGATATGTAAAAAAGTAAAGAGAGAAAGTAATTAAAGTATGAGAAAGCAAAATTTACATGGGAAAGTTAAATTTGCATAAATATTTTTGCAAATTGGAGAGAATTTTGGTAAACAAAAATAATATTAATGATACTTAAAAAAAGCAAATGTGACTAACATATTGGGGCACCAAAAATGGAATAAGTGACTATCAAATAGGAACGGAAGGAATAGTTTTTTGAAAGTACGGAGTAATTATTTGACACTACTATTAAAATATTTTCTACGAAGGACAATTCTCTTATGAAATTGAAACACTAAGCAAAAATATACTCCCTCCGTCCCAAATTACTTGCAACGGTTTGACTTTTTGTAATATTCACACATCTCCATTTGATCATCTTTTTTAACTATTATATGAAAGTCAATGTAATCATGTAAGATGTTGTTGGGTCTATTTTAATGTATAGTTTCTTAATATACACTTTTTATAACTTATATAAATATATAATAATATATATCAACGGTCAAACATGTACATCGGCAAGCGTGTCCAGTCAAAATATTGCAAATAATGAGACAGAGGGAGTAAATACAAAAACAATTATTATAACACATTAAATAGCTGTGCATTGCACAGGTTTAAGACTAATTAACAACCACTACTGCTGAATGGTCTTTGTTTTTAGTTTCTTTCCCGTTATGGGTTGTCATATTCGCTTCAGGGAATGGAGTAGAGCCGGTAGGACGTGATTCATGATTTTTCATTAACAACTCGTTATTTTGCTCAGCCACAAGAAGACAAGATATTAATTCAGAATATTTTTTAAAACTTTTTTCTCTATATTGTGTCTGCAGGACAATATTATTAGCATGGAAAGTGGAGTATGTCTTTTTAAGCATTTCTGCATCAGTAATATTTTATCCACATAATTTCAATTGAGAAGTTATTTTAAACATAGCTGAGTTATATTCACTAACAGATTTAAAATCTTGCAATTTTAAATTCAACCATTCATAACGAGCTCTAGGGAGTATCACTGTTTTTTGGTGGTCATACCCTTCCTTTAGGTTACTCCAAAGGATTTGTGGGTCTTTCACAGTTAAATATTCATTTTTAAGTCCTTCATGGAGGTCATAGCGAAGGAATATCATGGCTTTAGCCTTATCTTGAGGTGTTGCCTCATTAGCCTCTTTGATTGTTTCACCAAGCCTTTTAGCATCTAGATGTATTTCAACATCTAACACCCATGATAAATAATTCTTTCCGGTAATATCAAGGGCCACAAATTCAAGCTTGGCAAGGTTCGACATTTTTCACTATACAAAATATTGTTCAAAATTAGATATAAAAAATATCAAACATATACATATAAAAACATAATTGTTGATAATAAAAGTGTAATAGCAAGATAAGCAAATAAAATTAAGTTACCAATTGGTTGTTGGTGTAGTGGTGATTGGGACTACACTTGGTAGGGAGGACTCGTGTTCGATCCCCCGCAACAACAATCGGGAGGGGACTGGAACCTAACCACCCAGAACTGATCCCCGAATCCGGATTAGCCCAAAGGGTGAACCGGGTGGAACACCCAAAAAAAAAAAAAAACAAATAAAATAAGCAATAACCAAATAATGCATAATATAAAGAATTGTTAACATTAAGATCCTATATTTATATGTCGGGTCAAAAAAAAAAAAATAGATCCTATATTTATATGTATAATAATCATATATACTTAACCAAACAAGAAAACTAGGGAAATACTAATCAAGAGCATTGCACGGATCATTATAAAGTGTATGTGGTAATATATTGAATAAATAGCAACCATAATAAAATAGTAGTGTGTACGCAGCAATGCGGCATAATTCATGATTATAGCAAAGTCATGCATAACAATACGGCATAGCAATGTTAGCAAAATAATATAACAATGCAGTATACTTGTGGCAAAACAAAATCATGATTATAGCTAACATATACATGTAAAAAGGGTGAAGTTTACCTCAACGGGAGGAAAAAAAAAAAAACTAGTGTGTACGAAGTTCTATGTATATTATATGATTAATATTTTCTCAGATTTCCGATAATTAAAGCAATGGTGTTGATAACGTGTTAAATATGGAAGAGAAAAATATAGAGAGATGAGGGAAGCTTGTTACGTTGTATTTCATATTCCATCTATTACGGGATATATATACATGTACATTATTTAAGGTTCTATCAACGGATTAGACCAAATTTTTAACTCTAGAATATTCTATATTGTACATGGGATCCATATTTAGATATTATAATAACAGAAAACTATTTTAATGATTTTTACATTTCAATTTTGTAAAAAAAAAAAAAAAAAAAAAAAAAATCGATGAAGAAGTCGATAGTTTGGGCGGGTCAAGTTTAAACATCTAGTCATCAAACTCTCCCACATCTATAAAAAACCCCAGCGCCTCAAATTAGGGTTTTCAACATTGCCGTTTAAAGAACTCACCGCACTCTCTATTGCGCTTGAGTTCCGTTGCAGGCAGACATCAATCTTCTAAACTTCCTTATTCATTTATCTCTACTTCTATAGATTTATGTTAAGGTGTTTTGATACATAATCAAATTCGTTCTAAATCTTCTTTAATGGCTGATCCAATGACTTCTTTTTTGTTTATCAATCGAGGGCTCTATTTCACCCGCCCTATAATGGTTGGGCTGATTTGTAGAATTTTATGATATATTTTTTTAAAAAAAAAATCACGCTTTTTTTGCCCAAAATCTTCGCTGTGTTTTTGCGTCAGATCTTGATTTTTGTACTTTGTTTTTCCTTAATTTGTTTGTTCTTGGTGATGGTGATTTTCCTGTTATTCTAATTCTGCCATTTATTATCGAATTACTGATGCAGTTTTTAAGGTAAATCATTTTAAATATTAAGTATTAATTTTGTTTATCGTTTTTTTTTTTTGAAAAATTTGGATATACATTAGCGTTTATTGTTTGTTACAGTAGATACTATCAAATTGGTATGAAGATTTATTGTGGTCCGCCCAATTACGTTTACCAATAATTAAATCCAAGTACAAAACATTTGTTTTGAAATCTGTACTACTGCTATGGTATACACTCCATTACTCACTTTTTCACATAAAATAAATGAAAAAGTACTACTCTCTCCCTCCCTAATTACATTCTTCCTTTCTATTTTTGGTATTCTAAAATTACATTTCTCCTTTCTGTTTTTGGTAAGTGTTTTTTAGTAAATCAACTCTTTTTTTCTGTTTTATATTTAATGCTTTCTCATTCATCCTTACCTAATATCACTCATAATCCTTGTGCCAAATTACAATGAATATGATTAGTAAAAAATTTTCAATTAGGATCATGTGATTGGTCCTTTTTTTTTTTTTGCAAAGAATTGATGACATGTCATGAGTAATAATTAATCTATCTTTGTACTTCCCATTGCATTATCTAATTATTGTTATTTGTCTTTTTCTTCCCTCTTTAATTCCCGTGTAAATTTCCAAAGGGGAATGTAATTTAGGGACGGAGGGAGTACTATTGTTGCTCATTGGTAGTCTCGAGAATTAAGAAATATAAATAAATGTGGTACTTAAATTAGGGCATAAGGGATTATCAATAAGAAACGGAGAAAGTACATGATATGTGCAAAATTATAAGGTAATTTAGAAAATACAATAAATAAAGTTCAAAAAGTGGGCATAATATCTTTATACACTATCCAGAAATAAGATGAACTCTATTATGGGATGAAGGGAGTAGATTTGTCAGGATGAAGGGAGTAGATCGGGATGAAGGGAGTAGATTTGTCTTTCTGATGCAGTAATGCCTGTTTGTCTTTCGATTAGACCTAGCAATTTTGACCTAGGCTCAATGACCTTACCCAAATCACTTGACCCATTGCCCAAAATCGACCACAAAATATTAATGTGAAATTTACCCAAAAGTCGAAGTCAACCCAACTTGACCCATACCCGACTCGAAGTGGAATTAACCTGACCTTGACCCATAACCCAAACCAATCCGAACTGAAATGATCCCGAAGTTGATCCGACACTCGAAGTGGCCCGACCCGAAGTTGACCCGATACCCAAAGTGGCTCGACCTTAATTAAACTTGAATAAATGACCTAAATAGATCCGAAACTCAAAGTGAGCCGAACTAAAATTACCTTATACCAGAAATGAATCAATTGAAGCCAAAGACTTGACTCGAGCAAACCAAAATAGAAAACAACTGCAATCAAACTATTTTTTTTTTTAATTGAATTGATTTGTAATGTATAATAGTGTAAGGCTCTGTTCTTTTGAGCTTCTGGGCAGGGCAGAGTAGAATAGAGCAGGGGTTAGCAGAGCAGAGTAGATTAAATTTAGCAGAGCCAAGCAGAGCAGACATATTTCAAGATTATTATTAATACTATTATTAATGTTATTATTATTAGTGTTGTTATTATTGTTGTTGTTATTATTGTTGTTGTTATTATTATTATTGTTATTGTTATTAAAAAAAAACCTACAAAGTCAATCAATTTACAAGAAATTGGTGGGGAGCTGAGATACAATCTGAGCCCCCACCCCTCTAGCTATTGCGAATCCGATCCTGCTGAATATATGAGCAGCTGCACGAGCACCAATATCCTGAGTCTTAACGAACTCCTGAATCCTATTTAGCAACGCAACAACCTCCTTTTCTAATTTCCCCAACAAAGAAAAGGAGAAAGGAAGAAAACCATAGCCACTAGCCCTGCAACGCGCCCCATACTTGTCCCGTTTTCGCTGAGCCGTCGCAGACACAACATGACCAGGAATGAAGTCAGACAACCCTGATTGTGTCAAAGGTGAAGACCCCGTCAAGTCAACACATACATCAAGGCCTCTATCTCAGGAATAAAGCAACACATCTATTGGACGAAGAGCCCCGTCGTTCCCTCCAGTCAACCCTTGTTAACCTCCTTTTGAGCAGAAATCCCAGAACGAAAAAAATTATCAACAAGGGTGTCACGAACAACGTTGTGCCGATGTTTAATACCGACCATCCCTGCACAAGACACTACATGATCCCCATAAATATCCCCAACAAAAACACTTGAGCAAGCAGAACACGGTGTTGAAATGGAGAACAAAGGAACACCCAACCTGTAGCAAAGAACACTACGGTAAGTCTTACCATTCATAGTCTGACCCAAACCCGATATCGGGACCGTTCGCAACCAGGACGAAGAGTGATCCCCCTGTTGGGACTTCCATAAGGCAACCTGACGCACAGATAAGGAGAAAGTGGAATCCGCAGATCCAGTGACCTTCGTGAAATATATATCTGCCAAATTTTTCATGAGTCTGGGGGCAGCGATCTCACTAGGGTTACTCTTAAGGTTAGTCTCCACAGTCCTGTTAAAAAGACTAAAAGCACCATTGAAGGCAGGTTCCGAACTAACAATACCAGAAATGCTAAGAAGCGTAGCCTGAAGACCAGAAGTCTGCAGACGCGACGCAAGGAAATCATAGTGCCGAACATCACCCGTCGAATAAACACCCAAACCACCATAAGCAAAAGGTAAGGTGACAAGTCGCCATTGACAATCACCAGAACCAGGCCCCAAAGCAGTTACAATGCGCTCCAAAAAAGCCCAAACTGCCACATTAAAAGAAATATGTGCCGTTTCAAAAAGACGAGGAGGACAAGTGCGCATAGCAAAGTACAGTTTCGAAACCCCAGTACATGCACGAACAAGCAACAACTCGCAATGGGGATCATCGAGCTTAGCAACAGCATCCATTAGCGCAATGGTCTTCAACACTCTCTGCGTAACAAGCTCACCACATAAAGAGGAATCATTACTGACAGGACCACCCTGCAACTTAACGCCAAGGACAGGACGACCAATATCTAGAGGAAAGACACCCACGAGACGGCTATGAGGGTCCTCCGTGGGCCAGAAAATTTCCGTTATCTCAGTGTTGACATGGAGTCCGAGACGAGGACCCTCCGCCAAAATCAACTCCAAAACATTTCTTACCGCTAAGGTGTCACCAATAATAGTGCCGTCATCTAAATATCAAGTCTGCAAAGATAAATAAAAAGAATCTTTGATTTGGCACACCAACGGATGAAGAACCAAAGGAAAAAGCAAAGTGCCTACCTAGAGGATCACCCTGCTGCACCCCCTGACATGACCATAAGGTATGCTCCCCGGAAAATAGCCTGGCTAGAGTAGAGTAACAGAATTTAACCCATCGCAAGAGAGCTGGACAACGAAGACGAACCTCACACAACAAAGTCGAACAGTCTACCAAATTAAAAGCATTCTGGAAATCAACCGGCAACATAGAAAGGCCAACGTCACTACCACACGCCTTAACCAAACAATTAACAGCATGAAGAATAGCCTCACCACCCGTCGGCACCCCGACACCAAACTAAAGACCTCCTAATAGCTTCCCAGACGCGGACCAATTAAAGCAGCCCCAACCTTTGAAACCAGACGCCTCCAAACGATACCCACCGCAATAAGCCGAATACCACCACCAGGCTTAACAAGAGGCGTAAGAGGAGGACTAGCAATATATTCTCCCAATTCAGTAGGACATTTCCCAGTGAGAAAAAGATTAACCACCTGCATAATAGAGGCCACCAACTCATCTGAAATAGCAACTACAGCACCACACAAACAATCCATAAGGTGTTGAGCACGCAAGCCATCTCTACCGCATGACGTACCTCACGAAAAACCCCTAATCTGATAAAAAACAACAGCAGGAGTAGCAATAAGGTGCTGATCAACGAGAATATCCGGTAAGATAGGAGCCGGAAAGGAAGGGTGCTTATCTTGCAAATTTGCATGCAAGAGTAGCATCATTGTAAGGGGCAAGACCAGAAGACAAAAGAACCCTAACCGCAGTAGTGTAATGTCCGTCAGAAATTTTTCTCTTACACTGCTTAATATTACGCTCAGACAAATCAAAGTTCTCATTAGCATCCAATAAAGGCGGAGACACATCAACTAATGTGTCGCTCACAAGTTGCACATAACCACCAGGCTCACACCAAGAACGAATAGCGGAAGTGATACTCTCTTCCTGTCACTAACGCTTGACACCCGAAGAACACTCTCGACTACTCCTCGGAGAAAGGGTTTTAAGGACACAGAGAGGCAACACAAGCAATCGAACCCAACAAGAGATGTCATCAGGCTGGCAAATCACCTTATCAAGGGCCCCTTTGAGAACCCGAGAAAAACCTAATCGACACTTAGGAGGAATAGAAATCACTGAACGAAACCGTTTAGATAGCAAACTATCAAGAAGAGCTACTTTAAAAGCAAAATGAGGCTCACGATGCACACCAGGAACAAGATCAGATGCCACCGAAGAAGGACCTTGCGATCTTAGAAAACCATAAAGAACAAAACTCACAACACCATCCCCAGAATCAGGAGGGGCCACAAAATCATCAGGGCCATGCCGACACTTCGTACGAAGAGTATGTGTCTTGAAACACTCCCCACAAAGCCAAATGCCTATACGACGAAAGTTTGACTCCGCCTCCTAGAAAATAGCCAAATTATAAGAAAGAGAATGCCTGGTCAAATCTCTTGCAGCTGCAAACCAATGACGATCACGGAGATGAGTAAGCAAAGAGGCCTTTGTGAGCCCATTACCCCGGCCATCACAACACCCATTAAGACCCATAAATGAGCAATGGAACGGAACAATAGCAGGCATAACACCCACGAGAAGATCGCCAAAACTGCACACCCATATCACACCAACACTGCAACAAAAGCAGCCTTGAATCCACACCAAAACAACACCAAAATCACACTCAAGCTGCACCAAAAACAGCAGCAAAAAAATTCCAAAACTATACCAAAAACAACAACAAATGCACACCAAAAAAGCACCAATAACAACACCACGACTGCACCAAACAGACCGCTTGAAAATTGCACCAACTGACCCAAAACAACACCAGAATCTGATAGGAGAACAGAACGAAAACTGACCCAATAGTCACATGAAATTCGCACCAAAATCGCACCCAAAAACACGCCACAAAACACCAGAAACAGACCTGAAACTGCACCCAAAAGCAGTCATAATTGCACTAGAAACCGCCGTAAAACACAGCCTAAAACATGAGCAGAAATAACCAGAAATTATTATTATTATTATTATTATTATTATTATTATTATTATTATTATTATTATTATTATTATTATTATTATATCATTATTATTATTATTATTATTATTATTATTATATCATTATTATCATTGTTGTTATTATTATTGTAGTTGTTGTTGTTGTTGTTGTTGTTGTTGTTCTTATTATTATCATTATTATTATATCATTATTATTATTATTATTATTATTATTATTATTATTATTATATCATTATTATCATTGTTGTTATTGTTGATTTAGGTGAGTGAAAACATAAATAAATGTATACCATGTTTAACATATGCTAATAGTAGAAAGATAAAAGACAACAATTTACTTATATTCATTTCACAAAAATCTTAAAATAAAATGATTTAATGAGTAATAATGATTTTACTTATAAATATGTCTTGATCATATATTTTTAACCCTCAAAATAAAAACATACAAGGCACGACTTGAAAACAACCCCCCCCTTTTTTTTTTTAAATTCAGAAATTGTATGGAAAGATTTGAAAAATAGTTCAACTCAATGAACTAACAATCACCCATATTAAATATTTCTATACATTGTGATTCTAATATCAAATGTTTATAAAAAGAAATTGTTATTATTATTATTTATTTATTTGAAAGAATTGTTATAATTATTAGAAATTATTAATGAATAATATTATTAAATATTAATTCTTGACAGTTTGAATAATTAAATACTAGATGAAGCCCGTGCGATGCACATTTTGTTTGAATTTTTAAGAATATATTTCATTATGTATGTGCTCAAAATTTGTATATATTTAGATAAAATTTATAATATAAAAAGATAATATTTAATATTTAATTAATTTAAACTTAAAAATCTCATTCGACAATTTTTCTTACATGGCCTTTCAATTATTTTATTTTAAAAGAAGTTAATAATCTTTTATTTTATTGGCTACAATTTAAATTATAATCCTATGTGGCATGTTATGAAAATTAAATCCTATATGGTTCTCTAAAAACTCAGGAAAAAACTCACCTTTATATATATATATATATATATATATATATATATATATATATATATATATATATATATATATATATATATATTAGATTATTAATGATAATTATTATTAATAATTATTATTATGATTAGTAAATATAAATTATTATTAATATTAATAATTATTATAATTATTTTTAATATTAATTATTATTACAATTATTTAAAATAATAAATTATTATCATCAATACACTTTTAATTATTATTATTGAATATTAATTATCATTGTTATTGTAGACACCCAAATGTGTCTCCCCAAAACCAAACCCAGTGATGAATACCTTTCACGTCAATTGATTATTGAACAAAGTAAAAGTGTGGAAAGTCTAATGATGAGGATGTTTTATTAAAATATTTCTCTTTCTGTTTTCAAAAATATTTCTTTTCTTACTCTATTTATGAAAAACAGCCAGTCCAATTTGGTTTGGTCCATGATAACGGTCCAATAATAGTGTATTTGGATGGGGTTTGAAAAGACCTCTTAAACGATATATTATAAACCCAATTCCAATGAATAATGAGGAAGTTATGGCCAAAATAATAAACTGGGCTCAAACCGGATTTTACCTACGGGCCCATGTTCGTGTGGAGGGTCCAAAGGTTTAATCCTATTCCTAAACTAATTAGGATTTATTAGAAGCTTCTATGAGTTTCTAAAAGATCTTAATTATCCTTTTTGAAAAGATAAAATGAAAGAGTTTGAAATTGAATAAAACTTTTTTTTTAAATCCTAATTCTATTCGAATTTAAAGATGTTCAAAGAAAATCAGATATTATTTTTTTTCCTTATAATCTTTACCCAAATCTTATATGGTTGGACAGATCTTGAAATTATCTTTCCAATGATATATTATAATATTAATTCCGAGCTATAACGAAAAAGATATGAATGGAATACGAAACTCTATCCAAAACTGACACCCTTCCACTATTTCAGCCATATCTTTTATCTACAAAATCTTTTAATCTAATTCTAATTAGGTTGGAAAGTAGACTTCAAGAGCTTTCCAACGACATATTATATAACTTATTTAGACTTCTGGATCAAAAGATATGATAAAAACAAAATCCGCAAAAAAGCTGTCTCAGCGCCAAACTACAAGTCTGTCACCTGGCGTAGCTCCTGTCGTCTGGCGCTAATTCTTGTCGTTGGCGACAGGAGGTCTTTTATTCCGAATACGACTCAAACTCTTTTCTTTCGATTTCCGTGCTATTTTTTCTATAAATAGGGTTCGTATCTCCCCGTTTTCAATCATTAACAACAATCATCTCTCTTTTTCTCTCTTTAAAAGCTAGAAGCTTTCCTTCTCTCTCTATTGTTTTTCTAAACCTTCCCTCTCTCAAAATCCTCACTCATTAGTTCTAGAAACACCTAGCCAAGTTCGAAGTTGCTAGACGTGAAAGGTTTGATATTTCTGAGGGTTTGGTCCCAAATCTCTATTTTAATTATTTAATTTAATTGTTTGTTTTAATATTTTCCTTGAAGTTACTAAAGTGTGTATTTTGTTATTAGAAAGAGATACGAGGAACCGAAGTAAGTAATTTAATTGTTTTATTGATCTTTTGATATAGAAATCATGCTTTAGATTATTTTATTGATTCCTAGTATCATGTTAGGATGTTTTATTGGTTCCTAGTATCATGTTCAGGGTAATTTCTAATATCAAATATAATTATTATGATGCTTCCTATTTCTTTCTTAATATCATGTTAGTATCCTGTTAGAGCTAATTGATCTTTAGTGCTTAGTGACATGCTAAGGTTTGTTATTAATCTTGTTAGTATCGGGCTATGTAGTCCGCCACAAAGTTACCTATCTCCTCACCCACGGTCCCTTGCATCATACTTCCTTCAGGGTGAGCCCGATTCCGTACTTAATCTTGTAATGTACCCATGTGTCTTTCAAAAGGGTAGCACCACCTCATGAACACTGGGCCGCACAACTTAATCTCACGCACCAAATGAAGAACCAGATGAACCATTATGTCAAAAAATGAGGGTGGGAAATACATCTCAAATTTGCACAAAGTCACAACCACATCTGCTTGGAAAGCATCTAGTGTACAAGGGTCAATCACTTTGCTACAAATTGTATTGAAAAACGAACAAAGGCTTGTAATCTCTTCCCTCACGTGCTTCGGTAGAATACCACATATTGCAATCAGTAGGAATACTTGCATCATAATGTGACAATCATGGGATTTCATACTTGTCAACTTCAATTCTCCATTCAAGGTTACAAATCTTTTTATGTTAGATGAGTACCCTGATAGAACCTTAATGCCATACACACATGCACAAAACATACGTTTCTCTACCCTTGACAATGTATAGCAAGCCGGGGGTAAATAAGTTTTTTCATCCTTCCCTTTACCCTCAACTTTCTTCTTTGACGCATCTGTGGCCTTAGCCTTTCCCTTTCCCTTGCTCTTCTCCTTCCATTTTTTTTGAAACATTTTCATCTTCTTTTCTCGGTTCCTTCCCCTTTCTAACCTTTTCCTAAGGCCACAATTCTGGACGAATCCCTATCTCTTTCAAATCTAACCGTGCACCCTTTTCGTCCTTTGGTTTGCCTTGGATATTCATAAGCGTTCCCAAAAGAGCACCACACACATTCTTCATTATATGCATCATATCAAGACAGCGCCTAACGTCATGTTCTCTCCAGTACGGAAGCTTCCAAAAGATTGATTCTTTCTTAAACAGAGCAGCTGAGACCACAGTTTTTTCTGATTTTCCAAACACGTTCGTATCCCTTTCACCCGAGCACAAATCTTAGCACCACTCAATGGTCTAGGCGCATTATCCTCTTCCACTGTTCCATCGAAAGCCTTTTTCTGCCTACGGTACGAGTGATCACGCCTAAGGAACATTCGAGTCCGCAAGTAGACATCTTTGCGAGAATGAGTAAGGTACACACTTGATGTGTCATCAATACATATGGGGCATGCTTTTTTCCCTTTGACCTTGTACCCACACAAGTTGCCATATGCAGGGAAGTCATTCATGGTCCACATAAAGGCTGCACGCAATGTGAACATCTCGTTCTGATGAGCATCGAAAACAAAAACCCCTTCGTCCCACATCTTTCTCAAGTCATCAATAAGCGGCGCAAGGTAAACATTTATGTCGTTTCTAGGTTGCCTAGGCCCCGTTATTAGAAATGAAAACATTACATACTTACGTTTCATACACAGCCAAGGAGGCAAATTATAAATCACTAAAAGTACCGGCCATGTGCTGTGTTGGGTACTAAGAGTGCCAAATGGATTCATCCCGTCCGTGCACAACCCAAGCCTTAATTTTCTGACTTCATCACCAAATTTCTCAAACTTCAAATCAATGTTCTTCCACTGTGGAGAGTCAGCTGGATGCTTTAGCATTCTGTTTTTCTTTCTTCCCTCTACATGCCACCTCAAGTTTTTAGCGTCTTTTGGTATTGATAATAGACGCTTAAACCTTCGAATAATGGGAAGATACCACAACACCTTAGCTTGTAGCGCGACCGCTTGCATCGTGGACACTCCTGCAATTGTTCATACTCATTTCGATACATAATACAGTCATTAAGACATGCATATATCTTCTTATACTCCAAACAAAAGGGACACATGAGCTTCTTTGCGTAATAGTAAGACTTAGGAATTTCATTCCCATCAGGCAACATATCAATTAATGCGGTCAACAAAGAAGTAAAACTAATGTCCGTCCACCCATGCTTCGACTTAATGTTGAAAAGTGTTAGCACGACCGATAGTTTGGAGTATTTTTTGCACCCAGGATAAAAAGGCTTTTTGGAAGCCTCCGATAATAACTCAAACACTCCACCTTCAACCCCATGCAACATCTCATCCACTTGTTCATCCTCGACCTCATCCGCCTGATCATCATCGGCTCCATCCTCACCATTATCAACAATATTGTCATCATTCTTGTATTCCTTGTCCACATGAATCTCATTGCTTCTAAAACGCACCTCATTCCGATCAAAATCCCCACTGTACTCTCCACTTTCTCCGTGCCAAATCCACACATGGTATTTATGCCTAAACCCACGACATAATACATACTCCCTCCGTCCCAAAAAGTTCGACCCATTTGGCCAAAAATTTGTCCCAAAAAGAATGACCCATTTGTTTTTTCCAACATCTATTAAATTCACAAAATTACCAATATAGCCTCAAATATTTTTGTCATCTAGCTCCTTCTTCCAATTCTACCTTTCTATTTTTTCAGATATTTGTGCCATCTCATTTCTAAATTTCTACACTTTTTTCCTCTCTCCTCCCACAATTAATATTTTTGATTCCTCTTTCTCTCTCTTCATTTTTTCTGGGGTTTGGGTATTTTCCCATGAAAAACCCTTGTTTATCTTCTTCTCTCTCCTTAATTCATCCTCTTTCGTAGACAATTTCGAAGCAAAAAAAGAGATTGGCGGTGTACGTGTGTTTGCGAATCAAAGCCCTTCAAATTACTCTCGTTTCAGCAGTCACGGATTGCTGCACTTGGTATGCGTATCATTTCCCCTGTTTTTTTATATAGGAGGTTTTTTTTTTTTTTTTTTTTTTTTTTTTTTTTTTTTATTTGATGTTAATGCACTTTATTTTGTTTGATGTTATGCTATATACTTTGAGTTGTATACGAGTGTAGACACCCATTTGTGTCTCCCCAAAACCGAACCTGGTGATGAGTACCTTTCGCGTCGAATCATAATCGAATGAAGTGAAAGTGTGGAAAGTTTAGCGTTGCGGATAGTTTTAATTCTTTTCTCTTCACTCTGTTTTTGAAAACTTATTTTAAGAAAACAGCCAATCCAGTTTGGTTGGTCCATGATATGGGTCCGATAATAGTGTAGTTGGATGGGGCTTGACAAGAGCTTTCCAACGATATATTATAAGCCCAATTCCGATGAATATTGAGGAAATTATGGCCAATTTATTAAGCTGGGCCCGGTTTGAACTTTATATGCGGCCCAATGATCTAGGGGAGGGCCTAATATGATTTATCATTCCTAATGCAATTAGGAATGGTTTTAGTCTTCTAGAATCTTCTAGAAGGTTCTTTTCATTCCTAATTCAATTAGCATTGATAAATTGACTTTTGACTTTTCAGAGTTTTAATTAAAATCAAATAGCATTTTCAAGGAAATTATATGATTTTATCCTCCAGTACGGTAAATTTATATGATTTTCGAAAACGCGTTAAAATCAGGCTTGGCGCCTAACCCCAGGCCTTGGTGCCTGGAACTAGGCCTGGCGACTGGCGCTAGCCATTGGCGCCTGGCGCTGGCCTGGTGCCTGGCGCCAGTTAGCCAAGGGTGGCGCCAGCCCTGTTTTTTGTGCGTCAGACTCTATTTTGTTTATTTTATCTTTTTGGTTGATTTTCTCTATAAATATCGTATTAAAAACTCCGTTTTCATTCATCATCTACATTTATCATTCACCAATTCACAAGTTTTTCTTAGCATTCTCTAAATCATTCATCTTTTTCTAAATTTGGTTTTTCACATACAAAATTTCGCATTCATTAGATTTAGACACACCTAGCCAAGTTCGAAGTTGCCTTCGCCCTAGACGTGAAAGGTTTTAATTTCTGAGGGTTTGGTCCCAAATCTCTATTTCAATTATTTAATTTAATTTGATTTTTGTTTATTATTTTCCTTGAAGTTACTAACGTGTGTATTTTGTTATTAGAAAGAGGTACGAGGCATCAAAGTAAGTACTTTAATTGATTTATTGATATTATGATTTCGAAATCATGTTTACATTGTTATTATGATATTCCTAGTATCATGTCTAGGGTAATTTTAATATTAAATATGATTGTTACGATGCTTCCTATGTTCTTCCTAATATTTATGATTGTTAGTATCATGTTAGGGTCAAAGATTTGATTTTTATTGCTTAGTGACATGCTAGGGTTTGTTATTAATCTTGTTAGTATCATGCCTAGGATCTTACTTTTATTATGCTTTAACATGAATATTATTATAATTATGATTATTATAGTTATTATTAATTATGATTGCTATGATTATGATATTTGTTATTATTATTATTATTATTATTATTATTATTATTATTATTATTATTATTATTATTATTATTATTATTATTATTATTATTATTATTATTATTATTATTATTATTATTATTATTATTATTATTATTATTATTATTATTATTATTATTATTTTTATTATGATTATTATTGTTGCTTGATATTTATTATTATTGCTTGATCACGCCTTTTATGCATGTTTAAAGGGAATTTGTACTTGTCATCACGCTTAATAAGATAATTAATAATCTTGTTAGGGTTAATGTGATTATAATTCAAGTGATCGCCAATAATAGTTTGTTTGTGCATTAAATTCAACCAACATAGATAAACATGTTTAGGGTTAATTCTAATGATTGCATGTTAGTCAGAAAGCGCACATGAATACGATCAGAATAAAGTAGAGGCCTATTATTAGGGCAGGTTCAATCTCTTTTAGGTTGGATTTGTACCTTCATCCCCGAACCCTTATTTGGTTCTAGACCTTATGGAGTTGACGATCTCTTGGATCGTTAAGGGGTGTAACCTTCATCCTATGAACGGTTTACAAGTTCCTAAAAAAACTTGTTGGCGACTCTTTTGCTCTATCTTCTTCCCTTTTGGACGCCACCGTACTTTTGTGTATGATCACAGTGGGGTTCAAGCTAGTGGGATTAAAGCTCGAAATTTACTCCCTACAACGAGTAATATGAATTATATTTTGAGGTGATTAACTCATGTTAGGGATTGACATGTTAATTTGGGTGATTAACTCATGTTAGGGTTTGATTACTTTGGGTGATTAACTTATGTTAGGGTTTGATTATGTCGGGGTAATTCTTTTTACGGTCTGATGAATTAGGGTAATTAATTCCTGTTATGTTATGATTACTTTGGGTGATTGCTTCCTGTCATATGTATAGAGATAAATATTGGTGATTAATTTCTGTATTTGGGTGATTAATATGGGTTTTATTATTCCTGTTTTAATCTGATTATTATGGATGCTTAATTATATGGGTTTTGATTCATTTGGGTGATTTTATCATGTAATTATTTGAGTAAGTTTGCTTAATTCATGTTGATGTTTGATTAATTATTCACATGGTTTGATTGCCTAGTTTTAGTAATGTTTGTGTCTTGAAGCCTCTTGTTTGAATGTTTCATGGTAAAAACAAAAATGAAGGGTTGAAGCATAACATTCCTTGAACTGTTTGAATCTCTTATATACACTGAAATATACAAGTGCATGATAGTATGTCCTGTCAAATTGTTATACCCCTTACTATCCCTCTATCCCTTGTTCATGCCCCAAAAAACCAATTTACAATGTGTGATCATCAATGTTTACAATTGTTTGTGTAAACCTATGTCTTTCAGGTCTTGTGGTCATCATGACTTTGTCCCAAGACACATCTGAATCACACTCTCATAAAACTCACAACTATGAAATGTACAAAAAACAGAAAGAAATTTTTGATGCTAAGGTTGACAAATCAGCCAAATTTAGTGGGGAGGAGGTTGATCAACCACCAATGAACACTGGGCCGCACAACTTAATCTCACGCACCAAATGAAGAACCAGATGAACCATTATGTCAAAAAATGAGGGTGGGAAATACATCTCAAATTTGCACAAAGTCACAACCACATCTGCTTGGAAAGCATCTAGTGTACAAGGGTCAATCACTTTGCTACAAATTGTATTGAAAAACGAACAAAGGCTTGTAATCTCTTCCCTCACGTGCTTCGGTAGAATACCACATATTGCAATCAGTAGGAATACTTGCATCATAATGTGACAATCATGGGATTTCATACTTGTCAACTTCAATTCTCCATTCAAGGTTACAAATCTTTTTATGTTAGATGAGTACCCTGATGGAACCTTAATGCCATACACACATGCACAAAACATACGTTTCTCTACCCTTGACAATGTATAGCAAGCCGGGGGTAAATCAGTTTTTTCATCCTTCCCTTTACCCTCAACTTTCTTCTTTGACGCATCTGTGGCCTTAGCCTTTCCCTTTCCCTTGCTCTTCTCCTTCCATTTTTTTTGAAACATTTTCATCTTCTTTTCTCGGTTCCTTCCCCTTTCTAACCTTTTCCTAAGGCCACAATTCTGGACGAATCCCTATCTCTTTCAAATCTAACCGTGCACCCTTTTCGTCCTTTGGTTTGCCTTGGATATTCATAAGCGTTCCCAAAAGAGCACCACACACATTCTTCATTATATGCATCATATCAAGACAGCGCCTAACGTCATGTTCTCTCCAGTACGGAAGCTTCCAAAAGATTGATTCTTTCTTAAACAGAGCAGCTGAGACCACAGTTTTTTCTGATTTTCCAAACACGTTCGTATCCCTTTCACCCGAGCACAAATCTTAGCACCACTCAATGGTCTAGGCGCATTATCCTCTTCCACTGTTCCATCGAAAGCCTTTTTCTGCCTACGGTACGAGTGATCACGCCTAAGGAACATTCGAGTCCGCAAGTAGACATCTTTGCGAGAATGAGTAAGGTACACACTTGATGTGTCATCAATACATATGGGGCATGCTTTTTTCCCTTTGACCTTGTACCCACACAAGTTGCCATATGCAGGGAAGTCATTCATGGTCCACATAAAGGCTGCACGCAATGTGAACATCTCGTTCTGATGAGCATCGAAAACAAAAACCCCTTCGTCCCACATCTTTCTCAAGTCATCAATAAGCGGCGCAAGGTAAACATTTATGTCGTTTCTAGGTTGCCTAGGCCCCGTTATTAGAAATGAAAACATTACATACTTACGTTTCATACACAGCCAAGGAGGCAAATTATAAATCACTAAAAGTACCGGCCATGTGCTGTGTTGGGTACTAAGAGTGCCAAATGGATTCATCCCGTCCGTGCACAACCCAAGCCTTAATTTTCTGACTTCATCACCAAATTTCTCAAACTTCAAATCAATGTTCTTCCACTGTGGAGAGTCAGCTGGATGCTTTAGCATTCTGTTTTTCTTTCTTCCCTCTACATGCCACCTCAAGTTTTTAGCGTCTTTTGGTATTGATAATAGACGCTTAAACCTTCGAATAATGGGAAGATACCACAACACCTTAGCTTGTAGCGCGACCGCTTGCATCGTGGACACTCCTGCAATTGTTCATACTCATTTCGATACATAATACAGTCATTAAGACATGCATATATCTTCTTATACTCCAAACAAAAGGGACACATGAGCTTCTTTGCGTAATAGTAAGACTTAGGAATTTCATTCCCATCAGGCAACATATCAATTAATGCGGTCAACAAAGAAGTAAAACTAATGTCCGTCCACCCATGCTTCGACTTAATGTTGAAAAGTGTTAGCACGACCGATAGTTTGGAGTATTTTTTGCACCCAGGATAAAAAGGCTTTTTGGAAGCCTCCGATAATAACTCAAACACTCCACCTTCAACCCCATGCAACATCTCATCCACTTGTTCATCCTCGACCTCATCCGCCTGATCATCATCGGCTCCATCCTCACCATTATCAACAATATTGTCATCATTCTTGTATTCCTTGTCCACATGAATCTCATTGCTTCTAAAACGCACCTCATTCCGATCAAAATCCCCACTGTACTCTCCACTTTCTCCGTGCCAAATCCACACATGGTATTTATGCCTAAACCCACGACATAATACATACTCCCTCCGTCCCAAAAAGTTCGACCCATTTGGCCAAAAATTTGTCCCAAAAAGAATGACCCATTTGTTTTTTCCAACATCTATTAAATTCACAAAATTACCAATATAGCCTCAAATATTTTTGTCATCTAGCTCCTTCTTCCAATTCTACCTTTCTATTTTTTCAGATATTTGTGCCATCTCATTTCTAAATTTCTACACTTTTTTCCTCTCTCCTCCCACAATTAATATTTTTGATTCCTCTTTCTCTCTCTTCATTTTTTCTGGGGTTTGGGTATTTTCCCATGAAAAACCCTTGTTTATCTTCTTCTCTCTCCTTAATTCATCCTCTTTCGTAGACAATTTCGAAGCAAAAAAAGAGATTGGCGGTGTACGTGTGTTTGCGAATCAAAGCCCTTCAAATTACTCTCGTTTCAGCAGTCACGGATTGCTGCACTTGGTATGCGTATCATTTCCCCTGTTTTTTTATATAGGAGGTTTTTTTTTTTTTTTTTTTTTTTTTTTTTTTTTTTTTTATTTGATGTTAATGCACTTTATTTTGTTTGATGTTATGCTATATACTTTGAGTTGTATACGAGTGTAGACACCCATTTGTGTCTCCCCAAAACCGAACCTGGTGATGAGTACCTTTCGCGTCGAATCATAATCGAATGAAGTGAAAGTGTGGAAAGTTTAGCGTTGCGGATAGTTTTAATTCTTTTCTCTTCACTCTGTTTTTGAAAACTTATTTTAAGAAAACAGCCAATCCAGTTTGGTTGGTCCATGATATGGGTCCGATAATAGTGTAGTTGGATGGGGCTTGACAAGAGCTTTCCAACGATATATTATAAGCCCAATTCCGATGAATATTGAGGAAATTATGGCCAATTTATTAAGCTGGGCCCGGTTTGAACTTTATATGCGGCCCAATGATCTAGGGGAGGGCCTAATATGATTTATCATTCCTAATGCAATTAGGAATGGTTTTAGTCTTCTAGAAGGTTCTTTTCATTCCTAATTCAATTAGCATTGATAAATTGACTTTTGACTTTTCAGAGTTTTAATTAAAATCAAATAGCATTTTCGAGGAAATTATATGATTTTATCCTCCAGTACGGTAAATTTATATGATTTTCGAAAACGCGTTAAAATCAGGCTTGGCGCCTAACCCCAGGCCTTGGTGCCTGGAACTAGGCCTGGCGACTGGCGCTAGCCATTGGCGCCTGGCGCTGGCCTGGTGCCTGGCGCCAGTTAGCCAAGGGTGGCGCCAGCCCTGTTTTTTGTGCGTCAGACTCTATTTTGTTTATTTTATCTTTTTGGTTGATTTTCTCTATAAATATCGTATTAAAAACTCCGTTTTCATTCATCATCTACATTTATCATTCACCAATTCACAAGTTTTTCTTAGCATTCTCTAAATCATTCATCTTTTTCTAAATTTGGTTTTTCACATACAAAATTTCGCATTCATTAGATTTAGACACACCTAGCCAAGTTCGAAGTTGCCTTCGCCCTAGACGTGAAAGGTTTTAATTTCTGAGGGTTTGGTCCCAAATCTCTATTTCAATTATTTAATTTAATTTGATTTTTGTTTATTATTTTCCTTGAAGTTACTAACGTGTGTATTTTGTTATTAGAAAGAGGTACGAGGCATCAAAGTAAGTACTTTAATTGATTTATTGATATTATGATTTCGAAATCATGTTTACATTGTTATTATGATATTCCTAGTATCATGTCTAGGGTAATTTTAATATTAAATATGATTGTTACGATGCTTCCTATGTTCTTCCTAATATTTATGATTGTTAGTATCATGTTAGGGTCAAAGATTTGATTTTTATTGCTTAGTGACATGCTAGGGTTTGTTATTAATCTTGTTAGTATCATGCCTAGGATCTTACTTTTATTATGCTTTAACATGAATATTATTATAATTATGATTATTATAGTTATTATTAATTATGATTGCTATGATTATGATATTTGTTATTATTATTATTATTATTATTATTATTATTATTATTATTATTATTATTATTATTATTATTATTATTATTATTATTATTATTATTATTATTATTATTATTATTATTATTATTATTATTATTATTATTATTATTATTATTATTATTATTATTATTTTTATTATGATTATTATTGTTGCTTGATATTTATTATTATTGCTTGATCACGCCTTTTATGCATGTTTAAAGGGAATTTGTACTTGTCATCACGCTTAATAAGATAATTAATAATCTTGTTAGGGTTAATGTGATTATAATTCAAGTGATCGCCAATAATAGTTTGTTTGTGCATTAAATTCAACCAACATAGATAAACATGTTTAGGGTTAATTCTAATGATTGCATGTTAGTCAGAAAGCGCACATGAATACGATCAGAATAAAGTAGAGGCCTATTATTAGGGCAGGTTCAATCTCTTTTAGGTTGGATTTGTACCTTCATCCCCGAACCCTTATTCGGTTCTAGACCTTATGGAGTTGACGATCTCTTGGATCGTTAAGGGGTGTAACCTTCATCCTATGAACGGTTTACAAGTTCCTAAAAAAACTTGTTGGCGACTCTTTTGCTCTATCTTCTTCCCTTTTGGACGCCACCGTACTTTTGTGTATGATCACAGTGGGGTTCAAGCTAGTGGGATTAAAGCTCGAAATTTACTCCCTACAACGAGTAATATGAATTATATTTTGAGGTGATTAACTCATGTTAGGGATTGACATGTTAATTTGGGTGATTAACTCATGTTAGGGTTTGATTACTTTGGGTGATTAACTTATGTTAGGGTTTGATTATGTCGGGGTAATTCTTTTTACGGTCTGATGAATTAGGGTAATTAATTCCTGTTATGTTATGATTACTTTGGGTGATTGCTTCCTGTCATATGTATAGAGATAAATATTGGTGATTAATTTCTGTATTTGGGTGATTAATATGGGTTTTATTATTCCTGTTTTAATCTGATTATTATGGATGCTTAATTATATGGGTTTTGATTCATTTGGGTGATTTTATCATGTAATTATTTGAGTAAGTTTGCTTAATTCATGTTGATGTTTGATTAATTATTCACATGGTTTGATTGCCTAGTTTTAGTAATGTTTGTGTCTTGAAGCCTCTTGTTTGAATGTTTCATGGTAAAAACAAAAATGAAGGGTTGAAGCATAACATTCCTTGAACTGTTTGAATCTCTTATATACACTGAAATATACAAGTGCATGATAGTATGTCCTGTCAAATTGTTATACCCCTTACTATCCCTCTATCCCTTGTTCATGCCCCAAAAAACCAATTTACAATGTGTGATCATCAATGTTTACAATTGTTTGTGTAAACCTATGTCTTTCAGGTCTTGTGGTCATCATGACTTTGTCCCAAGACACATCTGAATCACACTCTCATAAAACTCACAACTATGAAATGTACAAAAAACAGAAAGAAATTTTTGATGCTAAGGTTGACAAATCAGCCAAATTTAGTGGGGAGGAGGTTGATCAACCACCAAAATCTCCTGCCAGAGTTCCTATTCCTTTGGAGATGCAAACTGATTCATTATGTGATAGATTATTTGCTGACTCAAGGTCTCATTACACATCTGAGACATACCAGTGCACTGACAGGGATTGTGAATTAGGTAGTGGCTGTGAAGGTGAGCACAACTACAGCAATGAGACAAAATTGTACAGGTTTGGGATTGTTCCAGATGGCCAACCTCCCTTAGATGAATGGTATTGGCCAAAAGGATCTGTTCACTACTGTCCCTCTGACTCTGACTCTAATGATGCTGTTGGTGGCAGCCTTGCACCTAACAAAGTGAAGTCCAATGGTGATGCTGGTGGTGGTTGCTCTAAAACCAAAAAAATCAAGTTCCCTAATAAAGATTCTGACAAAGAATCTCAGAGCTAAGTTATACGTTGCCTTGTTTGTAAGAATTGGTTATTTATGGTTTGACTTTGGAACAATGATTTGCATGTGACTAGTAGTATGCTGACTTTGGATTTTAATTATGGCATTTTGAATTTGGATTCAGTAAAGTATATGTGGTTGTGTTTGGCTTTTGGAATTGAATGCATTACTATGACTTAACTCTATGCCATGGATATTGTTGCTGCTTTTGTGGAGTGGTTATTGCCTTGTTAGTTGTTTTTTTTTTCAACTGTGATGAGTCCATTAAAGCTGAGATATGTAGCCAATATGAAATTCTCAAGATTTCTGTTGTCCCTAGTCAGTAAGTTAATTTTGCTTGACTTACTGACTTTGGAAATTATTCTTGAAGTTTTCTAGGCTGTTCTATGAAGCTTGGGGACATCTGAGTTCATTTTTTCAAAAACAAAATGACTTTCTTTTTCATTTCATATTTGATATTTGGAAGTCATACATAGATTTTGAACCTTCACCATTCACTAACAAACAGAAGATACCAACTGACTACAGTCCCCCCCTAACCCATTGCATATTTGAAATTAAAAAAAACTTAAAAATCAAAATAAATCCAAAGTTTTATGTACTCTAAATCATTGTTGTTGGCTATTCATAGCATTGGAATTAGATGTGGAAGCCTCATGGTCATTTTCCATGACAAATGGTTGTTGTGATCAGTGGCGGATGTAGAATATTTAGTGTGGAGGGGCACTAAATAAAAAAAATTAAATAAAATGCTTGTATAAGGGCTTGAACCTAAGACTTTTAGTCCAAACTCAATGCATTACCACTATGACAAAGCTAATTTGATGTTATTTATTGCATAAAAATTGTATTTAACCTATACATTTATATATTTACTTAAATAAAAAAAAAAATAAAAAATTTGGGGGGCCGATGCCACCCAGGCCCCTTCATAGATCCGCCTATGGTTGTGACGCATTGTTTTGTGTGGTTTGAATATTTTCTTGTTCCTGTTCATCATCCGAGAAGTCTCTGTCCCCATGAACCCTTTCCCATGCATCTATGACAGCCCAAAGAGGTGCTTCAATTGGATCCTGTAGTCTCCCTTCTCTGTCTAACTTGGCTTTGTTTACATGTGGAGGTTCATATTTGTTTGAACCTTTAGCCTTTAAAATCTGATTCATAACATGATTAAGAGTGACCCAACACTTGAACAATGTCTTTGCATGCAGCTCATAGAATGCTTCTTTGACAACCTTAATAAGTTGCTCTGGGTTTCTTGCAAATTTCTTGTGTTGTAGTGACTGAATGCTCCTGAAAAAACCCAAGTCCAAAATGTTTAAGTCTGGACTGTTTGGTGGTTGTTGAATGAGAATAAAACTAAATCCTGGCTGCTCACAATGTAGTTGCCACTCTGGGTCATCATGAAGCACATGGGGTTTTGCATTGTCTTGTTGGATGTAAATTGTATTGTGTTGTCCTATATTTGGCCATTTTTCCATAATTGCTGGTACAATATTCTCAATGAGCATCTTCCTTGAAACATCTCTTGTGATTCTCTCCACCACCTTTGTCACCATTTCTCCCTTATTTATGTACTTTGAACTTCTTAAAGCAGGTGCTTCATATGTGAATGGGAATATTCCCAGTTTACCATCAAAAATGCATTCTTTTTGGGCATTGTACCATGGCTTTGCAACTGCTGCACTGAACATAACCTTTGGGATGTGTTTGTTTGAATGAGCATTCCTATAATCCCCCTTCTCTCCTCTTTCCAAGTAGGCCCTTTTAGATTTCTTTGTCATTTCAAACCATTTCTCATCAATCATGACTGTGTTGTACTGTGGTAGATACTCTTTTTTAGTGCCTGGTGTGTTACCAATGAGGTGACTTAAAATCCACCTTAATCTTTCCTTTTTGTTTGCTGGTTTGAGACTTGGTTTCAGAGCATTTGTATGGGGCCGTATGTCTCCCCTCCTCACAAGCCTTTGCACAGTGCTTTTTGATACATTGAGTAGAGTTGCCAAATCCCTTTGACAAGAACTATTTCCCATTGGAATGCTCTGAATTTGTTCAGGTGATATCTGGATTCTTTTCCTCCCACAATGATGTAATTTTGTGGTCACATTGTACACTTGATCACCTCCCTCTTGCCTATTTCTCTTGTTCCATATGAGGCCTATGTATTTCCTGGTTATGTTGAAATGATGTGCGGCATCTGTGATTGCTCCCCTTTCTAATTTGCCATTAGTTGCTCTGTTTAGAAGCCATACAAGTATAGTATGCTTGTCCTCACTTCTGAGCCCGCTCTTGTGATGACCATTAGTTTGCTGTTGCTGTTGATTATGTGTTGCTTGACTGTCCATGTAAGCTTGGCCATTATGAAATGTTGGTTCTTGGTCAGATGTGTGCATTCCTCCGGTTGTTGGAATTTGGTTGAGATCTATTCCATACGCAAAATAGTCCCCTCCATGACTTACATGTTCATCATCAACATTTTCAATAGCAACATTCAAATCAAAATCTGAAGCCATAATGAAGCAGGCAATGATGAAAGTGGAGTAATTTAAAAGCAGATTTTTTTTAGAGTGTTTAGTGAGTGTGAAAATATTTTTAGATGAAACAAAAATTTTCTTTTATACAGTAAAAGGAGGGAAATCTGATTTGTATTCCCTTCCTTTTAAAAGTGTCACCTTGGCAATCTTGTGTACAATAATTTTAGTGGGTGTTGTAAAACAATACTTTAATATTATTGGTTAATAAAGCATTACATAGCTTAGCTACATTATTACTGCATGTATAGGACAACGATTAAAACCCAAAGGTTTATTGGGAGTAGGATTTTCTCTCTCTTATGTATTTATTGCAAATTATTGCCTACTTATGTTTTCCAATGCATTTGTACTTCCAAATAAGTTTCTTAATACCCGCGTAAACCTCCCAAATGGGTCGAACTTTTTAGGACGGAGGGAGTATCTCTAATGATTTCAACACTATCGACCACATTTACATTATTACAATCAACACAAGGACAATAAAGGCCTTTGTCACCCAGTTTGCGTTGATAAGCTAAAGCCCTCTCACAAAACTCTTGAACCCCATTTCAAAATTCCAATGTATCACGTCTACCATACATCCAACCATTATCCTTCTCCATTTAGTAAATTGTCTCTAACCATATATAGCAACATATAATGAATAATGTGGAATTACTACATATTTTATGTAAATCAAATTCAAGTACAAAACGTGAATATACCATTCATATAGTGAAAGAAATGCATGTTTCCAAAGGGTGCTTATCACTCCAACCTAACCCATCCTTGAATGTCTACTCTCACTAGTGAATGTATGTCAACTTTCCAATTTTAAGGAAAATCCGGTAGCATTTTCCCTAGTTCTCCAAGTACACGTAGTAGATAATTAATTACCCACATATCTACTCAGAGAACATAATGAGGAAATGGTAAGCCAAGATATTCCTTAAAATCGAAAAGAAAACATACATTCACCACCTAAGTGAGAATACACATTCAAGAACAGTCTCAACCGATGACTATTCAAGACTTTCTCCTAATGAAAAAGCCTTGAACGGGCATTTAGGCATATGTTGATGCAAGTATTCTATATATTGTTGTATTTATTTGCAATTAAACAATACACAAGTTGCAATATCATGAATAAACTTTTATTAAATGGATAAATAGAAAGTAATATAGCTTAGTAAAGTTTATTAGTCATACCAATATAGCAACTACCCACTTGAGCTCAATATGTAGTCCTGAACCTAAACTCATGCTTCAATTCACATATGATTCTATTAAAAAAAAACAAAAATTAGGTTAAATATTATGTATGTACTATTTATTTCTCATAACATGTCAATTCACTAATTTATTTCTAAGCTAAAACACATCATTCATCGAACGAACAATTGCTAAACTATGTATTCACTACTTTGTTCAAAATTCAGCTAATTTATTCAAAATTGCTAAACTAACAAGGTTACTTATCTCTAATTTATTCAAAATTACCCATTCAAAACAACTTAAAATTAACCATTAAAACATTCCAAAATTAAACTAATTTAGTAACAAGGTTACTAATTTGTAATTTAATCAAAAATACCCATCAAAGCAACTTAAAATTAACCACTTAAACATTCCAAAATTCAACTAATTTAATACCTAGGTTTCTAATATCTAATTTATTAAAAATTACCCATCAAAACAACTTAAAACTAACCATTGTAACATACCAAATTTCAATTAATTAAGTAACAAGATTAATATTTTCTACTTTATTCAAAATTACTCATCAAAAAAAATTAAATTAACCATTAAAACATACTAAAATCCAACTAAATGAGTAACAAGGTTACTAATTTCTAATATTTTCACAATTTCCCAATAAAAAAACCAAAAATTGATAAAATTTAAGTAAAATTATATTCAAACCTAAATATTAATTTGCCTAACAATTCTTCAACATGAAAAACAAATTAATATAAGTACATAATTGGAAAATAATCGTGAATAAAGAAAAAAAAATTATACCTAAAACACTCAAATTGTGGTTTAATGTAGCTTGAAGGGAAGGAGAGATGAAGTAGCAGTCGTGGTCGGTGGCTCGGTGGCGAACTTCAGGGTAGTGGCGCGGCGTTTACAACCCTAGAATGAAGAGGGAAATGAAGAGATGAGGTGGAAGGGGTTGAGGGGAGAAAGAGAACGACAGGGGAGAAAGAGAAGGGCAGGGGAGACGGCGGTGCAGGTGAGGTGAGGAGTTTTGAAGGTGAGGGGTTTTGGGAATGCAACATTGAAGAGAGAAGGAAGCAATCAGCCGAAATGAATGAAAGAGAAAGAGAAGGAAGAAGAAAGAGGGAAACGTGGTTTTTTTTTTTTTTGAATAAGGCACCGGTTCAGTGGCACCTTTAAATTTTTTCCACCGGTTTGCACTGAATCGGTGCCAATGTGCCTGGTCTAAAATTCCCTCTAATTTTTAGCCGGTTTTTGCCACCGGTTTGGACTGAACAAGTGGCTTTTGGGGGTTGCCTTTACGTTTTTTTATACTAGTGTTCCGCGTTTCCTTGAATTGCTACATCATGAATAAATTGTTAGTAACTTCAATAACAATATAAATCAAATTAAAAAATTAAATTAAAAGTAGATTTGATTTGGTCCAAACCCTCAGTTAATTATACCTTTCAAGCCTTGGTTTAAGGACGGAACCTCTGGTTAAGTATGAACTCCTTGGAGTGCTTAAGGGAAATATTTTGAGAGAATAGGATGGCTAGTATTTGGGCTAAAAAGGGAGAAGAGAATTATTTGATGATCAATCTTGTTGATCATTAAAAAGGGGGGGATATATGACCTCTATTTATAAGGAAAAATAAGGGTCGAAGGATTAAGAAAAGATAAGAATTCGAATTGGAATAATACTCTTGTGATAGACACCAGCTTTTGTGGGTTTTTTTTTTTATCATATCTTTTGATCCAAAAATTGAAATAAGATAAATAATATGTCTTTGGAAAGATGTTGAAGTCTAATTTCTAACCCAATTAAAATAAGATTAAAATACTTTGTAGAATAAAAGATATGGCCGAAATAGTGGGACGGTGTCAGTTTTGGATAGAGTTTGATATTTCATTCATATATATCTTTTCCGTTATAGCTTGGAATTGATATTATAATGTATCATTGGAAAGATAATTTCAAGGGCTATACAACCATTTAAAATTTGGATAAAATTAATGAGGAACAAAAATCATATCTGACTATCTTTGAACGTCTTTAAATTCGGATAGAAATAGGTTTTTCAAAAAGAAAAGTTTTATTCAATTTCAAAATCTTTAATCTTATCTTTTAAAAAGAATAACTAAGATCTTTTAGAAACATATAGAAGCTTCCAATTAATCCTAATTGGTTTATAAATGTGATTAAATCATTTGGACCCTCCACATGATCATTGAGTCGTAGCTAAGGTGGGCTTATGTTCGGTTTAGACTCACTTTAGTATTTTGGCCATATAACTTATTCGTTATAACTTGAATTTGAGCTTATAATATATCGTTGGAATGCTCTTTTCAATCCCCATCCAACTATTCAATCATTGGACTCATATTATGGATCAAAATAAACGGGTATAAACGTTTTTATAACAAAAGACACGAAATGAATGATTTTAAAGGACACGAAATGAATTATTTTGGGTTTAAAGGCACGAAAAGAGGAAAATAAGTTATGGTTTGTGGAAATGGGCTAGGAATTTGATTGGTTTATGAAAAGGAAATATGGATTTAGGCATTACTAGATTAAATACTCAACCCGACCAATAATGGCGGTGAAAGGTAGTTCATCATCGGGTTTGGTTTTGGGGAGACATTTTGAAGTGTCTACAGAAGCCCCCGCTTTGACTGAGTTTGTAGAAACGTCAGTTTTTAAAACGATAGTCAAAGTAGTCGATAGGGACGGAGAATGATTTAAGATGACAATACCTGTAAAAAAATGTTAGTTCTACAGATAAAAGAGTAAAGGGATAGAATGCTAATCTGACACCAGTGTATCAGTGACAAATGAATTTGGCAGCTTCCTATTTTTGAAGGAATCCACCGGATGACGCTTGTTGAAATGCTTTCCTCCTTGAGGAAAGCCGATAGATGACTTTGGTAGCTTTCTATGCTTGAAGAAATCTACAGGATTATACTTTTCATGCTTGAGGAAAGTCAACATATGAATTTTGCGGTTTTCTATGCTTGAAGAATCCCACCAATAATACTTTCCATGCTTGAGGAAATTCGACAGATGATTTTGGCAGTTTTCTATACTTGAAGAAACCCACCGGTTGAGATACTTTCCATGCTTGAGGAAAGTCGACATATGATGTAATCGCTGGCTTTGAGAGATGACAACGACCAACAATTTTTAATGCTTGAGGAAAAATTTGTCTAATTAGATTGCAAGTCTCTGTGCATCAAGAACCTTGCGCCGTGAATATTCTTCGCTTGGGAGACAATCACAAAAAATGATGATGGTTCGCTTGTCCCCGAATGCGGGCTATAGAGGGTTCGCTTGTCCCCGAACGTGGGTTGTAAATGGTTTGCTTGTCCCCGAACGCTGGATGTAGATGATCCGCTTGTCCCCGGACGTGGGCTGTAAATGGTTCGCTTATCGCCGGACGTGGGCTGTAAATGGTCCGCTTGTCCCCGGACGTGGGCTATAGATGGTTCGCTTGTCCCTAGACGTGGGCTATAATTGACACCTGCAAAATAAAATTTGACAAGGGACTCATATAGTCTATGATTGACGTGACCAACTAACTTGACCAAGTTTGACTTGACATGCATGACATGTGTATAACTTGTGGTTGTGTGTGTATATAGTGTGTGTGTTTGCAAACACAAGCAACATAAAATGCAAAAGCAAAAATTTTCCATCATATTTGTCATGAGACGAGTGGAAGGTACCAACTTTCTCCCGAAAAAAAAGACGTGAAAATTGAAATATGGATCGAATTGTTTATTTTAAAAATAATATATGCATGATGCATGTTCTTAGGCTAGGTGGCTAAGGACAATTACATCATGTGACACGATAGATGAATAAAGTTAGGTCATGGAGCTAAGCATCATATATGGTGTAAAGAAGCGATCTTGAATGTCACCTAGGTCTGGAAGCAAAGCATGTATATAGATGAAATGATTATTGCATAATGAACGTTGCTTAGGTCAAGGAGCTAAGAACGATATGCTTTGTATGACTAAAAATCATTGATATATAAATGTTGCTCATCACATTATGTGATGCATGCGTGAAACAATGAACATTGCTCAGGTAAAAAAGCTAAGCAAGTATACAATGATTCTTCTAATGAATGTTGTCTTGAAATATGATAAAACATGCACAGTGTTGAAACAAGAGTTCATGATAAAGGGTTCTTAAAGGGAAGGATGATCGATATGGATATGGATGTGTCAGTGAAGTGTGTGAATGTGATACTAAGGCTGGCTATAAGGGTTGTGGTGATGGAAATATATATGAGAAGAGTCAAAGATGATGACTCTTTAGGCTGGGTAGGCTAAATGATGTGGGTTCAAGCCCCCAAGTCTTCTTTGATTGGATCAAGCATGGATATTAATATAAATTTAAATATGAATGTGGCTGCACCTTGATGTGAGGTTGCCTATATATCCGTTAGGAATCTGGCCAACGTAGCTCTAACCGAACTTTGCACAAGTGTATGTACACCTCAAAGAGGTCTTTGAAGGGTTGTAATATGGTAAATTTGATGGTTTAAAGAATAAAATGGGTACAAGGCTCAAGACCCAAGAGAATCCCCAAGATGTGTAATTGTGAATTTGAAAATTTTGAATTTTGCAAGTTTATTTTTTATTTTTTATTTTTTTCATTCTTTTGAATCAATGTGGGCATCTCAGATCATGCGGTCCAACACTCACTTAGAATTCATGTTTCTCAGGCACGGTACCAAGCACTCAATGAGAGAAGCAATTTGAGACGTGTTCATATAAAAGACATTGGAACACTTTCCCTTAGATGTAGTTTTATTGTTGCTTTGCTACTTTTTTTTTTTTTTTACTTGCTTTTGAATGTTATACAAATTACACACCTTCCCATCCCAGGTTTAAGTGAATATGGGTTGAATAATTAAGGCCAATCGTTAGATAAGGCTCAAATTGGTTGATAAAGAAATGGATATGTGATAGAGTGGTTAATGGGGAATGAAAGGGTTGCAAAGGTACCATAAATCATTGGTATACCTTGTGTTCGGTTCGACAATTGATTTTTTTTTTGGCTAGTCACATGATTGAATGTAAGAAAGATATGCTCATTTATGAAGAAGGTAAGAAATGTGACTCATGGACACATGGATAAGGAGAACCTATGCTAGACTTTATAAGAGGAAGGGTTTGAAACAAAAGAAGAAGAAAACATGAAATCTTCGGGAGAAGCTTGTATCATGCTTTGTCTTCATGGTTGTTTATCAGTTACCTCTTGCCGCCAGGTGAGGAAAAAAGTTTGTTGTTGTTGATGCTTTGATTGGAAGGAAAGAAGGAAGGAGTGATGTTCCCCTTATTCTTCCAATTGTTGCCTAGTGATTTTAGACTCAAGTACTGTGTAAGGATGAACTCACTTAATGCATTCACTCAATACTCGGATTCGAAAGGAAGAGCGTATGAAACAATTTTTAAATCTGATGGGAAATACTCCACTCCTTCCTATTACGACGGAAAATGATGCATGCATGGTCCTAGTATACGATCATAATCAATATAGTGCATTACTCGAAGAAAAAGTGTGTGCAATGACTCAACATGTGTGATTAGGTTAGTTTATTAAGACTCGTGATATGATCACATGGATAGACATGAGGACGTTGTGAAAAACAAAGGACCCAATGACAAAATAGCATGGAAGACTAAATGACAAAGTAACTTGATTAATTTTGTCCAATTATAATGTTTATGCTATTTACTAGGTGAAAACAGTCCATTAGGAATCATTAGTCATAAATAAGTTCAACCACAATTAAAGACAAAGAGAAAATGTTAAGGTTAGCACAAAAAATCACAAGAAACTAGGAAGAGGACTAGAATTCTAGAAGAGTTAGGACTCATGGACATAAAAAAATAAATAAAAATCTATAATCCTATGTTATTCGAGCTGACACAGATTAAATAACTTGGCTAAGACTAGCTTGACAAGAAAAGATATAAAAAAAATAAAAAAAAGAAAGAAAATTGACGCTAAAAAGAAACCTAAACTGGACAGGCTATAGTATATCGGTTATAACTCTTGATATGTTACTCTGATTTGGTCCAAACTCTCAGTTAATTATACCTTTTACGCCTTGGTTTAAGGACGGAATCTCGGGTTAAGTATGAACTCCTTGGAGTGCTTAAGGGAAGTATTTTGAGAGAATAGGATGGCTAGTATTTAGGCTAAAGAGGGAGAAGAGAATTATTTGATGATCAATCTTGTTGGTCATTGAAAAAGGGGAGATATGACCTCTATTTATAAGGAAAAATAAGGGTCGAAGGATTAAGAAAAGATAAGAATCCGAATTGGAATAATACTTTTGCGATAGACAGCAGATTTTGCAGGTTTTTGTTTTATCATATCTTTAGATCTAGAAATTGGAATAAGATAAATAATATGTCTTTGGAAAGCTGTTGAATTCTAATTTTTACCAATTAACATCAGATTAAAATCCTTTGTAGAATAAAAGAAATAGCCGAAATAGTGGGATGGTGTCAGTTTTGGATAGAGTTTGATATTTCATTCATATCTTTTCCGTTATAGCTTGGAATTGATATTATAATATATCATTGGAAAGATAATTTCAAGGGATATCCAATCATATAAAATTTGGATAAATTTATGAGGCACAAAAATCATATCTGACTATCTTTGAACGTCTTTCAATTCGGATAGAAATAGGACTTTTAATAAGAAAAGTTTTATTCAATTTCAAAATCTTTAATCATATCTTTTCAAAAAGAATAACTAAGATCTTTAAGAAACTTATAGAAGATTCCAATTAATCCTATTTGGTTTAGGAATGGGATTAAATCATTTGGACCCTCCACATGATTATTGGGTCGTAGCTAAGGTGGGCTTATGTTCGGTTTAGACTCACTTTAGTATTTTGGCCATAACTTATTCGTTATAACTCGGATTTGGGCTTATAATATATCGTTGCAAAGATATTTTTAATCTTCATCCAAATATTCAATCATTGGACCCATATTATGGACCAAAATAAACTGGTATAAACGTTTTTATTAAAAAAGACACGAAATGAATGATTTTAAAGGACATGAAATGAATTATTTTTGTTTTAAAGGCACAAAAGGAGGAAAATAAGTTATGGTTTGGGGAAATGGGCTAGGAATTGGATGGGTTTATCAAATGGAAATATGGATTTAAGCATTCCAAGATTAAATACTCAACCCGACCAATAATGGCGGTGAAAGGTTGTCCATCATCGGGTTTGGTTTTGGGGAGACATTTTTAGGTGTCTACAGAAGCCCCCACTTTGAATGAGTTTGTAGAAACGTCAGTTTTTAAAACGATAGTCAAAGTAGTCGATAGGGACGGAGAATGATTTAAGACGACGATACCTTTAAAAAAATGTTAGTTCTACAGATAAAAGAGTAAAGGGATAGAATGCTTATCTGACACCAGTGTATCGGTGACAAATGAATTTGACAGCTTTTTATTTTTGAAGGAATCCACCGGAAGACGTTCGTTGAAATTCTTTCACCATTAAGGAAAGCCGATAGATGACTTTTGTAGCTTTCTATGCTTGAAGAAATCTACAGGATTATACTTTCCATGCTTGAGGAAAGTCAACATATGAATTTTGCGGTTTTCTATGCTTGAAGAAACCCACCGATAATACTTTCCATGCTTGAGGAAAGTCGACAGATGATTTTGGCAGTTTTCTATGCTTGAAGAGACCCACCGATTGAGATACTTTCCATGCTTGAGGAAAGTCGACATATGATGTAATCGCCGACTTCTTCGCTTTGAGAGATGACAACGACCGACAATTTTCAATGCTTGAGGAAAAACTTGTCTAATTAGATTGCAAGTCTCTGTGTATTAAGAACCATGCGCCGTGAATCGTGGGTTGTAGATTGTTCGCTTGTCCCCGAACGTGTATTATAGATGGTTCGCTAGTCCCCGAACGCGGGATGTAGTTGATCCACTTGTCCCTGGACGTGGGCTATAAATGGTCCGCTTGTCGCCGGATGTGGGTTGTAAATGGTCCGCTTGTCCCCGGATGTGGGCTATATATGGTCCGCTTGTCCCTAGACGTGGGCTATAATTGAGACCTGCAAAATAAAATTTTCTAAGGGACTCGTATAGACTATGATTGACGTGTCCAACTAACTTGACCAAGTTTGACTTGACATGCATGATATGTGTATAACTTGTGGTTGTGTGTGTATATGGTGTGTGTGTGTGCAAACACAAGCAACAGAAAATGCAAAAGCAAAAATTTTCCGTCATATTTGTCATGAGACGAGTGGAAGGTACCAACTTTCTCCCAAAAAATGTGGATCAAATTGCAAAAGCAAAAATTTTCCGTCATAGATGAATGAACTTAGGTCATGGAGCTAAGCATCATATATGGTGTAAAAAAGCGATCTTGAACGTCACCTAGGTCTGGAAGATAAGCACGTATATAGATGAAGTGATTATTGCATAATGAACGTTGCTTAGGTTAGGAGCTAAGAACGATATGCTTTGTATGACTAAAAATCATTGATATATAAATGTTGCTCATCACATTATGCGATGCATGCGTGAAACAATGAACATTGCTTAGGTCAAAAGGCTAAGCAACTATACTATGTTTCTTTTAATGAATGTTTTCTTGAAATATGATAAAACATGCACAGTGTTGAAACAAGATTTCATGATAAAGGGTTCTTAAAGGGAAGGATGATCGATATGGATAGGATATGTCACTGAAGTGTGTGAATGTGATACTAAGGCTGGCTATAAGGGTTGTGGTGATGGAAATATATATGAAAAGAGTGAAAGATAATGACTCTTTAGGCTGGGTAGGCTAAATGATGTGGGTTCAAGCCCCCAAGTCTTCTTTGACTGGATTAAGCATGGATATGAATATAAAGTTAAATATGAATGTGGCTGCACCTCGATGTGAGGTTGCCTATGTATCCGTTAGGAATCTGGCCAACGTCGCTCTAACCGAACTTTGCACAAGTGTATTTACACCTCAAAGAGGTCTTTCAAGGGTTTTAATATGGTTAATTTGATGGTTTAAAGAACAAAAGGAGCACAAGGCTCAAGACCCAAGAGAATCCCCAAGATGTGTAATTGTGAATTTGAAAATTTTGAATTTTGCAAGTTTTTTTTTTCATTCTTTTGAATCAACGTGGGCATCTTAGATCATGCGGTCCAGCACTCACTTAGAATTCATGTTTCTCAGGCACGGTACCAAGCACTAGATGAGAGACGCAATTTGAGACGTGTTCATATCAAAGACATTGGAACACTTTCCCTTAGATGTAATTTTATTGTTGCTTTGCTACTTTTTTTTTTACTTGCTTTTGAATGTTATACAAATTACACACCTTCTTATCCTAGGTTTAAGTGAATGTGGGTTGAATAATTAAGGCCAATCGTTAGATAAGGCTCTAATTGGTTGATAAAGAAATGGATATGTAATAGAGTGGTTAATGGGGAATGACAGGGTTGCAAAGGTACCATAAATCATTGGTATACCTTGTGTTCGGTTTGACAATTTTTTTTTTTTTTAGCTAATCACATGATTGAATGTAAGAAAGAGATGCTCATTTATGAAGAAGGTAAGAAATGTGACTCATGGACACATGGATAAGGAGAACCTATGCTAGACTTTATAAGAGGAAGGGTTTGAAACAAAAGAAGAAGAAAACATGAAATCTTCGGGAGAAGCTTGCATCATGCTTTGTCTTCATGGTTGCTTATCAGTTACTTCTTGCCGCCAGGTGAGGAAAAATGTTTGTTGTTGTTGATGCTTTGATTGGAAGGAAAGAAGGAAGGAGTGATGTTCCCCTTATTCTTCCAATTGTTGCCTAGTGATTTTAGACTCAAGTACTGTGTAAGGATGAACTCACTTAATGCATTCACTCAATACTCGGATTCGAAAGGAAGAGTGTATGAAACAATTTTTAAATCTGATGGTAAATACTCAATTCATTCCTATTACGACGGAAAATGATGCATGCATGGTCCTATTATACGATCATAAACAATGTAGTGCATTACTCGAAGAAAAAGTGTGTGCAATGACTCAACATGTGTGATTATGTTTGTTTACTAAGACTCGTGATATGATCGCATGGCTAGACATGAGGACGTTGTGAAAAACAAAGGACCCAATGACCAAATAGCACGGAAGACAAAAAGACAAACTAACTTGATTAATTTTGTCCAATTATAATGTTTATTCTATTTACTAGGTGAAAACGGTCCATTAGGAATCATAATTCATAAATAAGATCAACAAGAATCAAAGACAAAGAGCACATGTTAAGGTTAGCACAAAAAATCACAAGAAACTAGGAAGAGGACGAGAATTCTAGAATAGTTAGGACCCATGGATATAAATAAATAAATAAAATTCTATAATCCTATATTATTCGAGTTGACATAGATTAAAGAACTTGGATAAGACTAGCTTGAAAAGAAAAGATATAAAAAAATTAAAAAAGAAAGAAAGAAAATAGACGCTAAAAAGAAACCTAAACTGGACAGGTTGTAGTATATCGGTTGTAACTCTTGATATGTTACTCTGATTGGAATAACTCCAAATTAAAGATTAAACATGGGGCTTGTAGGGAATATTTCAAGCGCTACCCCTAGCTTGAACCCCACTGTGATCATAAACTTAAGTATTTTGGCGTCCAAAGGGAAAGAAGATAGAGCAAAAGAGTCGCCAACAAGTTTTAGGAACTTATCAACTGTTCACGAGGTGAAGGTTACACCCCTTAAAAATCCAAGAGATCGTCAACTCCAATAGGTCTTGAACCAGGACTGGTAGTTCGGGGATGAAGGTACAAATCCAACCTAAAAGAGATTGAACCTGCTCTAATAATAGGCCTCTACTTTATTCTTATCATATTCATGTGCGCTTTCTGACTAACATGCAATCAATAGGATTAACCCTAAACCTGTTTATCTATGTTGGTTGAATATTAATGCACAAATAAACTATTATTGGCGATCACTTGAATTATAATCATAATTAACTCTAAACAAGATTATTAATTATCTTATTAATCGTGATTACAAGTACAAATTCCCTTTAAACATGCAATAAAAGGCGTGATCAAGCAACAATATTAAATATCATCAAGCAACATAATAATAATAATTAAAATAATAAACATGTTCATGTTAAAGCATTATAATAGCAAGATCCTAGGCATGATACTAACAAGATTAATAACAAACCCTAGCATGTCACTAAGCAATAAAGATCAAAGCTTTAACCCTAACATGATACTAACAATCATAAATACTAGAAAGAATATAAAAGGCATCATACTTTTAATCATACTTGATATTAAAGTTACCCTAGACATGATACTAGGAAGATCAAAACGCCCTAACATAACATTAGGAAGCATAAAAACAACCTAAGCATGATTTCTACATAATAAAAATAATAAAAACCATTAAAGTACTTACTTGGATGCCTCGTACCTCTTTCTAATAACAAAGTGCACACGTTAGTAACTTCAAGGAAAATAATAAACAACAATTAAATTAAATAATAATTGAAAGAGAGATTTGGGACCAAACCCTTAGAAATTAAAAACCTTTCACGTCTAGGGTGAAGGCAACTTCGAACTTGGCTAGGTGTATCTAGGTCTTGTGAATACGGAATTTTGTATTGGAGAAAAGGCTAGTTTAGAAAAGAGAGAGAGAATAATCAAGAATTTCTTGATGAGAGTTGGGGAAAAGAGAGAATTGGTGAATTAGAACGGAGTTTTTAGAAGGCTATTTATAGATAAAATCAACCAAAAAGATAGAAAATCAAAACAAAATTCTAACGCGCAAAAACGAGGTTAGCGCCAGACGCTGACATTAGCGCCAGGCGCTAACGCTAGCGCCAGACGCCAAGCTTAGCGTCAGGCGCTAATGGTGGTGTTTGGCGCTAACTTAATTATTGACGCGTTTTCTTAAATCAGATAGAAATTGACGGTACAGGAGGATAAAATCGTATTTTCCTCAAAAACATCCTTTTATTCTGATTAAAACTCTAAAAAGTCAATTTATCAATGCTAATTGAATTAGGAATGAAAAGAACCTTCTAAAAGAATCTAGAAGACTAAAACCACTCCTAATTGCATTAGGAATGATAAATCCATATTAGGCCCTCCTCTAGATCATTGGGCCGCATATAAGGCTCAAACCGGGCCCAATTTAGTAATTTGGCCATAACTTCCTCATTATTCATCAGAATTGGGCTTATAATATATCGTTGGAAAGCTCTTTTCAAGCCCTATCCAGCTACACTACTATTGGACCCATATCATGGACCAACCAAACTGGATTGACTGTTTTCTTAAAATAGGTTTTCAAAAACAGAGAGAAAAGAAAAGAAATTAAAACTATCCACAACACTGGACTTTCCACACTTTCACTTCATTCGATTATGATTCGACATGAAAGGTACTCATCACTGGGTTTGGTTTTGGGGAGACACAAATGGGTGTCTACAGAAGCCCCTACTTTGACTGAGTTTGGAGAAACGCAAGTTTCGAAAACAAAAGTCAAAGTATCGATTGGGACGGAGAATGATTCAGAACGTTCTGCTTTCCTAAATCACTCTTGTAACGCCGATACCTGCAAAACTAGCGTTAGTTAAACAGATTAAAGAGTTAAGAAACGCGTATCTTGCACCATCGAGTACACGTCTCTAGAGGTAACCGATTTGTTTCCGTATTTTTGACGACCTCTTGCAAGCTAGAGAATGCCATTCTGCTTGAAGACTGCTACACTTGTAACTGACTTCAACTTCCGCCTTGATAATCTTCTGCAAGCTAGAGAACACTATCAGAGATTGCTTCGCTTGAAACGACCCTCTTCCGCTTTGTGACCATCTTTCACATCTTAGGGAACACGGTCGAAGACAACTTCGCTTGAAATCACCTTCATTTGTTTGTGACAACTCTCCGCAAGCTAGGGAACGCTGCCGAAGATATCCTCACTTGAAGCTACCTTCATTTATTGCGATAATATTCCAAAGGAAATTACCGAAGACCTACACTTGTCGATCTTTAAAAGCTCGCTTGAACTTTGTTTCCGCTATGCCTGTATGTCGGCGCTTCTGCTACTTGTGAACCTATATGTCGGTGCCTTTTTAAATGAACCAGTATGTCGGTGCCTTTTTCGATGAGCCAATGCTTAGGCACTTTAAACTAAGTGAGACGATCTTTCATCAGGTCGATCACTTTATGTAATCAAGTCGATTACTAAAAATCATGTCAAATTGCTTAGAGGGGCTAACTGGCATACCAAGGAACCCAAAATATATTGCATAAGATTGGAACAACCGTACTGAGTGGCTGAAAGTTCTGACGCCGCTGAAACAACGTTGGCGCCGATTATCTTGCTGTAGCGCCAGACGCTGGAACTAGCGTTAGGTGCTAATCCTTATCGACTGACGCCAAGGTCTGACGCTTGGCGCTAGAGTCGGGTTTTCCTTAAATACCCTTCTCTTCTTCATTTCTGCTGCTGTTGTTCGCGTTTCTTGCTCGAGAATTCTCAGAACTTCAATTCACTTGTTCTTGCTCATTTCTCAACCAAATTTGCTCAAATTTGTTTCAAATCAAAGCTTATTCCATCCATTTTCCCAATCTATGTAAGTTTCCTCCAAACTCATGCCGATTTTAAATGAATTTCGCATGCATTTATCCACAAATTTCTTAAAAATTCAAAATTTGAATTTCTTAATTCTCTTTGTTTATCAAATTTTATACCATGAAATTGCTTGATTATGTTTATATATTTCCTTGGGATTAATTTGAGACTTGTTTGACTCAATTTGGTGAAAAAATGAATAAATCACCATCGTTGAACCTCTTAAGGTCGGGAATACAATGTGGCTTGTTCTTGCTATTTTTGCTAGCAATTCTTGTCCAATTTGTCACAATAATTACTATAGTATTTCAAGAAATTGTTTGATTTCTTGAAAAATGCCGTGTTTGCTCAATTTGAATTTGTGTTCTGTTTTAGTACTACGCACTCTGTTTTTTGTGAACATAGTATCATGCGGCTAGGAGAACCTTAGATACCATAGTACCTTAATTTATAATGATTCTGCACAATGTAGCATGGCTAGACAGCGAGGCTCTGGTTCACGATCCCGAGGCGTTCGACGGGAGCATGAGCCTGTAGAGGACGACGCTAAACCGTCCACTTCGCTCAGCCGACTCCCTTAGTGTGATGAGCGGATCTTGTATTTCTCTCCCGTACACCATATATCTTAGACGGTGAGACTGGGCGTCACATTTGGGAGGACACGTTGTCACGGCTTTGGTTGCGACGGTTTTGGCGACCTGTACAAGATGTACATCGCCAAAGACGATCAAACGAGACTTCTATGGGAGTCTTGCGGACTGACGACACTGTTTGAGACCTCAGGGGCCATGATTGCCTCTAGCGGGGGTCACCATGTAGTCCGTGCTCTAGTGGAGTTCTTTTGGGACACCACCAACACTTTCCACTTCCCTTGGGGCGAGATGATGGTCACCCCGACCGACTTTAGTCTCATTACGGGACTGGAGTTTAGCTATGTGGCGCTGCCGTTTGACAGCGATATTACTGTCTTTTCTCCTGAGGTCGAGGAGCTGTTGGGTCCGATTGTTGTTCGGGCTCGAGCTGAGGTAGAGACGACTCAGTTCAGTGCTAGGGGGATTCGCCGCTCGACTCTAGCAGCGACTTTTGATGATGGTGCGACTACCCGAGAGCAGCGGGTGTGCATCTTTGCACTTATTTTGCTGTCAGGGACGTTCTCCCCTGACAAGGGTAGTAGGGCGCTGCTTTACTACCTTCTTACTGTCCGTGATCTACACCGGATCGGGACTTACGACTGAGCCAACTTGGCCTATGCTGATTTCATCCGAGCGTTGCGGGACTCGTGTCGACATCGGTCCTTTGCGGGAAATGTTGCTCTATCCGGCTTTTGGAGGGTCATAGAGGTATACTTTATTCCCTATAAAGTTTAGCTCTACATTTTAGTTAGCACATGTTGATAACTTTTGCTTCTTGTAGATTTGGTTCTACGAGTACTTCCCCTCAGCTACGCCAACGAGACCGTCACCGCGCAAGCTTCCAGTTAGTGCTTCCTGGGGCAGCCGCCGTATGGGGATGTCCACTGCCTATGTCCGAGATTGGATCATCTCGGTATGGTTCATTACTTATTTGAACATTTTGTGATGCCTTTGATAGATTCTTATCTGACAAACGCTCTTTGCAGGAGCCTGAGGTGCTGTACCGACCGTGGGTTGACTTGGAAGTCCCTAGGCTAGCCGCGCAGTATTCTGCTGAGCGTTGCTATTTCTTAGGGACCTATGGAGCGGTCGCATATCTTGGGAAGAGGGTTGCTATACATCATTCATCAAATACCTTTGTCGTTCCTGCTACTCCACCGCGTAACATGTATAATGCCACGAGGTTGGTGAGCATGTCAGAGGGAGCCGGTACCCCTTGGCGATCTTACACGATCCCTGGGCGATGTTATGAGGAGGAGCTACTACCGTTGTTAGCTCTAGTTCTTGTACCTGCTGAGGATGTGGCGGTATGATTTTCAGCTTTTACCTTTCCTTAAGTAGCCCCCAAGTAATCCTTCACTGATTTTGTTTTGCTTTGTCAAGATGATCCTGCTGAGTTCGTGCCACACCGTATGTCCATCCACTATTAGGGGACATATGGGCTGATTAAGGAGATGATTCCTCCGGCTCCTGAGGGCGAGTGCTTTGTGGAGCGGTCGATTCCTCGTCACCAGACTCGGGTAAGCTTATTTATTGCAACTTTTTGTCCATATATATTATGCATGTTTACTGACTTATTTCTTTGACAGTTTTTGCACGAGGTGGTTTCGGCGATGGAACGATGCATAGATGCCTTCCGTAGCCAGCTCGTTCGGATGAGGAACGTGGCCACATGCCGTCGAGACGACGCCGTTCAGGAGGTAGCTTCCCTTCTTATGTTTTTGCATTACCGCTTCTACTTTGCATGTTTATGATCTTAGATTCTTTTGCAGAGTCAGCCCATTCCTTCTCGTACTCGCACGAGACCTGAGGTGCGGAGGGATCCGACGAGGTCTAGCTCGAGACGTCGCCGCACTAGTTCGGGTGGTCGGGGCGGTCGTTCTGAGGCTGCCCGTACCGAGGCGGTGGAGGGCTCGGGCTCTTCATCTGAGGGTGCACATGTTGCGTCAGTAGGCCAGGGAGAGGCTACCTCGGCTCTAAGAGGTGGTGGGTTGTACGAGGTCGGCTCGTCATCGCAGCAGCCTCTGCAGCCTCAGCCTTAGGTTGATCTTGGGTGGACGGGTCATGTGTTGAGTTTTCCCCCTCTCGAGGAGACCGGAGCTAGAGCTGGAGCTGGTGGAGAGGTTACTCCTCGTACATCGCAGTTTTATGAGATGATGGGTGTACGTCGCCCGGCGCCGTAGTTTGTTCCTGTGCTTTTTATTATTTCATTTTGACTTTGTATAGAACTTTGCCTTTAATTAGACTCATTATTTAGACATGTTTGTATATACATACTATTATGAGTTTATTCATTATTTATCGTTTTTTTTCATTTTTTATTATTGTTATGTGCATGTTTGTGTGTGCAAAGAATTGTGAAAAATAATTTTGCGCAAAAATTCCGTCATTTTTATTATTGATGGAGGGTATCTGACTTTCTCCCCCAAAAAAGGAAAAAAATGAAAAATAAGAGTCACATAAAAAATATTGGGTTTATAAACACTTGGAAGTTAGTCTAAATAAAATCCGAAAAATAATATATAAATATAATAGTTATATTAATTAAGAGGAAAGAATAAATGAATTTTTAGAAAAAGATAAGGAAAATGTAAAGTTAGTGGCAGACTCGAATCAGGTCAAAAACGCGGTTTTTTAGAAAGCTCGTACGATGAGACATATTAGCGCCAGCTGGCGCCACGCGTTTTGGTGTAGCGCCAGGCGCTACACTTAGCGTTTGGCGCCAGGCTCTGGCGTCAGGCACCAATATTTGGCATCTGGCGCTGATTAGCGCTGACTCCGAATCCTTCATGGATTAAAACTGCTCCAATTTTGTGTATAAATAGCCCCCTGCCCAGCCGATTTTATTCATAATTTCAGCAAATAAAATTTTCTTAGCTTTTAGAAAAATAACATCATGTCTCTAGTCTCCAAAAGTTTTACCAACTACACTCATGAATGGTGTCGGTCTCTTAATGCCAAGGAGAGAAAAGAGTTAGATGTGTTTCACTTGGGGGGTATTTATGGTGTCAAAGGGGTAGATCTTGATTATGATTTTATTCATACCGCTCTAGAATGTTGGGATGTAGATACTCATTGCTTTAGAATAGGGTATGATGAAATTAGCCCTTTGCCGGAAGAATTCGGTGCTATTTTAGGCTTCCCTGCACTAGATCTTGTAGTAATCCCTAGAATAAACGAGTATTATTATAAGGATTTTGAACGCTTCTTCAATTTAAAAGACATAGATCTATCAAAAATAGTAGATGGTAGCATAGTTAATTTGAAAGAATTTGCTCGCCATTAATCTTTCCATGTTTATAGAAGAAGGGCTTTCCTCTTTTGCATGCTTAATCAATTTTTTCTTACTAGTGGTAAAAATAATGAGGGTCAATCAATTATATCCACTATTTTAGAACAAATTGAATCTGGGAGAAATCCAATGCCCTTAATAGTTGGAGAGACCATGCTTAGCCTTGATGAATTAAAAAAAAATCCAAAAGCACCTTTTCGGGGCTCTCCAATTTTATTACAGATAGAAAAATAATATTTTTAATTACAGAAATAAAAATTTATTTTTGTATAGTAATAATAATTTATTTGCATTGCAATTTTTACAGATGTGGCTAATGGAAAGACTGGAATTAATTAGCCCTCCGGACAATATTGAGAAGTATACTCCAAATTGCTTCGTGAGAAGGAAGAAATGCTTCTCTAAGATGGGGCGCCATGAATGGAAGAAGGTCTTCGAGTCTTGTAATTTTTCCATCAAGTGGGTCATCCCTTGGTGGAAAATAGAAAAGATGGTTGGTGTAAACAAGCAGCCTTCCCTGCAAGGTAAGAAGACAGTACGACCTACTTCAGACTATTCCTTTCAGTGATCTTCGTCGTCCCTATGAGTTCCCTGTCTCCCAGGAAGTAGACAAATTTGATGCTTATTGGAGCGCTAGACCTTTATGGGGAGTAATTACCCAAAAGGTTCCTCCTTCTTTGCCCAATGATGTGAAAAAGTGGCTTCTGAAGAAACCCTCAAAGGACTCGAAGAAAAATCAGAGTAAAACTGATGTGAAGAGTCGTCAAGGTGACAAGGTGATTCCTGTTAAGGAACGCTTGGGCGAAAGAATTGAGTTCAAAACACCTATAATGCCTAAGAAGAAGAGTACTGCGAAAGATAAAGGAAAAAGGAAAGCTGACACCATAGAAAAGAAAGCTTGGGTAGAAAAGAAGCATGGGGTCCTAGCTAAGGGGGAAACTATTTACTCCAAGATTGAATGTAGGTCCTCTAGAGGATGCCTACTAGCTAAGGTTATGGATGAGGAAGAAGATGCAGACTAGAATTGGAAAAAGGGCTAAGAAAGAGAAAAAAAGATTAAGAGCATTGCTAAATTTCCAATTATTAGACTTAGTTTTTAAATTTAAAGTTAATTTATTTTAGCTTTATTTAAATTCCATCAATAATGTAATTTATTTTATTAATGAAATTCCAGCTTTTTAATTTATTTACTTTAAATTTATTTTATTAAAGCAATGAAAATCGAAGAATTAATTTTCCAAAAAATTTTTTCGAGTTTGGAAGTCGAAAATTTTCCGAAAAACACCGAAATATTCCCAGAAATTTTACTGTAAATTGGCGCCACGATTCTGCGACTGGCGCAAGATGCGGCAGTCTGGCGTTAGGGGATGGAAGCTGTCGTCTGGCGCTGATGTTAATCGGCTGGCGCCGGAGTTTTTTCTGCGGCGCTGATGTTTCGTCGATTTTCTGTTGAATTTTTTATTAAGTCTGGGATGCGAGATTTGAAGAAAATAAAGTGGCCGCACCCGAAAAGGGTTGCCTACGTATCCTTTTTTAAGGAATCAGGCCAAACGTAGCTCTCTTGAGTATCCTACTCAAGTAATTATGGGTAGTATTTTTCAAGTTGGTCAAGATTTGTCATATTCGAGAACTCATTGCCATCCATGTCAGTTAATTCTGCTGCACCTCCTGACAGGATTGTTTTGACAATGTAGGGTCCAGACTAATTAGTTCTGAATTTTCCCCTTGGATCTAAAACATTTTTCCTTAATGCTTTTAACACCAAGTCTCCTACTTTGATGTTTCGTGTCTTGACCTTATTATTAAAATGCCTAGCCATACGAGTTTGGTAACATTGAGTGTAATGCAGAGCTTCTAGTCGTTTTTCATCGAGTAGAATTAGCTCTTCATATCTTGCCCTAGTCCATTCAACTTCATCGAGTTTGCTCTCTAATGCGATACGTAGAGATGGAATTTCTAGTTCGACAGGTTGTACGGCATCCATTCCATAAACCTAGGAAAATGGCGTATTTCTCGTTGATGTGCGAATTGACGTGCGATAACCCTACAATGCAAATTGAAGTTTGTCAGGCCAATCCTTGTAATTTTCCATCATTTTCTCGATGATAGTCTTTAGATTCTTATTAGCTGCTTCGATTGCTCCATTTGCCTGAGGTATATAAGGGGAAGAATGATGATGTTGAATGCCATATTTTGTAGCAATTCTTCACATTCGGCTTGAAAGTGAGTTCTATTGTTACTTATCATTTCATGTGGGACTCCGTATCGACAAATAATATTTCTCTCGATAAAGAGTGCTACATGTTTTGTAGTGAGTTTAGCGTATGATTGTGCTTCGACCCACTTTGTGAAGTAATGAATTGCCACTAGGATATATTCGTGACCTCCTGTTCCTGGGGGAGTGATTTTGCCGATGATGTCAATTCCCCATGTAGAGAACGACCATGGCGACGTGTAGGTGTAGAGCAAGAATAGAGGAACATGTTGTAAATTAGCATAGATTTGGCACTTAGGACATCTTTTTACGTATTGATGGCAATCCCTATTCATTGTATTCCAATAGTATCCTTCTCGCATTATCTTTTGGACTAACATTTTGCCATTTACGCGAGTTCCACAAATTCCTTCGTGGACTATCCTCATTGCTCTTTGGGCATCCTTTTTTCCTACACATAAGAGAGCTCGACCCTTAGGTACCCTTTTATGTAGTTCGTTGTCTATGAGTACGTATTGGGAAGCCAAGAGTCTTAATGCTCGTTTTGCTCTTTTGTCAGCATGGGGAGGGTATTCTCCTTTGGTGACATAATTGAGTATATCTGTATACCACGGTTCTTCTTCTTCTTCTTCTTGTTCTTGTTATTTGTCTTGGATTACTTCATCATCTTCAATGAATATATGCTGGTTTGTACCTTTTTTCTATAGTTAGAGGCATTTGCTCGATTTCCGTAGGAATCCTAACCATTGAGGCTAGTCTTGCCAAGGCATCAACAAATTGATTTTCTTCTCTAGGTAGATATGTGTATTCTACCTTCTTTAACTGATTAGTAAGGGTTTCCAGATAGGTTTGGTAAGGGGCCAGATTTTCGCTCCTTACTTTCCATCTTTTGGAGATTTGATTGATGATTAATGAAGAGTCTCCGAATATCCGTAACTTTTTTACTCCCAATGCCAAAGCTGTTTCAAGGCCTACCACGCATGCTTTGTATTCGGCAGCGTTGTTAGTAACGTCGAAATCAAGCTTTATGGAGATTGGAACATGCTCTTCTTTAGGTGATACTAGCAATACTCCAACGCCACCTCCCTTTTAGTTTGAGGCTTCGTCGAAGTACAAGGTCCAAGTATCATCTTCAGTGACCATTAAGTCTTCATTTGGAAACTCATTGTCTTATATTGGCGTTGAGTCTTCTATTGGAAAATCTGCTAGAAAATCTGACACCACAGATCCTTTGATAGCTTTTTGTGGCATGAACCTTACATCAAACTGGGCTAAATTGACTATCCATCTCGATATGCGCCCATTGAGTGTAGATTTCTCAAATAGATACTTGAGTGGATCTGATCGGGAGACTACGAAGACTGTATGCACTAGCATGTAATGTCTTAATTTGGTTGTGGCCCACACCAAGGCGAGGCACAATTTCTCAAGTGGTGTATGACGTGCTTCATATTCGAGCATTTTCTTGCTTAGATAGTAGATCGCATTTTCTTTGCCTTCTATTTCCTGTGCTAGCATAGTTCCCATTGTCTCTTTGGTAACTGTTAAATATAGCCTAAAAGGTATTTCGGGAAGTGCCGGTGCTAATACGGGAGGATTTACAAGATAGGCTTTGATCTTTTCAAAGGCTTTTTGACACTCGTCATCCCATATTACTGGTACATTCTTCTTAAGCTTTTAAAAGATTGGTTCACATATTGTCGTTAATTTTGATATGAACCTACTTATGTATTGCAACCGGTCAATAAATCCTCGAATCTGCTTCTCGATTTTGGGCGGTGGCATGGACATGATTGCTTTGATCTTGGTTGGGTCTATCTCTATTCCTCTAGAGCTTATGACATAACCCAAAAGCTTGCCTGAGGTGACTCCAAAAGCACACTTAGATGGGTTCAGCCTCTTATTGTATTTTCTTAGCCTTTCGAAAAATTTTCTTAAGGCTACTTGATGGCATGGGCGGTCTTTTGACTTTACAATCATGTTGTCCACATATACTTTGACTTCTTTATGCATCATGTCATGGAGTAAGGCAGTCGCTGCATGTTGGTAAGTAGCACCCCCGTTTTTCAACCCGAATGGCATTACCGTGTAGCAGTAAGTGCCCCATGGTGTTATAGAGGTTGTTTTCTCCATGTCTTATTCTGCCATGAGAATCTGGTTGTAGCCTATGTATCCATCCATGAACGAGAGAAGTGCGTGATTTGCTGTGTTATACACCAGAATATCGATGTGTGGTAAAGGAAAGTCGTCCTTTGGACTTGCCTTATTTAGATCTCGATAGTTGTAGGCGTCGCTCGAAGTGCGCCTACGTTAGAGCATGTGGTGAATTTGCTTGGCACTCATAGGAAGTGGTAATTGACATAATACGATTAGGGACAAATAAAGTAGGGAGTCGCCAACAAGTTTTTAAGGAACTTGTAAACTGTTCACTGATCATAAAAGGCAACCACGAATAAAGGGACAACGAAGGCAACAATGATTGACCCGTGAAGGTTACACCCCATTCATAATCCATGAGATTACTAACTCCATATGCTTCGGAACCACGAAAGGAGGATCGGGGATGATGGTACGAAGTGAGTCATGGAGTCACATCCGCCCGTATCGGCCTTTACTCGATTCTTATAGTGAAAAGTGATTCTTGCGATCTCAAAAGCATACAAACAAAATATTCAATTCGCTCCAAATTATTATTAGGCTAAATTGGTTGAATATTAATGCAACACATAATTCTAAAATATTTGTGATCACTTGATTTAATAACAAGATTAAAAAGGAACCAAAGCCGGTTGTCCAAATTATCTTATTAGGCGTGATTTTTGATTAAATATTCCCTTTAAACATGCAATATAGTGATCATAAAAATAATAATAGAATAAACATTAATATTGGAAGAAATTCAACAATAATAGCGTTAGTCAAATTAAATATAAAATAACCCTAATCATGATACTAGCAATATTACAATAAAATAAGAGTAATTAAATTAATTAATTACTCACATTCTGCGCGTTCCTTTAAATTGCTACATCATGAATAAACTGTTAGTAACTTCAATAAAAATATAAATCAAATGGAAATTAAATTAAAGTAGAGTTGATTTGGTCCAAACCCTCAGTTAATTCTACCTTTCACGCCTTGGTTTAAGTATAGTACTTTGGGTAAAGTATGGACTCCTTGGAGTGCTTAAGGAAGGAATGAAAGAATAGGGAGGCTAGTGTTTTAGGCTAAAAATGGAGAAGAGAATTATTTTATGATCAAACTTGTTGATGATTGGAAAAGGGGTGATATGACCTCTATTTATAGAGAAAAAAAAGGGGCCGAAGAATTAAGATAAGATCCGAATTAAATCAGAATAAAACTCGATAGACTGCAGTTTTTGCGGTTTTTGTTTTTATCATATATTTTGATCCAGAAATTAGAATAATATGAATAAGATATATTTAGAAATCTATTGAATTCTACTTTCTAACCCAATTAGAATCAGATTAAAATATTTTGTAGAATAAAAGATATGACCGAAATAGTTAGACGGTGTCAGTTTTGGATAGAGTTTGACGTTTTATTCATATCTTTTCCGTTATAGCTCGGAATTGATATTATAATATATCATTGGAAAGATAATTTCAAGGGCTATCCATCCATATAAAATTTTGATAAAAATTATGAATCAAGAAAATAATATCTGTCTATCTTTGAACGTCTTTCGATTCGAATAGAATTAGGACTTTAAAAAAAAGGAGTTTTATTCAATTTCAAACTATTTAATCTTATCTTTTCTAAAAGGATAATTAGGATCTTTTAGAAACTTATAGAATCTTCTAATTAATCCTAATTGGTTTAGGAATGGGATTAAATAATTTGGACCCTCCATATGATCATTGGGTCGTAGGTAAGGTGGGCTTAGGTTCGGTTTGGGCTCGGCTTAATATTTTGGCCATAACTTATTCGTTATAACTCGGATTTGGGCTTATAATATATCGTTGGAAAGCTCTTTTAAAGCCCCATCCAAATATTTAATCATTGGACCCAGATATTGGACCAAAATAATTTGGATTAAACATTTTTATAAAAAGGACATGAAATGAATGATTTTAAAGGACACGAAATGAATTATTTTGGGTTTAAAGGCACGAAAAAGAGTAAAACAAGTTATTGTTTGGGGAAATGGGCTAGAATTTGGGTTGGTTTATTAAATGGAAATATGGATTTGAATATGGATTTGAGCACTCCAAAGATTACATACTCAACCCGACCAATAATGGCGGTGAAAGGTTTTTCATCATCGAGTTTGGTTTCGCGGGAAATTATCAATCGGCACTTAAAAAGCCGAAAGAAATTAGGGTTAAAAATGAATTTAGACGGAAAAACGGACTGGAAGTTCCCGCGCCACGGCAGACTGCCACCGTGTCACGGGAATCCTTCCCGTGCCACGGCAGACTGCCACCGTGTCACGGGAATCCTTCCCGTCTGACGGTGGGACTTCCCGTGACATGGGAGGTCTGCCGTGACACGGGACATTCCGTGTCCTTTCCGCGTAAACCCTTAACGCGTTTTTCATCCCGTTTTCAGAAAATTTCCCGCGTCACTCTAAATCTGTACCGTGTCACGGGAAAGTGTACCGTCTGACGGTGGAGCTTCCCGTGTCACGGTACAGTCTGACCGTGTCACGGGATACTTTTTTAGGGTTTTTATCATTTTAGGGTTCCGTGTGCTCCCTCGGCACATTTTCCCTATAAATACCCCCTCATTTCTGATGTACGGGGCACCGAGAATTTTATTATTATTATTTTCTCTCTTCTATGCTATTAACCTAAACACTAGCCTACCCTTTTCACTTCAAAATTCCTTCTTCAAGCACTCAAAGGAGTCCATATTTTACTCGAGGTTCTGTCCTTAAGCCAAGGCGTGAAAGGTAGAACTGTTTGAGGGTTTGGCCCTAAAATCAACTTTATTTCATTTAATTTAATTTAGTTATTGTTTTATTATTTCCTTGAAGTTACTAACTCGTTTATTATTTTGTAGTTGCAAACAAACAGATTCAAAGTAAGGATCATGCTCCTTTTATTATTATTATTTTTCTAATGATTTTATGTTGTTGGAATTGTGATTAAATTGGTTTTAATATTAATGTTTGTTCTATTATATTTATTTTGATCACCATATTTCATGTTAAAGGGAATATGTAATTGAAAATCACGCCTAATAAGATAATTTGGACAACCGGTTTAGGATCCTTTTAATCTTATTATTAATTGAAGTGATCACCAAATTTTTAGAATTTTGTGTGCATTAATCTTTAACCAATTTAGTTAAATAATAGTTTGGAGCGAATTGAATTATTGTTTGTATGCCTTTGAGATCACAGGAATGCTTTTCAATATAAGAATCGAGTAGAGGCCAATACGGGCGAATGTGACTCCATGACTCACTTCGTACCATCATCCCCGATCCTCCTTTCGTGGTTCCGAACCATATGGAGTTAGTAATCTCATGGATTATGAATGGGGTGTAACCTTCACTAGTCAATCGTTGTTGCCTATCGTTGTCCCTTATTGTGGTTGCCTTTTTATGATCCGTGAACGGTTTACAAGTTCCTTAAAAACTTGTTGGCGGCTCCCTACTTTCCTTGTCCCTAATCGTATTATGTCAATTCCTACTTCCTATGAGTGCCAAGCATATTCACCACATGCTTTAATGTAGGCGCACTTCGAACGACGTCTACAATTTGGCGACTCCACTGGGGAGGATTCTTAATTATTTATCGATTTGAGTGATCGGTATTTAATTAAGATGAGTGGATGAGACTTGAAAGATTCTTGAAAAAATATTCCTGTGATTAATTTGGCATTTTTTGCATCTGCATAGACGTTTTAACGTCGCGTTCAGGTCTGTCCCGTAGGAAAAATTGGATAACTTGATTGCGCGCAAAAGAAAACAGGGCACCAGTCAGATTTTCTGACTGCCGTGCCACGGCAGAATCTGGCGTGTCACGGTACAGTGCACCGTCTGACGGTGCACAGTACCGTGACACGGGAATTTCTGACGTGTCACGGCAGTCCTAAAATCAGTCCGGTGGCTTATTTTCTTTTCTCATAGTCGACTTCCTTCGATTTTTCTGAAAAAACGTATGTGTTCTACATGCGTCTTAGCCCCAGGGGATTTAAGCTCTATCGACCCAAAAACGCTCATGGCAATAAGGGTTCATCCGAGTTATTAAATCCACCCAAACCATGGAGTCGAGTTCGATTTCATCACGAACTCGCGGAGCCGCCCGTTGGCATACACCCTCAAGGGAGGCTGCCTTGCTAACGCGTCCAAACTCTTAACCATGGTACCCTTTTGACACCTAAAGCTTGACCAATAGTTGAATATAGATCTCGACTCTAGGTTGCAAACTTTTTTTTTTTTTACATCATCGTGCCTAAATGCTATGTGGTTGTTTGATGCTAACCTTTATGTGTTTGCTCTTTTGTTTAACCCATGACCGAGGGTTTTTCTTCTCACATAGTAATTAGTACGGACCTAAAATCGGTTAAAATCTGGAAAAATCACAAAACTGACCTGGAACTGCGCACCGTTTCACAGCATTTTCTGTCGTGCCACGGTGAACAGTGCCGTGACACGGGGCTGCCTGCCGTCTGACGGTAGACTGCAGCGTGTCACGACAATCTGTACCGTGACACGGTGCCCAGGAAAGTGTCCTGACAGTCTTTTTCTCGATTTTTGTGTGAATGCTGTGTCCAGTTTTGTGTCGTGTCTAGCTATACGGTCAAAACACGCGTCTATAACCTCACTTAATCACTCACATATCGTGTTCACACACTTTTTTTAGTCGTGCACCACTTTTTGACCGTATTTTAGGGAAGTCTCGTTTTTGTGTCGTTTTTTTTTTCGGAGTAAGTCGGATGGTATCCTCCCATGTTTTTTTTTTAAAAAAATAAAATAATAAGTAGAGTTTCAAAATTATAGATTTTTAATAATAAAAAAATTTCTTTTTTTTTAATCCGGATAGGTTAAGGTTAAGGTTGGTCATTAAAGGTGTGTTTGTTTCGGTGTCACAGCACTTGGACAAGAAGCAGGGGTAGATTGTTACGATTCAAGTCCATACCTCAACAACCTCTTATACCAAAGAGGCGTACAAGGAAACCACCTCAATCATCTCCACAAGATCCGTCTCCGGTCTACTTTCAACCAATGGCCATTAAGGAAGACATTGAGAACCTCAACAGGACAATCGAAAGATTGTCTGACATGATGCAGACACTCACCACTAGAGTCAGCACTGTAGAGCAAGACAATCAAAACAATGTCACTACTGTTGCAATGGACAAGATCAAGGAACAGATGAGCAAGATTTCTGAAGAGTTCACTTATGTGGAACAGCCTGTCACCTCTTCGTCCATAAGAGAGAAGCTCCCTGAGAAGTTTTCCACTGCTGACATTCCCAAATTCAAGCCTACTGATAATACGCTTTTCCATTTGAAGGATTTTTCTGCAACTATGGCTCTTAAGGGAGTAGATGTGACACTCTTCCCTACGGTGTTTCCTCTTTCCTTAGAGCATGCCTGTCAACAGTGGTTCTATTCTTTGGAATCCAAGCATGTCGCGACCTGGGAGGATGTTGCTGAAAGCTTTATGAATCGGTACAAGTGTAACATCCAGGCCAAGAATTCTGAACGTGAACTCTCCATTCTCAAACAGAAAGAGAATGAAGGCTTCACCACTTACTTAAGCAGGTGGAGAGAAATAGTTGCGCTCTTGGTGGATCCTCCCAAGGAGAAGGAAATGGTTCGCTTGTTCATTGCCAATCTGACTCATAAATACAAGCAACACTTGAAATTTCTGCCTCTAAGTACCTTTGAAGCTGTATACGATATTGGAATCAATATCGAAGATGAACTGATGAAGTCTGTTGGTAGCAACAATAACAACAACACTTGGAAAAAGAAGAAGAACGACACTCCTTCTTCGTCTTCTAAGCCCAATAATGCTACCAACAATATCAACGTCAATGATGTGCTGGCCCTTAATTCTCCTCCTCAAAGATTCCAAAGGTAAAGGAGGGTTTATACGCCTTTGGGAATGACTTATGATGCTGCTTATGACCGTTTGCATGGTCAGGGACTGATTATGCCAATCGGACCATTTCCAGAACCTCGACCTGAGAATAGGACCGCTAGCTATGACCCCAATGCTTATTGAAAGTTTCATCAAGGCAAGGGTCATAACACTGAGAAGTGTTGGAGGCTAAAAGATGCAATCCAAGACCTGATTGATGCTAACCAACTTCCTGTCCCTCCAGGGGGCAAGAAGCCTAACATTCAAACAGGTCCTCTTTCTGATGCTTTGGCTATCATGGGAGATGAAGTCTCCTTTGATCCATCAGTACTCATTCAACCTGTGAATGAATCTCTGCCGGAAGTTGTATTTATCTCAAGTACTGAAGAAGTGAATGGGATCTGGGATAGTGATGATGAAGACGTCTATCTCAAAGACATAGCCTGTTCATCTCTCGGCACCAGTGAAGATGTTTGGGGGGACTTTGAGGTCAAGGTTCTCACCAGAAGTGGACGGTTGCAACAACCTAACCCACCTCCACCTCCACCACAATCACGTCTGATAGTTGATCCCATCGACCCTGTGAATAGCGATGTGGTCAAACAACTGCAAAAGACCAAGGTGGAGATGAATGTATGGAAGCTTTTGGCCACTTCCCACGAGCATCGAAAGGCTGTGATGAATGCTCTGGTGAAAATAGGAGTTGATGATGACATAACTCCTCAAGGATTGGTCAACTTTCTCACTACTGAGCTGCCGAGTACTAGCAATCTGATTTCCTTTTCTGATAAGGATCTACCCCCGGAAGGGGACTAACATAATAAGGCCTTGCACCTCACTGTAGTGTGTAGGCAGATGAATGTTCCCATGACCCTGGTTGATAATGGCTCTGCAATCAATGTGTGCCCACTCCGTACTGCAAAGAAGTTGGGTATAAAGAATGAAGAATTGACTCCCTCCACTCAAGGGATTCGAGCTTACGATAATACTCGCCGTCAAGCCGTGGGTACTATCATACTGAATATAACTATTGGGGCCATTGAACGTCGCACCAAATTTCAGGTGGTGGACATTAAGGCCTCTTTCAATCTGTTGTTCGGACGCCCTTGGCTTCATGAGCTAAAGGCGATTCCGTCATCGCTTCACCAGAAAGTGAAAGCCATAGTTGGAGGGGTTCCGATTACTATCGATGCTTCTCCTATGCGCATTCAAGTTATTGATACTCCTATCGTCCATGTTGAACATGACGAAGAAGATGAAGAGATTTGGGGGTTTTCACTAGATGATGTTCTCGTGATCGAAGAGGAGGAAAAGTGCCATCTCGACTTCGATCCCTATTCAAACACCAGTATCAATGCCATTCTGAAGAAGCAAGGTCACTTCCCTGGAATGACCCTTGGGCTCAAGAAGAAAATGGCTAAATCTTGGGGTCATCCTGGTGCGCTCAAGAAGGATACTTTCGGCTTGGGATTCAAGCCAACAAAAGAAGATCTGAAACGAGCTGCATTGAAAATGAAGGCTCGCAACAACGCTCGAATCACGAAGACGGAAATGGCCATGGATCCATATCCGTTCACCCTCAATGGCCAGTACATCAAAGAAGGGGAAGACTTCCCATGCTATGAATTCCCTGAACCATTTGTCCATAATGGGATC